>NC_057398.1:41728038-42041353 GCF_019320065.1 Cervus canadensis | reverse complement strand
TCGATGGACATGAGTTTGAGTAAATTCCGGGAGTTGGTGATGGACGGAGGCATGGTGTGCTGCAATTCATGGGGTTGCAAAGAGTTGGACACGGCTGAGTGACTGAACTGAACTGACCTGATTCTGTGCTATCATTTAAGCTACTCTCTGGAGACATACAGGTAAATCAGATACAGTCCTGGACTTCCCTGGTGATCCTGTGGTTAGTAATCCTCCTGCCAATGTGGGGGACATGGATTTGATCATTGGTCCAGGAAGATTCCACATACCAAGGGGCAACTTAGCCCATGTGCTACAAGAGAAGCCACTGCAATGAGAAGCCCATGCTTTGAAACTATAAAATTGCTGCTCACCATAACTAGAGAAAGCCTACACACAGCAACAAAGACCCAGAGCAGCCAAAAAAGAAAAAGAAAAAAAGAAGAAGCCGTATTAAAAAAAAAAATGCAGTCTTGGTCCTGATGGAACTCAAAGACCAAGTGAAGAGATGAATATAGAAATTTAATTGTAATGATATAGAGGAGACTGTGTATACACATGCATTCCTGTGCGAGTCCCACAAAAGGGTATCTAACTCAGTCTGATGGTGACAGTGGACAGGTGATTGGAAAGGATGCACAGAGAAGGTGACCCTTGAGCTGAGTAAAATAAGTCAGATTCTTTTGTGCAAGTTCAGTGGTTGGATATGCACTCACAGAAATACTCTAAACTCAGCAGATGAATTAGGAAGTGGTTTTTGTATTAAAAGTATTTTTATCCTTCGAGGAGCATATGTGTCTGGGGCCCTTTGATTACCAGAAGGCTGTGATAACCACAGAAAGGTTATCACCCCACAGTTGAACACTAAAAACTCAATTCAATGGGTGACCTGTTTGTACATGAACACCATGGATAGTCTCTCAAAGTCGCTAAGGAAGTGAAACAGAGATATTGTTATATTTTTAGTTACTATTATGGGGCCCCTGTTTTTGGACCAGACCCTAAGAGAAGCATTTTAAAGCCTGTATATCATTGAATTCCCAAACTGGTCTTATGGGTTAGTTCCATCTGAAAAGCTGGCTGATCTACTCAGAGATTATTATGATATACATTTTACTAAAAAGTAAATTGCAACTTGGAGGATTGTAGCATGCCAGAGCTGATAAATGAAGAAGAGGGGATTCAAACTCAAGTTTAGCTGAAATGACCATACTAAAATGTGGGTTTTCCATTAAACTCATTAAAAAGCACTTTCTGGAAAAAGAAGATGTGGTCCTTCTGACCCCCTTCTCTTGATTTTCTGGTGAATATTCCATGCATGAACTCTGGTAATTAAAGATGAATCAAGAGTGAAACTAAATCAAGCTACTTCTTGTAGCAAGACTAATAACAGCTTCACACATTCTCCAGGTTGATTTCCCCTATAATATTCTAGAGGCAAGAGCACCAAGTACAGAATAAAAATATAAATTTATCATTCAGAAGCACTGCCTCTATTTCAGAAAAGTACTCCTCCAGTTAATTAAGCTTTTTATTTAAGGATTAAGCAATTTGTGCAGTCAGGCCTCTCAAATCAATATCCAGCTATGTAATAGCATTCCCATCAACAACCATTTATTGAATTACATGGAGGGCATTGTTCTAGGACTTGGGACTTCACAAAGTTATGACACTTGGTCTGCTAAGTCCGCATGGAAAGCTGCCTCTAGGAGCTTTCAATCTAGTTAGAGATATAAGGCGGATGCAAGGAAAGGAGAAAAGCCTAAATGAGAGAGTGCATGCCCAGGAGGATAATGAGGGCCACCAGGGTTCAGGAGAGAGCAAGCTATGAGCTAGGGAGCATGGAGGATGCAGAACCAGAGGTGCATCTTGTGGTTTCTGCTCCAAACCCACAAGCTGAGGTGAGGCCAGCCTCACGTGGCTCACACAAACAGACAGCCTGTTCTATCATAGTTGACTTTGAACAACTTCAAAGTATTAATTCATGTTTCATGTGTAATTTACCATTGGCCCTTGGTATCCATGGTTCCTCCACATTTGGTTGGGGATTCAACCAACCACAGTCCATGTAGCACTGTAGTATTTATTACTGAGAAATACCTGGATATGAGAGGATCCAGCCAGTTCAAATCTATATTATTCAAGGGTCAGGTGTATTTCTTAAAATGCTAATATTTATTAGGTTTTAGAAATTTAACAACTTCAGATTAAGAGGAGAGGCATTGAAGGGGAGAAATTTATTCACAATTCCAACACACAAACAAACAAACACACACACATATGTACACACACTATACATACACTTTTTATTTTTTAATTAAAGAGTGTTATTTTTAACTATGGGAGCTTCCCACATGGCTCAGTGGTAAAGAATCCGCCTGCCAATGCAGGAGATGCCGGAGACATGGGTTCCATCCCTGAATTGGGAAGATCCCTTAGCCAGGGAAATGACAACCCACTCCAGTATTGGTGCCTGGAGGATCTGACGGTCAGAGGAGCCTGGTGGGTTATATTCCATAGGGTCATGAAGAGTCCGACACGACTGAACTGACTGAGCACACACACACACATTTTTTTTTTTTCCTGTAATGAATATATGAATCTGGTGAATATACAAGTTTTCCTTCTTCTTTATTGCTTGCCCCTATTATAAGTTCCTAAAGTCAGATTCAAATGTATGTCCTTCTTTGAGACCCTAGACTTGTACTGGCAGGAAGAGTCTGAACCATATTAAGGGGCCAGCGTCAGGCCAATTTCAGCTTAGGGCTGAGTCCATGGAGACTGAATGAGGGAGACCCTAGAGGGAAAGAGACTGGAGAGTCTGGGACCAAATCCTGAAGGAGATCAGGAGCCAAAACCCTGAGACTACAAACAGCATCAAGGCAAAATGGTAGGAGAGGAGACCAAGGGAGACTGGGCAGACAATCCAGAATGCAAGGGAGGAGCCGACCATCTTTCTTGGTTGGCGTAAGTCCAGGAAGGTCAGAATGGTCAGAAAGGTCAGCGAAGGTAAACACCATCTGCTTCACTCTACAAGGAAAGCTTTGCGAAGGATTTGGAGAACAGGAGTGATTCTGGTTTGGCATCAGCAGTAACTCTTCAAGTACTTGAAGGACTGCTGTGTGGAAAAGGATCTTTATTTTCTGTGACACCTGATGTGGCCGGCGTGGGGCCAGCACACAGCTAAAGGCTGTGCAGGCAGCGGCAGGCTCCGTAAGAAAAGCAAGGCTATGGCCTTTCATCTGAGTGCCAGTACCCTGGGCACCCACAGGTACCACCTCTGCAGGCTGGGCCTGAACCCCACTCTCCCTCAGAAGGCTGTAAGTTTCTCCAGGGCAGGCCCCACGTCTTGGTCACTTTTGTAACCTCTGGCTCTTAGTGTACTTACCAAAAACCTCTTCAAGTCACGTCAGATTCCTGGCGTCTGAGACGTTTTCTCCCTCAGCCAGCCATCTATTCAGAGCAGTGGTACTGTCTTTGTCTGTCACAGTCCATGCTCTTCCATAGCCCTGGTAGGACTGCACCCTCTCCACAGCCTATGTTAGCCCGTAGCTCACAGAACGTTCTTGCATTCAGAGCCATGAACCCCTTGTCCTCTCCCACCACACGCTTTTCAGTTGAACAAAAATATATAGAATTGAAGAAGTACTAGCTCTTTTTTCTTTTTTTTTTTAACAGATAGGTGTGTGTGTGTGTTCAGGTGCTAAGTTGTGTCTGACTCTTTGTGACCCCGTGGACTGCAGCACACTGGTATTTTTGGAAATGACTCCCAGAACAGTGTCTCTGCTCTGAAACTGGGACTCGGAAGAGCCTGCTTATGCAGTCTGACCAAGCAAGTTGTTACACAGAGGACGTAGCATTCCCAGGCATAGTTAGAACAAAGGCAGCTTTAATTGTGACTCCCACTGCCCTGAGGGTCCCTGAGTGAGTCCTACAAGGATAGGTAATTTTGAATTATGCTTCAAAATTATTCACATGTAAATTTAAAATTGCTTCCTTTCCTTGTGAATATCTTTGTTATAAAAATGTGTAATTTATTGAAATACATGTAAATTCTGGCAGTGGCATTAAACAATAGATTACCATAAAATAGAGAAATGAGAAAATGGGAGCTATATAAAATCACTTAGCTGGAAGTAATCAAATCAAGTCCAATTTTTTAATCTTCAAATAATTCCATGCTCCTGGCTCCTGATAAAAGGGAATTGTCTTACCATGAGTTATAATAGTCTCCTAGGGATTTGCTCTCCTTTAACAATAAAGAGACAGGAAAAGGTGTCATTTGAGGTTTTAATTTGGCTGACTCATTTTTGAGTAAACTATGTGTACTAAGTGTTCTCTTTCTATAGCTAGAGCTTGTTGTTTTACTCTGTTATTACGGTAAAATTATGATTTTTAGCTCATCTGTCCATGTAATTAATAAAACTTTCCACAGGAAGTCTTTTGCTGAAATGAAAATATAAAAGTAATATATTCTCTTATAAAGGATCCCTACCATAAAGTCTAAAAGAAAAGTGAAAATCATCCATTATATACCTCACCCAAAGATAACCACTATTAACTTGGTAGGCTTTCAGAATTTTTTAATTCATATATTCAGAAAAAATTTTTTGACAAAACCAGATTACAGTTTTATTTTTATATTTTGGTTCTTAAAACTAAACTATATATTAAGGACATCTTTTCTTATTAATAAATATATACCTACATCAACCTTCATAAGGGCTGCATAATATTCCATCATATGATATACCATGACTTATTTAAAATATCCCATATTGATAAAAATCTGGCTATCATAAATAATACTGCAAAACATCTTAGGATATTTATCTTTGCCTGTATTTGTCCTATACTTTTTCTAGGAAAATTACTAGAAGTGGATTTACTAGGACAAAACCTATGTGCATTTAAAATGTTGACAGAAACTATTTCATCATTCTCCAGATAAAAATATAAATTCAAATTCTCACTAGTAGTGTATGAAAGTGTTCCTTTCTTCAGTTTTGCTCTAATGCTCACTTTATCAATTTTATAATTTAAGAAACTTGGCCAAACTGATAAATAACTACCAATTTAAGAAATTTC
Organism: Cervus canadensis; assembly: GCF_019320065.1. Taxonomy (NCBI): domain Eukaryota; kingdom Metazoa; phylum Chordata; class Mammalia; order Artiodactyla; family Cervidae; genus Cervus; species Cervus canadensis. The sequence continues at coordinate 42,036,286 of NC_057398.1, read as the reverse complement.
ACCAAGCTGGTAAATAACTACAACAAAAAATCTCATTTTAAAATTTAAAAATTTTAATGAAAATTTTTAAAATTTTTCTAAATTTTATGAATGTTTCCCATTTTTCTAGTTTTTAATTTTTCTAATTTTTATTTTAGATTATTAAAGAGTTTACCTAATCTGTAGTATTTTGAGACTATAACACAAAAAATTGGGACACTTTCCACTTAACAAGCTTGAGGACTTTGGTACAGTCACGGGCAGTGAGGTATGAATGGTGGCAGGCTCAACAGAGGTGAAAAACAACAGAAAATATAAATGACCAAGATATAAACATGAACTGCTCCATGGGTTTTTGGCTGCTGCATTTGTAGTTATTCAGTTCTTGCCCATTTTTAAAAGATCACATTATTTCTGGAGACTGCATTGTTAGACTTAAAGAGGAGAATTCAGATAAACATGTGAACCTGAATAATAAAAAAAAGCTCCATAAATACCCTGAAATACTTGGCACCCAAATATCTTGGTTATCAAAATGAGTCATTGAACAAAATACATATTAAGTCCAGCTGTGACATTAAACAATAGATCAAAATAAAATAAAGAAATGGAAAAACAGCAACTATATAAAGTCACTTAGCTGAAAGTAATCACATCAAGTCTGAGTTTTTGAGGCTCAAATAATTCTATGGATTCTGGCCCTTGATAAGATGGAATTGTTTTTCTCAGAGATTTCTCAGAGGTTTAATACCTTCCCTGAAGATTTACTCATGAGATGATGGGGACCCTGCATAACTCTAAATGAAACATCAGGGTCCCACTACTGCAAGGCAAGTTTAGGACTAGATGCTATTATTCAAGGGACAGAGTGGTTCTTTCTGAACAAAGCGGTCTGCTGGTAATCACTAAACACCTTTTAGGTCGAATCCATTTTTTTCCAGTCTACTTTACTCAGAATGTCAAGCTTTCAGTAGTCAGTTTTTATAAATACCCGGGTTGTGTGGCCTTGGGCAAGTGGCTCATATTCCCTTAGTTCAACTTTCCTTATGTGAACTATGTAAACAATGAAGAGGTTGCATAATGCACCATGACCAATTGGGATTTGTCCCAGGAAGGCAAAATTGTTTTAACATTAGAAAATCAGTTATGTAATTCTCTGTATTAAGAGGTTAAAGAAGAAAAGCATGTAAACGTCTCAATATACACAAAAAATGTTCAGTGAAATTCAACATCCATTTATTTAAAAACAATTAGAATGTTAGGAAATTTCTGTAATGTAGTATTATTTAAAAGAAAATCTTTAATAAGCATTATACTGAGTAGTGAAACACTGTAAACATTCCCTTTAAGATCAGTAGCAAGACAAGATCCCACTGTTTCCACTACTATTCAGTATTGCACTAGATGTCTTAGACAAGAAATAAAAAACAAAAATTACTCTAATTTCATTCTTTTATGTGTAGCTGTCCAATTTTTACAGTACCACTTATTGAAGACACTGTCTTTTCACATTGTATATTCTTGCCTCTTATGTTGCAGATTGACCATAAATACATGGGCTTCTTTCTGGGCTCTCTGTTCTGTCCCACTGATCTATGTGACTGTTTTTTTGTCAGCATCATACTGTTTTGATTACCAGAGTTTTGTATTATAGTCTGAAGTCAGAAAGCATGATTTCTCAGGCTCTGTTCTTTCTCAAAAATTTCTTGGCTATTCAGAGTCTTTTTGTTTCCATACAAATTTTAAAACTAGTTCTGTGAAAAATGTCATTGGTCTTTTGATAGGGATTGCACTGAATGTAGATTGCCTTGAGTAATAAGGTCTTTTGGCAATATTAATTCTCCCTATCCAAGAACATGGTATATCTTTCCATCTGTTTGTATTGTCTTAAGTTTCCTTCATCAGTGTCTTGCAGTTTACCAAGTATAGTTCTTTTACCTCCTCAAGTAGGTTTATTCCTAGATATTGTATTCTTTTTGACCCAATGGTAAATGAGATTGTTTTCTTAATTTCTTTTTCTGAGAGTTTGTTGTTAGTGTATGGAAATGCAGCAGATTTCTGTATATTAATTTTTTTAATTTTTTTTTATTGAAGGATAATTGCTTTACAGAATTTTGTTGGTTTCTGTCAAACCTCAATATAAATCAGCCATAGGTATACATATATCCTCTCCCTTTTGAACCTCCACCCATCTCCCTCCCCATCCCACCACTCTAGGTTGATACAGAGGCAGTGTTTGAGTTTCCTGAGCCATACAGCAAATTCCTGTTGGCTATCTATTTTACACATGGTAATGTGAGTTTCCATGTTACTCTTTCCATACATCTCACCCTCTCCTCCCTCCTCTCCATGTCCATAGTCTATTCTCTATGTCTGTTTCTCCATTGAGCCCTGTAAATAAGTTCTTCAGTAACATTCTTCTAGATTCCGTATATATGTGTTAGAATATGATATTATTCTTTCTCTTTCTGACTCACTTCACTCTGTATAATAGGTTCTAAGTTCATCCACCTCATCAGAACTGACTCGAATGTATTCCTTTTATGGCTGAGTAATATTCCATTGTGCATATGTACAACAACTTCTTTATCCATTCATCTGTTGGTGGATATCTAGGTTGCTTCCATGTTCTAGCTATTGTAAATAGTGCTGCAGTGAACAATGGGATACATGTGTCTTTTTCAACCCTGGTTTCCTCAGGGTATATGCCTTGGAGTGGGATTGCTGGGTCATATGGTGGTTTTATTCCTAGTATTTTAAGGAATCTTCATACCATATTCCATAGTGGCTGGAATCAATTTAGTATCAATTTACATTCCCACCAACAGTGCAAAATGCTCCCTTTTCTCCACACTCTGTCCAGAATTTATTGTTTGTAGACATTTTGATGATGGCCATTCTGACTGGTGTGAGGTGATATCTCATTGTGGTTTCAATTTGCATTTCTCTAATAATGTACAATGTTCAGCATCTTTTCATGTGTTGCTAACCTTCTGCATGTCTTCTTTGGAGGAATGTCTGTTTAGGTCTTTTTCCCACTTTTTGATTGGGTTGTTTGTTTTCCTAGTATTGATTTGTATGAGCTGCTTGTACATTTTGGAAATTAATCCTCTGTCAGTTGTTTCAGTTGCTTTTATTTTCTCCAATTCTGAGGGTTGTCTTTTCATCTTTCTTATACTTTCCTTTACTGTGCAAAAGCTTTTAAGTTTAATGAGGTCCCACTTGTTGACTTCTGTTTTTATTTCCACTACTCTAGGAGGTGGGTCATAGAGGATCTTGCTTTGGTTTATGTCATCAAGTGTTCTGCCTATGTTTTCTCTAAGAGGTTTATGGTTTCTGGTCTTACATTTAGGTCTTTAATCCAGTTTGAGTTTATCTTTGTGTATGGTGTTAGAAAGTGTTCTAATTTCGTTGTTTTACATGTAGCTGACCAGTTATCCCAGCACCATTTATTGAAGAGGCTGTCTTTGCCCCATTGTATATTCTTGCCTCCTTTGTGAAAAATAAGTCACCCATGGGTGCATGGGTTTATTTTTGGGCTTTCTATCTTGTTCCATTGGTCTATATTTTTATTTTTGTGCCAGTACCATACTGTCTTGATGACTGTAACTTGTAGTATAATCTGAAGTCAGGAAGGTTGATTCCTCTAGCTCCATTCTTCTTTCTCAGGACTGCTTTGGCTATTCAGGCTCTTTTGCGTTTCCATATGAATTGTGAAATTTTTTTGTTCTAGTTCTGTGAAAAATGCCATTGGTAATTTGATAGGGATCACATTGAATCTGTAGATTGTATTTGGTAGTATAGGCATTTTCACAATATTGATTCTTCCTACCTAGGAACATGGAATATCTCTCCATCTGTTTATGTTGTCTTTGATTTCTTTCATTACTGTCATCATTTTCTGTGTACAGTTCTTTTGTGTGCTTAGGTAAGTTTATTCCTAGATATTTAATTCTTTTTGTTGCAATGGTGAATGGGATTGATTCCTTAATTTCTCTTTCTGATTATTCATTGTTACTATATAGAAATACAAGTGATTTGTGTATATTGATTTTATATCCTGAAACTTTGCTAAATTCACTGATTAGCCCTAGCAATTTTCTGATACTATCTTTAGGGTTTTCTATGGGCAGTATCATGTCATCTGCAAACAGTGAGAGCTTTACTTCTTCTTTTCTGATCTGCATTCCTTTTATTTCTTTTTCTTCTCTGATGGCTGTAGCTAGGACTTCCAGAACTATGTTGAATAACAGTGGTGAAAGTGGACACCCTTGTCTTGTTCCTAATCTTAGGGGGAATGCATTCAGTTTCTCACCATTCAGAATAATGTTTGCTGTAGGCTTGTCATAGTAGGCCTTTACTATATTGAGATAGGTTCCTTCTATGCCCATTTTTTGAAGAGTTTGAATCCTCAATGGGTGCTGAATTTTGTCAAAGGCTTTTTCTGCATCTATTGAGATTATCATATGGTTTTTATCTTTCAGTTTGATAATATGGTATAACACATTGGTTGATTTGCGTATATTGAAGAATCCTTGCTTTCCTGGAATAAACCCAACTTGATCATGGTGTATGAGCTTTTTTATGTGTTGCTGAATTCTGTTTCGTTGAGGATTTTTGCATCTATGCTCGTCAGTGACATTGGCCTGTAGTTGTGTGTGTGTGTGTGTGTGTGTGTGTGTGTGTGTTGTTTTTGTCTGGTTTTGGTGTCAGGGTGATGGTGGCCTCGTACAGTGAGTTTGGAAGTGATCCTTTATCTGCAACTTTTTGAAAGAGTTTTAGAAGGATAGGCATTAGCTCTTCTCTAAATGTTTGGTACAATTGTCCTGTGAAGCCATCTGGTCCTGGGATTTTGGTTTTGGGGAGATTTTTGATCACAGATTCAATTTCAGTGCTTGTAATTAATTGGGTTGCCCATAATTTCTATTTCTTTCTTGTTCAGTCTTGGAAGTTTGAACTTTTCTAAGAATCTGTCCATTTCCTCCAGGTTATCCATTTTATTGCCATATAGTTGTTCATAATAGTCTCTTATAATCCTTTGTGTTTCTGCATTGTCTGTAGTAACCTCTCCTTTTTCATTTCTAATTTTGTCGATTTGATTCTTCTCTCTGTTTTTCTTGATGCATCTGGATAAAAGCTTGTCAATTTTGTTTATCTTCTCAAAGAACCAGTTTTAGTTTTTTTAATCTTTACTCTTGCTTCTTTCATTTCTTTTTCATTTATTTCTGCTCGGATCCTTATGATTTTTTCCTTCTGCTAATTTTGGGGTTTTTTTTTTTTGTTCTTCTTTTCCAGTTGTTTTAGGTGTAAAGTTAGGTTTTCTATTCGATGTTTTTCTTGTTTCTTGAGGTAAGATTGTATTGCTATAAACTTTCCTCTTAAAACTGTTTTCCTGCATCCCTTAGATTTTGAGTTGTGTTTTCATTGTCATTTTTTTCTAGAAATTTTTTGATTTCTTCAGTAACCTGATGATTATTTAGAAACATGTTGTTTAATCTCCACATGTTTGTGTTTCTTACAGTTTTTCTTTTCTTGTAATTGATGTCTAGTCTCATAGCATTGTGGTTGGAGAAGACGCTTGATATGATTTCAATTTTCTTAAATTTACTGAGGTTTGATTTGTGACCCCAAGATGTGGTCTATCCTGGAGAACGTTCCATGTGCACTTGAGAAGAAGGTGTATTTTTCTGCATTTGGATGGAATGTCCTGAAGATGTCAATGAGATCCATCTCATCTAATGCATCATTTAAGGCCTGTGTTTCCTTATTAATTTTCTATTTTGATGATCAGTCCATTGGTGTGAATGGAGGGTCAAAGTCTCCTACTATTATTGTGTTACTGTCAATTTCTCCTTTTATGTCTGTTAGTGTTTGTCTTATGTATTGAGGTGCTCCTGTGTTGGGTGCATAGATATTTACAATTGTTGTGTCTTCCTCTTGGATTGATCCCTTGATCATTATGTAGTATCCTTCCTTATCTCTTGTAATCTTCTTTATTTTAAGGTCTATTTTGTCTGATTTGAGGATTGCTACTCCAGATTTCTTTTGCTTCCCATTTGCATGGAATATATTTTTCCATCCTCTCACTTTCAGTTTATATGTGTCTTGAGGTCTGAGGTGGGTTTCTTGTAGACAGCATATATATGGGTCTTGTTTTTGTATCCATTCAGCCAGTCTGTGTCTTTTGGTTGGAGCATTTAATCCATTTACATTTAAAGTAATTACTGATATATCTGTTCCTATTGCCATTTTCTTAATTGTTTGGGGTTGATTTTGTAGATCTGTTTTATTCTCTTGTATTTCTTGACTATTTAAGTCCCTCTAACATTTGTTGTAAAGCTGGTTTGGTGGTACTGAATTCTCTTAACTTTTGCTTGTCTGAAAAGCTTTTGATTTCTCCATCAATTTTGAATGAGGTCTTTGCCAGGTACAGTAATCTGTGTTGTATATTTTTCCTTTTCAGTACTTTAAATATATCCTGTCATTCCCTTCTGGCCTGCAGTTTCTGCTGAAAGATCAGCTGTTAAGTGTATGGGATTTCCCTTGTATGTTACTTGTTGCTTCTCCCTTGCTGCTTTTAATATTCTTTCTTTGTATTTAATCTTTGTTAGTTTGATTAGTATTATCTTGGTGTGTTTCTCCTTGGGCTTATCCTGTATGGGACTCTTTGTGCCTCTTGGACTTGATTGACTATTTCCTTTTCCATGTTGGGGAAATTTTCAACTATAATCTCTTCAAATATTTTCTCATTCCCTTTCTTTTTCTCATCTTCTTCTGGACTCCTATAATTTGAATATTGGTGCCTTTGATATTGTCCCAGAGGTCTCTGAAACCTCAGTTCTTTTCATTCATTTTACTGTATTCTGCTCTTCAGAAGTTAATTCCACCATTTTATCCTCCAGTACAATGATTCAGTCTTCTGCTTCAGATAGTCTGCTATTGATTCCTTCTAGAGTATTTTTAATTTCAGTAATTGTGTTATTTGTCTCTGTATGTTTATTCTTTAATTCTTTTAGGTCTTTGTTAATTGATTCTTACGTTTTCTTCATTTTGTTTTCAAGGTTTTTGATGATCTTTACTGTCATTATTCTGAATTCTTTTCCAGGTAGTTTTCCTATTTCCTCTTCATTTATTTGGACTTCTGTGTATTTAGTTTGTTCCTTCATTTGTGTAGTATTTATCTGCCTTTTCATTAATTTTTTTAACTTATTGTGTTTGAGGTCTCCTCTTCTCAGGCTTCAAGGTTGATTTCTTTCTTGCTTATGGTTTCTGCCCTCTAAGGTTGGTCCAGTGGTTTGTGTAAGTTTGCATAAGGGTGAGATTTGTGCTGAGCTTTTCTTTTTTTGTTTGTCTGTTTGTTTTTCCTCTGATGGGCAGGCTGAGTGAGATTGTAATCCTGTCTGCTGATGACTGGGTTTGTATTTTTTTGCTTGTTGTTTAGATGAGGTGTCCTGCACAGGGTGCTACTGGTGGTTGGGTGGTGCTGGGTCTTAAATTACAGTGGTTTCCTTTGTGTGAGTTCTCACTACTTGATACTCCCTAGGGTTATTTCTCTGGTAGTCTAGGGTCTTGGAGTCAGTGCTCCCACTCCAAAGGTTCTGGGCTTGATTTCTGGTCAGAAACGAAGATTCCACAAGTGGTTTGTTATGGCATTAAGTGAGATGAAAACAAATATCAAAAAACAAGAAACCAAAGGTGAACCCCAAACAAATCAGGTAAATAATAATTAAAATAATGCTGCTGCTGCTAAGTCACTTCAGTCATGTCTGACTCTGTGTGACCCCATAGACGGCAGCCCACCAGGCTCCTCCAGCCCCAGGATTCTCCTGGCAAGAACACTGGATTGGGTTGCTATTTCCTTCTCCAATGCATGAAAGTGAAGTCACTCAGTTGTGTCCAACTGTTCGCGACCCCATGGACTGTAGCCTACAGGTTCCTCTGTCCATGGGATTTTTCCAGGCAAGAGTACTGGAGTGGGTTGCCATTTCCTTCTCCAATTAAAATAATGGAACATACACATATACATATACACCCATGAGCAAAGTCAAAACAGGCCAACAAAAATAAAGTACAGTAGATTGTCCTGGCAAACAAAGGAAATAAAAAATTATGTTTACCAGTTAACAAAACTAATTAAAGTACAAACTGGAAAACAAAACTCAAACAAGGTGCAAAGTGGGGAATAAGGCAATGAAAACAAAACTAACAAATATGTTAAAAGGACAGGAAAGAAAGAAAAGAAAGAAAGAATAAATATGCAAAGTTAAATAGAGGTAGATAAAGAAGATTTATATACATTAAAGATTAACTCCAAGGAGAAAAGAACAGTAGGAAAGGTAAACACAGGAATAAATGTAGAAAAAATATAACAGGTTTTAAAAAATTAAAATTATAGAAAAAAGAAAGAAAAAAAAAGGAAAAAGGGGGAAAAATAAGGAAAACTCCACAGAACTGCAGAAGCCCAGTGTAGAGGCAGAGGGCAGAGGTTTATAACAACTAAAAAAGTGTTATTGAATATACACATATACATAAATACCCATAAGGAAAATCAAAACAGTCCAACAAAAATAAAGTACAGTAGATTGAGCTGGTGAACAAAGAAAACCAAAAATTGTATCTATCAGAACAAAATTAACTAAAGCACAAACTGGTAAACAAAACTAAAGCAAGGTGCCAATTGGGAAATAAAGCAATGAAAATAAATCTAATAAATATGTTAAGAGGAAAGGAAAGAAAGAAAAGAAAGAATAGACATGAAAAGTTAAATAGAGGTAGATAAGGAAGATTTATATACATTAAAGATTAACTGCAAGGGGAAAAGAAGAGTAGGAAAAGCAAACAGGGGAATAAATGTAGAAAAAATAGTAATGGGTTTTAAAAAAGAGAATTGTGGCGGGGGCGGGGGGGTGGAAGGAAAACTCCACAGAACTGCAAAAGCCCAACGTAGAGGCAGAGGTTTATAACAACAATAAAAAATGTGACTGAGAAAAAAATCTCAAAAGCTTAATTAGATTTAATAGTGTCAACAAAACTGACAACAACAGAGGGGGAAAGCAGGGGTGGGGAAGAAAAAAATCCAAAAGATCTACAGAACAAGTCAAAGCATAAGAATAATAAACGTTTTTCTTGAGTCATTGCTGTTAGAATCCTTTCCCTTGCTGGGAGTCAGAGTCCACCTCACCTCCCTAGGATACCCTCCAACACTGTTGATCTCTGGACCTGCTGTGGGGGCATCTCAGATTCTAATCTGGTCCTACTCCTGTGTGTTCTTGCCTCCAATATCCACAGCTATTAGAACTAGTGCATTTTCTTTTGTGGGAGCTCTCAATGACTTTTGTATATTCCATAGACACAGAGTTTGCCTAGTTGATCATGTGGATTTAATCTGCAGCTTATACAGCTAGTGGTAAGGTTTTGGGTCTTCTTCCTTAGCCACACTGCCCTTGGGTTTCTATTGTGATTTTATTTCCACTTCTACATGTGGGTCGTCCACTGGGGTTTGCGCCTGAGGCTGCTCTGGAGGACTTGGGTTTGCCCCAGTGAGGGCCAGGCGTGGAGGTGGTGCAGCTGCTTGGGTCATAGGGGTTCTGGTAGCACCAGGTACTCAGGGGAGTTGACAGCTAGGGCAGCAGGAAATAGAGTGCTCTAGAAGGTATGGCAACCAGTATTGGCCAATACACTCCAGTATTCTTGCCTGGAGAACTCTCCTCCCTGACAGAGAAGCCTGGCAGGCCACAGTCTACAGGGTCTCAAAGAGTCAGACACTACCAAAATGACCCTGCGAGCGTAGATGCAAGACTTTTTTGCCTGTGGCAGCTCTGCCCTAGTGAGGGTTGAGCATGAAAGTGGCTCAGCTGCTTGACTTGCCAGGACCCTGGCAGTGCCAAGTGTGTAGAGACATGGACTGCCTCCACCGCAGGAGTTATGGCTCCATCAGAGTCTTTTTTCAAGCCTCTTGTAGCTGGTGATAAGAAGGTCTCTTTGACAAATCTTTCTCCATAGCTCCACCTGTTCAGGCACTTAGAGGGCTCCCTTGCCTGGGGTCCTTCTCTTGTTATTCAGTGCGTCAGGCACTTAGAGGGGCCCCCCTGGCTGGGGTCCTACTCTGTAGATCGGCGCATCAGACACTTAAAGGGGCACCCTGGGTGGGGTCCTACTTTGTAGTTCAGTACATCAGTCACTTAAAGGAGCACCCTTTAAGGGCAGACATTTGAAGGGCACCCTGGGTCAGACACTAAAAGGGCACCCTGGGTGGGGTCCTACTCTGTAGTTCAGTGCGGTCAGGCATTTGAAGGGCCAGCCTGTCTATTGTTCAGCTGCTGAAGCTGGCGTGTGGGGCGAGAGAGGCTGTGGTGATGGCTCCATACCCTACGTGTGACTCAGCAGTATCGCCTTGCTTCCATGGCTGCCTAACTTTCCTCCACAGGCATTTCCCACCAAAATCTCCTCCCTCACATCCCCTCTATCCATCTCTTCACAGTCAACAGCATCCCTTGCCCTGGGATTGCTCCACAGTCCCTAAACTCCAGCTCCCAGCTGCTGCACCTTCCAGGGGACCTGTGTCCCTGTTCAGGGTATGTATGGCTGCAACAAGTACTGTCTGATTCTCATTCCATTTAGGCTGCTACAGATCAGCTGTTTCACTTTCAGCCTTAAATGTTTCTCCTCTGACTCAGACAATTGCCCCAATGTTGGGATTGGACCCCTGCTTCAGTTCCCCCACCAGTGGAGGGCAGGTCCAGTCCTACTAACACTGCTGTTTTCCCCCTACTTCCTTCATCCTACTGAGTTTTGCATGAAACTATACATTCTTTTCCACTGGTCAGGTACTCCTGTCCACTCTCATATGGTATTCTGCATGCACTTCTGTGTCTGAAGGTGTATTCCTGATGTATCCGTGGAGAGAGATGTATTCCACATCCAACTGCTCCTCGGCCATCTTGTTCTCTCTTCTGTATATTAATTTTGTATCCTACAACTTTACTGAATTCATTTGTAAGCTCTAATAGTTTTCTGGTGGCATCTTTAGAATTTTCTATGTGTAGGATCAAGTCATCTGCAAATAGTGACAATCTTACTTATTCTTTTCCAATTAGAATTCCATTTATTTCTTTTTCTTCTCTGATTGCTATAGCTAGGGCTTCCAAAACTGCCTTGAATAAAAATGGCAAGAGTGAACATCCTAGTCTTATTCCTGATCTTAAAGGAAATGCCTTTAACTTTTCACCATTGAGAATATTAACTGTGGGTTTGTCATGCATGGCCTTTATATTGTTGAAGTATGTTCTCTCTATACCCACTTTCTGGACACTTCTTATCATAAATGGATGCTTAATTTTATCAAAAGCATTTTCTCTATCTATTGAGGTGATCATATGATTGCTTTTCTTCAGTTTGTTAATGTGATCTGCTATTTGCAACAGTGTCAATGGACTTGGAGGGTATGGTGCAAAGTGAAGTCAGGTGGAGAAAGACAAATACTGTATGATATCAGTTACATGTGGAATATTTTAAAAGTACAATAAACTAATGAATTTAACAAAAAAGAAACAGACTCACAGGTATAAGGAACAAATTAGTGTTTACCAGTGGGGAGAGCAAAGAGGGGAGGGACAACATGGAGCTAGGGGGTTAAAAGTATAAACTACTAGGTATCAAATAAGTTGCAAGGATATATTGTACAACACAGGGAATATAGGCAATATTTTATAATTATAAATGGAGTATAATCTTTAAAAATTGTGAGTCAATATATAATAACTATAACTATATAATATTGTACATTAACTATAGTTTAAAAAAAGATAGGGAATAAAAGGAAAAAAGATATAAGGACTGGAAAGTGAGAAAAAAAATCATCTTTATTTGCAAATGATATAATTGAGTAGAAAACCTCAGTGAAATTACAGATCAGTTATTACAACTAATGACAATTTTAAGAGGTGACTCAATAAGCAAATAATATACAAAGTTAAGCTGCAATTCTAAGCATCAACACAAAGAATTAGAAAATGTGATGTTTTTGTAAAAAGGCTTTACAATATTATAAAAATTTTAGATACCTAGGAATAAACCTAACAAGAGATGTGTGTAGCCTTATAGCAAAAACTTATAAAACTTCATTGAAAAAAATTGCAGAAAACATTAAGATATATTTATGAATCATAAAATATAAATACTCCTAAAATTAATCCAATCCTATATAACTCTAATTTTAATAAAAATCTCAGTAGATTTTTTTGTTATAGAGTTTTTATTAACTTAATAACTGTTTATTGATTACCTAGTCCTTGCCAGACGCTGTACTAGGCATGATAGAATATAGCAATGAGCATGATCGTTATCTTTATGGACTATTGTCTAGAAGGAAAAGCTGACTTAAAATGAGCCAACATTAGTATGTGGTGTTGATTATAGGCCGTGTGCATGACATTTTGCTGATGATAAAATTGAAGCTTAAGCACATTAGTTGCCTTGTTCAGGATCGTAGAGCTGATACCAGAGCCTCTTCTTAAATCAAAGTCATGAAGTCTGACTTCAAAGATCCAGTTTTCCCCATGTCACCATACGGGTTTCCAAGATCCCCTTTGGCCAGAAGTTCAGCCACTGCATATTCCTCTGTATATCTTTATGGAGCCACAGATGCTTCTGAAACATCCACAGAGTGTACATGACCTGGACACAGAGCTGCATGAGTTAAGAGTTGCCGCAGCAACACAGTGCGTGCAGTGTTCGCGAATGCAGGCGCCACGGGGCTCTGTGTTTAGATATAGTTGGCAGCTGCTGTAATGTGATTTCAAGGATGTTTCTCTAAAAGCTCTCCTTCCTTCCTGGACTATCTCAATTTTTGAAGAATTCCACAATTGGAGAGTCAGGCTCTAGGATTTCTAGGAAGATTGTGCAATAAGGGAAATGTCAGCAACCTTATTGTCTCCAATGCTGTTACTTTAGTGGGGCTTTTTTGTTTTTTTTCCAGTGACTATGGTAATAATGACACAAAGCCTCACCCTTATATCATAACTAAGATTTTGCCACAGCCTGGCTTTATCGCCTGTAACTTGCCTAACCTTAGTACCCAAATGCATTGTGAAGGGAACATCCTTGCATAACCATGCTTCAGAAATGGGATCTGAGACCTGTTCCCCCAGTCCTAACTAATGAAACCCTACAACTCACTTGGCTGGAGTCCTGGGCTACTACCCCATCTCACCTTCTGCCTTGACCTTACTGTAGGAAGCTTCAGTAGGTAATTTAAGGCAAGTGCTTAAAACTCTCTTTTCAGGTTTCTGAATGACAGTGAACACCAATAAGTCAAACTGATGGAGACTAAATAGGAAGGAGAAGAAATGCTTCCTAATAAATAGGAATCAAGCCAAGAGCTGAGAAAAGTCTTTCTCTAGAGAGTGTTTTAATTCATAAACCTGAAAAATCGAGATTATTTTAAACAACTGGCTGTTTATTATGTCCAGTGAGGAAAAAAGAGAATGTGGCATCAGGGACAGGTATGAGAAAAAAAAAAAAACAAGCTCAGCAATATGTGATGAAGCAAAGAAAATAATGGCTGTAAACTGTAAAACGGTAAAAAGCCGAATTGTTACTGCAGAAAAGCAAATCCAAAGGACAATGTCTATATTGTAATGATCAAGAACTTGTCTCTTCAATCAGATGGGTTTGGCTTTAATTGAATTGCAATCTGGCTTTAATTGAATTACAATTCTGCCACTTGTCAGTTGTCTGACCTTCAGAAATTTATTAGAGCTCCACACATCATTCATAAAATAAGAATAATGGAGGATTAAATAAGATAATGCATTTATAGTGCTTCACGTAGTACCTAGCACATAGCAAATGCTTGGAAAACTAATGCCTGTTATTATTTTTATTCTAACCAGTAAAGTTGACATTTATTCTTTGGACTTAGGCATTCAGGATCCACTGCTAAAATGCTAATATCCCTGGGAAAGGTAGGTATTATTATTATTGTTGAGCATCTGCTTTGTACAAGGCAAGTTAAGATTAAATAACTAACTAAAAAGGAGGAAGAAACACCAGTATTTTAAAGACCTGTACCAGGCAGCCCAGGACTCCCGGTGAGCTGCAGGGTTTCATTAGCCTGGAGTGGGGGTACCAGGGTAAGGGGTATTTCCCTGATGTGACCATGGTAATACCAGGTCAAGGGAGATCCGGGGGGGACATCAGTCTTCTGGCTCTTCCAATGACCATGTACGTGACTGACCTCACCATTGTGGAAGAATGTTGATGGTATTAGCAGACCACACTCTTTCGTGTGGAATTACAAATTTTTTTCCATGGCCTGTAGAAGATTCATAGTCTCACTAGGGTGTCCTTTATCTTACTAGATTTGTCAACTCATATTCCCCTCCTTGGTGGTGGTGGTTTAGTCACTAAGTTGTGTCCGACTCTTGCGACCCCATGGACTGTAGCCTGCCAGGCTCCTCTGTCCATGAGATTCTCTAGGCAAGAATACTGGAGTGGGTTGCCATTTCCTTCTGTAATCCGTCTCCTTAGATACTTAATCTCCAAGTATCTCTGACAGAAAGACACAATTTCCCATGAAAGGTCATAGCATATCTAGGAAAATTGCCTTATTCATACTATCTCTAAGATCCCAACTGGGTTGGTAAGTGATGGAGAAATAGTGGGAAATGACTGAGTTAAGTCATTTTTAGGTGGTGTGTATCTACTGATAAAGAAGGGGGTCATAGTCCCAGGCGTCTCAGTGAGCAATAGGAGACTGTAGATGATGATAAGGAGACGGGCAGGACTAGAAGCCAATTTAAACCACGTCACACCTGGGCCTGGTTCCAACTTTCTTTGGAGCAGTGAGATGGCAGCATCTTTTCCTGTCTTCAAGTACCTAGGGACTTACACAGGATGTCAGTTACACTGGCCTGGCAACTTTGGATGACGAAGAGTGGATTTGCTGTGTTTCCCCACAATGTTATATTTCCCCTGCTATCATCTCCCATTGTGGAAAACTCTAAACAAATGAAAATTAACGGGAATCCAACATTTTCCTTTCTATAGTGAAAAGTTTCCTTAATAAACTCCTTTAGGAAACTCCATGTCAGGGGGTTAGGGAATTGGAGAAAGCAAGTCTGAACACCACTGCAAAATGATTTTTAGCTCTATGTGTTGAAAATGAATATATAACCAAAAACTGTTGTGCATACAACAGGTTGCCTATAAAGCAATGATGATGAGCCATCTATACACCACAATATGGATGAGTCTCATAGATGAAATGCTGAGTGAAAGAAATCAACTGAAAAAGAGAACATACTGAAAGATCCTATAGATAGAATAAAAAACAGATTGGACCAATCTGTTCTGTTAGAAGTTGGGAGAGGGTTTACCTTGAGGAGGTTACCTTTGACTCTTAAGAGGTAATGAAGAGAAGATGCTCGGGTCTGGTAACAATATTTCTTGATCTGGGTGCTAACTACACGGATGTGTTCAGTTGGTGAAAATTGACCAAGCGGTACATTCGTGGGTGTGTGTGTGTGCTAAATTGCTTCAGTTGTGTCCGACTCTTTGCAACCATATGGGCTGTAGCCTGCCAGGCTCCTCTGTCCATGGGATTCTCCAGGAGGTTTGCTGTGCCCTCCTTGGTACATAATAGGTTTATTTTCCACAGATTATAGCAACATGGGCTTATTCCTCTATGCCAGCCCTTAAGGAATCAGAGCACTTTGTCTTTTTCTTCTGAAAAACAACCTCTGCTTCTATTACCCGAAAAAGCATTTAACCACAATCGGTAAACAGGGAAGGGCTTCCCTGGTAGCTCAGCTAGTAAAGAATCCTGGTAACTCAGCTGGTAAAGAATCCACCTGCAATGTGGGAGACCTGGGTTCGATCCCTGGGTTGGGAAGATCCCCTGGAGAAGGGAAAAGCTACCCACTCCAGTATTCTGGCCTGGAGAATTCCATGGACCGTATAGTCCATGGGGTCACAGAGTCAGACATGACTGAGCAACTTTCACTTCTGAATGGTTACAAGGCTTTGGCTTTTCCTTATAACATACCTCCCATGAAGATAGGTGTTCACTGCTATTTATCTTATTTGATTTAAATCAAACTTTTTGAATTAAAAAATTTGAGTGTAATGTGAGATCTTCTGAAGCCAAAGGACACATTCAATATTTAGTTGAAAAATTTAGTGGTTTTTATGTATTTTCACACAGAGGTGAATCATGGAAAAATTTTTTTCACTGTGAATTTTTTTCCCCTTGGACATCAGGTTTTCCCCCCTGCCACCCCCCAAAGCCCCATTGAAGGATAATTTCTCCATCAAAACCCAGTTTTTATAGCATTTTCCCAAGATTAAAAGGGTACTGGCATTTTTATAATGATAAAATTAATAGATGATTATTTTTTTTTAAATTAGATATTACAAAAGATCATAATAAAATTTTTAAAGTTGCTTGAACTCCTAGAAAATAGTGCTTAAGAATTTGATATAAAATAAATATGCATACATATTCCTAAACTTCTTTCCCTTTTAAATGCATGTATGGATTTTAATAAAAAGTGAGAGTCTAATGCCCTTTGAATAAAAATAAATACATTATGTGCTTTCACAACATGCCTTTCTTTTATAGCCCTTACTATAGCAGTCATAAAATGGTGATTTACATCATCATTAGTTTTGCTGGTAGTTAAGTGTCCTTTAGAGCTAGACTCCCTGCTCGTTACTCCCAGATTTGTCATTGACCAGAAATGTCATCCTGGACAAATTATTCTTGCTCCTCAGCTTCTTCATCTGTAAAACAGAAAAATAATGTCTGCCTCACAGGATTAGTGAGAGTATACCAAGGTAACATTTCATGCAAAGATGGGCTCAATAAAGGACAGAAATGGTATGGACATAGCAGAAGCAGAAGATATTAAGAAGAGGTGGCAAGAATACACAGAAGAACTTTACAAAAAAGATCTTCACGACCCAGATAATCACAATGGTGTGATCACTCTCCTAGAGCCAGACATCCTGGAATGGGAAGTCAAGTGGGCCTTAGGAAGCATCACTACGAACAAAGCTAGAGGTGATGGAATTCCAGTTGAGCTATTTCAAATCCTAAAAGATGATGCTGTGAAAGTGCTGCACTCAATATGCCAGCAAATTTGGGAAACTCAGCAATGGCCACAGGACTGGAAAAGGTCAGTTTTCATTCTAATCCCAAAGAAAGGCAATGTCAAAGAATGCTCAAACTACCACACAATTGCATTCATCTCACACTCTAATAAAGTGATGCTTAAAATTCTCCAAGCCAGGCTTCAGCAATACATGAACTGTGAACTTCCAGATGTTTGAGCTGGTTTTAGAAAAGGCAGAGGAACCAGAGATCAAATTGCCAACATCTGCTGGATCATTGAAAAAGGAAGAGAGTTCCAGAAAAACATCTATTTCTGCTTTATTGACTATGCAAAGCCTTTGACTATGTGGATCACAATAAACTGTGGAAAATTCTGAAAGAGATGGGAATACCAGACCACTTGACCTGCCTCTTGAGAAATCTGTATGCAGGTCAGGAAACAACAGTTAGAACTGGACATGGAACAACAGACTGGTTCCAAATAGGAAAAGGAGTGTGTCAAGGCTGTATATTGTCACCGTGCTTATTTAACTTATATCCAGAGTACATCATGAGAAACACTGACCTGGATGAAACACAAGCTGGAATCAAGACTGCCGGGAGAAATATCAATAACCTCAGATATGCAGATGACATCACCCTTATGGCAGAAAGTGAAGAGGAACTAAAGACCCTCTTGATGAAAGTCAAAGAGGAGAGTAAAAAAGTTGGCTTAAAGCTCCACAGTCAGAAAACTAAGATCATGGCATCTGGTCTCATCACTTCATGGCAAATAGATGGGGAAACAGTAGAAACAGTGGCTGAATTTATTTTGGGGGGTTCCAAAATCACTGCAGCTGGTGACTGCAGCCATGAAATTAAAAGACGCTTACTCCTTGGAAGGAATGTTATGACCAACCTAGACAGCATATTAAAAAGCAGAGACATTACTTTGCCAGCAAAGGTGCGTCTAGTCAAGGCTATGGTTTTTCCAGTAGTAATGTATGGATGTGAGAGTTGGACTGTAAAGAAAGCTGAGCACCGAAGAACTGATGCTTTTGAACTGTGGTGTTGGAGAAGACTCTTGAGAGTCCCTTGGACTGCAAGGAGATCCAACCAGTCCATCCTAAAGGAGATCAGTCCTGGGTGTTCATTGGAAGGACTGATGTTTGAAGCTGAAACTCCAATACTTTAGCCACCTGATGCGAAGAACTGCTCATTTGAAAAGACCCTGATGCTGGGAAAGATTGAAGGTGGGAGGAGAAGGGGATGACAGAGGATGAGATGGTTGGATGGCATCACCGACTCAATGGACATGAGTTTGAGTAAACTCTGGGAGTTGGTGATGGACAGGGAGGCCTGGTGTGCTGCGGTTCATGGGGTCACAAAGAGTCGGACACGACTGAGCAACTGAACTGAACTGAAAATACCTTGAACAAGGTATGTCATATATGAAACCCAAATGTATTAGCTGTTGACTTCTTTGCCTAATGTTTCATTTCAAGAAAGCTCCATGCATGCATGGACAATGTTGGTCTTGTTTCTCATTTTATCCTCAGGCTGGTATACCTAGTGCATGTCAATAATTCTTTACTGTTATTTTTAATAGCATTCAATAAGAATCTGTTGAATTGGTGAAGGATTACCTATTTACTGCTAAGGTATTCAATATTCATAGAGTAGTGGGGAAAGTCCACATTTTAGGATCAAACAGATTTCAAAACCTTATTTCTTCATCCTTAACTATTGACTTTCTTAGGGAGGGAGAGAGGTCAACATAATAAGCTTTACTAACCCTGATTTCCCATTTGTAAAATGGAGACGGTAATTTCTTCTTGCAACATTGCTATGTGTATTTGAGACAATTGTGTTAGCTTATCAATAAAGAGTCACTATTTCTTGAACAAATGTCACATTATAGTGTCCAAAGTATTACACTGTGTATAACCCAAAGGGGCATGATTCATGTGGAATACAACATAAATGGTGTTTCCTGGAATACGCACTGCAGGAGGTATCACAGTGTACTTTATAGTTGATAAGAATAACAAAATAGCCCTGTATTAGAGTTTCTGAGGGTAGGATATTTTGGGTGTCCAACAGCAATCCCACTGCTGGGCATATACCCCTAGGAAACCAGAACTGAAAGAGACACATGTAGCCCAATGTTCATTGTAGCACTATTTACATTAACTAGGACTTGGAAACAACCGAGATGTCCATCAGCAGATAAATGGATAAGGAAGTAGTGGTATGTATACACATGAAATATTACTCAGTTACAAAAAGGAACCTGTTTAAGTCAGTTCTAATGAGGTGTATGAAACTCGAGCCTATTGTACAGAGTGAAGTAAGTCAGAAAGAGAAAGACAAATACTGCATATTAATGCATATACATGGAAGTTAGAAAGATGGTACCAATGATCTTACATGTAGGGCAGCAAAGGAGACACAGATATAAAGAACAGACTTTTGGACTCAGTGGGAGAAGGCAAGGGTGGGATGATTTGAGAGAATAGCATTGAAACATGTACATTACCACATGCAAAACAGAGGACTAGTGAAAGTTCGATGCACGAAGCAGCGCACTCAAAGCTGGTGCTCTGGGACAACTCAAGGGATGGGGTGGAAAGAGAGGTGTGGGGGGTAGGGGTTCAACCTGGGGGAGACACATGTATACCTGTGGCCGATTCATGTTGTTATAAGGGAAAAACTATCACAGTATTGTAAAATAATTATCTTCCAATTAAAATAAATTAATTAATTACAAAATTAAAAAAGAGCAATTTCGGGTTAACATTAGCTGCAGAGACCTTCTGAAGGTGATATTTTCATTTCCATGGAAAATAGACATAGCTATAAATTCAGGCATACACGCATGCTCAGTCATGTCCAACTCTTTGCAACCCCATGAACCAAAGCCCACCAGGCTCCTCTGTCCTTGGAATTTTCCCGGCAAGAATACTGGAGCAGGTTGCCATTTCCTCCTCCTCAAGGGGATCTTCCTGAGCAGGGATAGAACCTGCCTCTCCTGCATTGGCAGGTGGGTTCTTTACCACTGAGGCACAAGGGAAGCTGAGGACCTGGGGTTAAATTCAAACCTTTTAAATTCCAAGTTCACTATTTTCTAAAACCCAATAAATACAGAAACATTTATGACTCTGTAACAGAGAACAAAGGGCAAAACAAACTGAACACGGGTTTCCCTGATGGCTCAGTGGTAAAGAATTAATCCAGTGGTAATAATGCAGGATTCAGGAGTTCGATCCCTGATCTGGAAAGATCCCCCGTGCAGTGGAGCAGCTAAGCCATCGAGCAGCAACTACTGAAGCCTGCATGCCTAGAGCCCATGCTCTGCAACAAGAGGAGCCACCACAATGAGAAGCATCTGGAGAGTAGCCTCCATTTGCCAAGACTAGAGAAAAGCCTATGCAGCAATGAATAGGCTGTCCAGCACAGCCAAAAATAAATTAATTTAAAAAATTATTTTAAATCCCACATTTATCTTTTTAAAAAGCAAACTGGATAAACTAGTATCAATGTTTGTGCTAACTGCTGGTTTATCGTTCAACATTGACCAGATGCTCCAGAGCAAAGGAACATCAACTCAGTTCCACACCCCCATCTCTGTCCTGCATCCTGGGGTAGATTCTGTTCAGCTGGCATCCACAGTCAGGACAGAGTCTCAGACTACAAAGAGAATCTCCTCTTCAATCAAATGAACAGGATATTTGGCAATAACAAGCTGCTTCTGAGGAAAAGTGAGTTTCTTGGCATGTGCCTTGTCAGTATTACAAAGCTGAAAGTTAAATTTATCTCCATTCATAGCAGCACACCCTGTTGCCCCAACATCTTGGTCGATTGCCTCTGCTATTGTTGCTGGGGGTGGTGGGCATGAGTCAGGACTCCAGCCCTCCGGTTTTCCCAGCGCTTTCTTACAGGCAAAATCTGAAACTGTTTGATGAGTAGTCACAGGCTGACACACGAAAGGGCCAGCCTGGGGACTGGGGAGCGCTTGGTCAGGGAGTCCTCAGCAGAGCCCTGGGAATTGCATTTCAATAGAGCAGGAAGGGGAAGTGGTGGCCTATAACCTCAGGGAATATTTCCAGATGACCCACCCAATCTTTCTCCTGCTTTGAGGAAGTGGCTTAGCCCAGAACAGCACTGCCCTTGAGAGAAATGCAAATCCTAACCAGGAGAAGCAGACCCTTACTGGGGAGGGAATAATTCAGGGCCATCACCAGATGCTGTTACAATTTTTAAAAGCTCTCAAGTGTTGGCAAGAATAAATGATCTTGGGTTAACTGTAACTAGAATATTGGCTTCCTCTGTGTGGAAGTTTCAGTTCCCCCAAAGAACAGAAAATACACTGAGGTTACAGCAAGAGGAATTTAAGCAAGATATAAAGGAGAGCTTCCTGAATACTAGTTTAATTACATTTGGGGCTTTTTTTTTTTTTTCAGAGAAGAACTGTTCAGAGTCCTTCCTGAAGAAGGAATGTTAGAATAATCTTGTAGTTAACCAGACCTCTGCAAGGTTTGGACCCATGCTGATATGTACTCTGTTATTCCTGTAATCGGGACTTCTCTGATGGCTCAGTGGTAAAAAATTTGAGTGTGTTGCAGGAGACCACCTGCAGTGCAGGAGATGTGGGTTCCTTCTCCAGGGGATCTTCCCCACACAGGGACTTTCAGTGAATATCCAGGACTGATTTTCTTTAGGATTGACTGCTTTGATCCCCTTGCTGTCCAAAAGATTCTCAAGAGTCTTCTCCAGCATCACGGTTCAAAAGCATCAATTCTTCAGCACTCAGCCTTCTTTATAGTCCAGCTCTCACATCCATACATGACTACTGGAAAAACCATAGCTTTGACTAGCCGGACCTTTGTCAGCAAAGTGATATCTCTGCTTTTTAACACTCTGTCTAGGTTTGTCATAGCTTTTCTTCCAAGGAGCAAGCGTCTTTTAATTTCATGGCTGCAATCACCATCTGCAGTGATTTTGGAGCCTAAGGAAATGAAATCTGACAATGTTTCCACTTTTCCCCCATCTATTTGCCATGAAGTGATAGGACCAGATGCCATGATCTTAGTTTTTTGAATGTTGAGTTTTAAGCCAAGGTTTTCACTCTCCTCTTTCACTTTCATCAAGAGGCTCTTTAGTTCCTCTTCACTTTCTGCCATAAGAGTGGTGTCATCTGCATATCTGAGGTTACCGATACTTTTCCCAGGGATCTTGATTCCAGCATGTGCTTCATCTAGTCCAGCATTTATCATGATGTACTCTGCTTATAGGCTAAATAAGCAGGGTGACAATATACAGCCTTGACATACTCCTTTCCCAATTTTGAACCAGTCCATTGTTCCATGTCCAGTTCTGATTATCCGGTTTTTAAGTCAAAGATATTTTGGCCTGTATAGTATAAGTGGGGGATAGCTCTTCTTTTCATCTCCCTAGAAAATGTTGAATATATTTGGAAAAACTCTGATTGTTTTTTTTAAATTGATAGAGCATACCTGTAAAACTGTCTAAGCCTGATATTTACTTTGTGGGAAAAGTTTTAACTCCAGATTCAAATTCTTTATTGATTATAGGAGACCATTCAGGTTTTTTAATTCTTTAGGAGTAAATAGAAAATCTGGCAAGTATATTTTTTCCAGCAAATTTGTTAGACTCTTACCAAATATATTTTTATTAGAGTAGTTCTTAGTGTCAAAAAGAAAATCATCCTTGATATCACTATATATATATATATATATATATATATTTTTTTTTTTTGGTACTCCTAATTTTGTGTTTTTGTACCATTTTTCTTTTTTTTTTGCTTGATCAGTTTGTCTACTTTTTGATCCTCTTTGTTTCTCTATTTCAATGCTGTGAAAGTGCTGCACTCAATATGCCAGCAAATTTGGGAAACTCAGCAGTGGTCACAGGACTGGAAAAGGTCAGTCCCAAAGAAAAGCAGTGCCAAAGAGTGTTCAAACTATGGCACAGTTTCACTCATCTCCCACACTAGCAGAGTAATGCTCAAAATTCTCCAAGCTAGGCTTCAAAGGTACGTGACCCAAGAGCTTCAGATGTTCAGGTTGGATTTGGAAAAGCCAGAGGAACCAGAAATCAAATTGCCAACATCCACTGGATCATAGAAAAAGCAAGAGAGTTCCAGAAAACTGTCTTTATTGACTATGCTAACGCATTTGACTGTGTGGATCACAACAAACTGTGGAAAATTCTTAAAGAGATGAGAACACCAGACCACCTTACCTCCCTCCTGAGAAATCAGAATGCAGGTCAAGAAGCAACAGTTAGAACCAGACATGGAACAACATTCACATGTTACATTCAGGAAAGAAAAGCTGCCACCACCAAAACAACCCCTAACCCATGACAAGGGACAGGAAAACTTTTAGGATAAGTGATGAGATTTTCACTTTCCTTTGGCCTTAGTCTTGTCTATCTAGTGACATTTGGCATTTCATGAGATATAGCCTTCCCTGTGTCATTCTGAAAGGTTTCAATGGAACTAAGGTTTATTCCTAGACAGCATATTAAAAAGCTGAGACATTACTTTGCTGACAAAGGTTCGCATAGTCAAAGCTGTGGTTTTTCCAGTAGTCATGTATAGATGTGAGAGTTGGACCATAAAGAAGGCTGAGGGCTGAAGAATTGATGCTTTTTGAATTGTGGTGTTGGAGAAGACTCTTGAGAGTCCCTTGGACTGCAAGGAGATCCAACCAGTCAATCCCAAAGGAAATCAGTCCTGAATGTTCACTGGAAGGACTAATGCTGAAGCTGAAGCTCTGATACTTTGGCCACCTGATGTGAAGAGCCAACTTATTAGAAAAGACCCTGAGGCTGGGAAAGATTGATGGCAGGAGGAGAAGAGGATGACAGAGGACAAGATGGTTGGATGGCATCACCAACTCAATGGACATGAGTTTGAGCCAACTCTGGGAGATGGTGAGGGACAGGGAAGCCTGGTGTGCTGCAGTTCATGGGGTGGAAAAGAGTTGGACACACTGAGTGACTAAGCAGCAACAACAAAGGTTTGTTCAACATCTTGGTATAAAGCTTATTCCACATATCAGATCAAGTTGTAGTGTTTCCAATACAAACAGCTTTAATAGCAACAGTAGTCATGATGGTGATACTAGCAGAGTAATACATTTTTTTAAGTTTATTATTTTAAACTTGTTTTACTTACATCCAATCATTTTATGTGGCATTCAAATCAAAATTGGGGGGAAAAAAAGTTTCTTTTCTTAGGAATCCTCTAAGGCTGAAGGTGAGACCCTTCAGATTCAGACTCAGTGTTGGCAGAAACTTGAGCTGTAGTAATATGTAATGAGGCTGCTGTGCGTAAAAAATAACGCAGGGAAGTTAGTTTTCTTTGCTCCTGTGAGGGTGTGACAAGGAAAAAGAGGGAAGGTAATGAAGATAGTGAGGAATGAAAATAGAAAAGTTGTGAGAAGCAAGAACTCTGTAGGAGCATCCCAGCCTGTTGGGATCAATATGAATATTAAATGGTATGATTCCCCCAGCATTACACAAACCTGTAATCATTCTGGGGCTTCCCTGGTGGCTCATATGGTAAAGAATCCACTTGCAGTGCGGGAGACCCAGTTTCGATCCCTGGGTTGGGAAGATCCCCTGGGGAAGGGAGTGGCAACCCACTCCAGTATTCCTGTCTGGAGAATCCCATGGACAGAGGAGTCTGGCGGGCTACAGTCCATGGAGTAGCAGAATCAGACACGACTGAGTGACTATCACTGTCACTGCAAATATTCTACTGCAAACACAGACCAGTATTCAGGTTGCTTTGAAGGAGGGGTTTAAGGTGAAGGGGCTGCTTCCTTAGTTTGGGAGAACAGCAGTTATGAAAAAATAGCCACAAAAAGCAAAGCTGGATCAAAATATTTTGGCAGGGACTTCACTGGCAGTCTAGTTGTTGAGACTTCACCTTCCAATGGAGGGGATTCATGTTTGATTCCTGGTTGGTGTAAGATCTCACATGCCTTGTGGCCTAAAAACCAAAACATAAAATGGGAGCAATTTGTAACAAATTAAATAAAGACTTTTTAATTTGATGGCCCACAATTTAAAAATCTTAAAAAAAATACTTTGGCAGAAGCAAAATATTTAGAAGAAAATTAGTACCAAGGTAAGCATGAAAATTAAGGGAATTTTGAGAAGTTTCAGAGAGGGTTTTGGGCTTCCACAGTAAGTATTCTGATGCATTGTATAATCTATTAATGATAATCCATAAAATCCATTAATAATCAGGATTTTCAGAGGCAGAGAGACCCTACTTGACATCTGGGTTACACTCCTCATAGAATATAATCCTTGGCCACAGGTATTATTGTCCCTATTTCAAATTTTAGGAAACTGAGACTCAAAGATGTTAAATAACTTTAGTCCACATGGCTAGTGTCTGTTTAACAGGTAAGGAAAGGTGATATTAAAAAGAGCTATGTGGGACTTTGCTGCTGGTCCAGTGGTTAAGAATCCACCTGCCAATGCAGGGAACATGAGTTCAATCCCTGGTCCTGGAAGATCCCACATGCCATGATGCAACTAAGCCCATGCACCACAACTACTGAAGCCCACAAGCCCAAGAGCCTGTGCTCCACAACAAGAGAAGCCACTTCAGTGAGAAGCCTGCACATTGCAACAAGAGAGTGGCCCACACTCACCCCAGCTAAAGAAAGCCCATGCTCAGCAATGAAGACCCAGCACAACCAAAAATAAATGCATATATATTTTTTAAAAAATAGCTGTGTGTGACAAGGACTTAATTTCCAAAATATACAAACAGTTCAAACAACTCAATACCAAAAACAAACAACACAATTTAAAAAATGGACAGAAGACCTAAATAGACATTTCTCCAGAGAAGACATACCGATGTCTAATAGCCACCTGAAAAGACTCTCAACACTACTCATTATCAGAGAAATACAAATCTAAACTACAATGAGGTATCACCCCACACCAGTCAGAATGGCCATCATTAAAAAGTCCACGAACAATAAATGCTGGAGATGGTGTGAAGAAACGGAACCCTCCTCCACTGTTGGTGGGAATGTAAACTGGTGCAGTCACTATGGAAAACAGAATGGAGTTCCTTAAGAAAACTAAAAATAGAATTGTCATATGATCCTGAGCATACATCCAGAGAAAACTCTAATTTGAAAAGATACGTGCACCCCAGAGTTCATAGAAGAACTATTTACAATAGCCAAGGCATCAGCCTGAATGTACATTGACAGAATGGACAAAAAAGATGTAATATATATATATACACACATATAGACTCAATGGAATATTACTCAGCCACAAAAAAGAATGAAATAATGCCATTTGCAGCAACATGGATGGACCTAGAGATTATATTAAGTAAAGTAAATCAGAGAGAGAAAGACAAATATGATATATCACTTCCATGTGAAATTTAAAGTATGGTAAAAATGGATTTATTTACAAAACAGAAACAGACTCACAGACACAGAAGACAAAAGGGGAAGGATAAATTAGGTTTTTGGGATTAGCATATACAAACTACTGTATAAAAAAGAGACAACAAGGTCCTACTGTATAGCACAGGGAGCTATATTCAATATCTTATAATGAAAAAGAATATATATATATATACATATATATGTATACCTGAATCACTTTGCTATACAGCAGAAACTAACACATTTAAAATAAATAATATAAAAAATAACACATTAAACTAACACATTTAAAATGAATAAAATAAATTTTAAAATAAATAAATGGAGCTATGTGTCCAATGTTGAAGAGAAAAGGTAATAAAAATTACTCAAAATAGATTTAATTTTAAATACTAATGCTGAGCTGCTTGGGTAGGCTGAAAGAATGTGGCCATTCCCCAGTTCATGCCAAAATCACCCAAAAAAGTGACCTTGAGAGGCCAGGCTGTGTCTCTTGATCTCAGCATCCTTAGAACACACTCCTATATATGGAGGATGACAGATGCTCAAAGTGGTTGCTTTTTAAATTTTAGTTATACGGTCATGTTTAGGGTAAAGAGCGGCCGGCAGCATAGATTGTAGTCTTTAATTAACTGATAAATGTCTACTGAAAAGTTACTATTGTAAAAAATGTTACCAGGAGCCAAGTCCTGCCCTGAGGGACCCAGCATCTGGAGGGGAGGGAGGAGAACACCTCTAACTGCATGTGGAGGCAGTGTGAACGATGGCGTGCTGAGTGTGCAAGCTCAGAGGTACCGCAGTCCAGAGGAGAGAGGGGCCACTTGACAAAGGGCAGCAGAATTTACAGATAAAATAAATCTTGAGTGAGGTCTAGTTATGAACCAGAAGGTGAGTTAACTAAGACAAAGGTATGCAGAGATATCAGACAGGCATATGGGCCTAGCAGAGAATCAGCAAAGAACAAGGCACAGAATATCTTTAAACTCCAGACTAACACATGTGAAGTTTACTTGGTAGTTTCTGGGGAAGCTTAAGCAAGAGAAGGACAGGATTACAGTGATATTCTGGGAAGATTAGTGGTCCTAGGGGTTTAGGAGTGGAAAGAAACGGAAGTAGGGAGACAGGTCAGTAGATGTAATCACTCAAGCATGATAATGAGGGTGGAGCCAGGAATATTCCAAAGTGAAACAGAATTAGGTTTTGGTCTCCGACTAGCTGGGGTCCAGGGACAGAAAGGGAACTGCAAGGGAGTATAACAAAGAGTTCAGAAAGGAAAGATACAAAACAAAGACGCTGGTTAAAAATGGTTTATGCAAATATTCTTTTTTTTTTCAAGGATCTTGTAGGAAAGTCCCTCCTTTGTTATATTTCCTCTACATGAACATTTCTCCTTTATTCTTAATTTAGGACTGAGTCAAGGATATGACAGAATGACTTTGGATTCACGAAGACAAGTGGTGGAGTGTGAAAATGGAAAAAGTCCCCAGACTAAAAAGCTCTTAGAGAGAGAGACGTGGGTTTGAATCAATTCTGACCCCTTAAGGGAAGTAAAGTCACTCCGTCATGTCCGACTCTTTGCGACCCCATGAACTGTAGCCTGCCAGGCTCCTCCATCCATGGGATTTTTCCAGGCAAGAATACTAGAATGGGTTGCCATTTCCTTCTCCAGGGGATCTTCCTAACCCAGGGATGGAAACCAGGTCTCCCTCATTCCAGGCAGACTTGAAATAGCAACCCACTCCACTACTCTTGCCTGGAAAATCCCATGGACGGAGGACCTGGTAGGCTACAGTCCATGGGGTCGCAAAGAGTCGGACACGACTGAGCGACTTCATTTTCACTTACCCTCTAAGCCACCAGCGAATCCTTAACTGAAAGCAATCTGTGTTTAGTTTCCACAATGCAGTTTCGACAGAAACCCTCATGCACTCTGGCCTCCCCTGTCTTGGTGTGCTGGGACCGTCCATTGGGTTCACCTTTGATTACATGGTCAGTTTCCTATGGATTTAGAGTTAACAGGCAGGAGGCAAGTTTGATGATACACGTGTGACATGCACAATTGTGCTAATTACTTCTGAAGCACTGTGTGAATGCTCTCGAGAAATCAGTATATCTTTAGAAAGCATATACCCGAGGAGTAGTTTCCAAACTTTTGTGTTACAAAGAACACTCATTAATGTTTAAAAACTGCAGGATGGTAGTTATTTTCACTATCCATTAATTGAAAAAAATATAGATGTATATATGGATGATAAAAAATAAAGGTTCCTTACTCAGCAGGAATTTAAGGCCCAGAAGTTAGAAACTACTGCTTGTTCCTACACTGCAGTGTGTTTAAAGAGCCCAACTTTATAGATATCAGGCCTCTCATCTTCATCAGAGTATACTCAACCACAGTCCTCATGAAAAAACACCTATGTTTGATTTCATGGATGTGTATAGAATACAACAATTAATCAATTCTATCACACATGGGACATGTATAGAAATAGATCATATAATAGAATATAAAGCAAGTGTTAATAAGTTTTGAAAAATCAGAATTATATAGATAAAAGCCTTTTCAAAGTTGAAAAACTTTTAAAATCCCAGTATGCTTAATAATATGAAAGTACTTAAACAACTCCTAAGTCAAAAAAATCTCAAAGAGAATTTTGATTTATTATTAATTGAATAATATTTAAGATACTACATATTGATATTTCTGGGTACAGCAAAAGAAATGTCAAGGAAATTTTATAATTTTGTTGTTTATTTTAGAAAAGTAGAATGACAAAAATTAAACACTTAAGAGTTAGAGGGAAAAAATTATATTCAATAGAATAAGCCATAAGAAAGTAAAAAATGAAAATAATAAATTTGAGCAAAAATAAACATATAGAAAAAAGAACAGTAGAGAATCAGTTCAGTTCAGCTGCTCAGTCATGTCCAAGTCTTTGAGACCCCATGGACTGCAGCACACCAGCCTTCCCTGTCCCTCACCAACTCCCAGAGCTCACTCAAACTCATGTCCTTTGAGTCAGTGATGCCATCCAACCATCTCATCCTCTGTCGTCCCCTTCTCCTCCTGCCTTTGGTCTTTCCCAGCATCAGGGTCTTTTCCAATGAGTCAGTTCTTCATATCAGGTGGCCAAAGTATTGGAGTTTCAACTTCAGCATCAGTCCTTCCAATGAACACTCAGGACTGATCTCCTTTAGGATGGACTGGTTGGATCTCCTTGCAGTCCAAGGAACTCTCAAGAATCTTCTCCAACACCACAGTTCAAAAAGCATCAATTCTTCAGCCCTCAGCCTTCTTTATGGTCCAACTCTCACATCTATACATAAGAAGAACTAAAGAGTCTCTTGATGAAAGTGAAAGAGGAGAGTGAAAAAGTTGGCTTAAAGCTCAACATTCACAAAACTAAGGTCATGGCATCCAGTTCCATCACTTCATGGCAAATAGATGGGGAAACAGTAGAAACAGTGACAAACTTTATTTTTTTGGGTTCCAAAATCACTGCAAATGGTGACTTGCAGCCATGAAATTAAAAGACACTTACTCCTTGGGAGGAAAGTTATGACCAACCTAGATAGCATATTAAAAAGCAGAGACATTACTTTGTCAACAAAGGTCCGTCTAGTCAAGGCTATGGTTTTTCCAGTAGTCATATATATTCATGTGAGAGTTGGACTATAAAGAAAGCTGAGCACAGAAGAATTGATGCTTTTGAACTGTGGTGTTGGAGAAGACTCTTGAGAGTCCCTTGGACTGCAAGGAGATCCAACCAGTCCATCCTAAAGGAAATCAGTCCTGAATATTAATTGGAAGGACTGATGCTGAAGCTGAAACTCCAATGCTTTGGCCACTTGATGCAAAGAACCAACTCACTGGAAAAGACCCTGATACTGGGAAAGACCAAAGACAGGAGGAGAAGGGGACGACAGAGGATGAGATGGTTGGATGGCATCACCGACTCAATGGACATGAGTTTGGGTAAACTCCAGGAGTTGGTGATGGACAGGGAGGCCTGGCATGCTGCGATTCATGGGGTCACAAAGAGTTGGACACGACTGAGTGACTGAACTGGAACTGGAACTGGAACTGGAACTGGGGAAACCACAGCTTTGACTATACGAACCTCTGTCAGCAAAGTAATGTCTCTGCTTTTTAATACGCTGTCTAGGAGTAAACCTTAGTTCCATTGAAACCTTTCAGAGTCACACAGGGAAGGCTCTTTCTCATGAAATACCAAATGTCACTAGATAGACAAGACTAAGGCCAAAGGAATATGAAAATCTCATTACTTATCGTAAAAAATTTTCCTGTCTCTTGTCATGGGTTAGGGGTTGTTTTGGTGGTGGCAGCTTTTCTTTCCTGAATACAGCATGTGAACAGAAGGAAGAACCAAATTGCTAGAGTCAATAGAAGGGTAATTGCAGAACTTTGCACAAAAAGGGAAATAAAGAGTTGAGCCAGCTGGTAGAGAATAGGAACCTTGATGGGAAAGAACATAGATGTCTAGAGGATAACTTTATTAAACAGTATGACTTCAATATAAAACCTCTTTCTTGCCTCATCTCTTTCTCATTAACTTATTATGGAGTTAGGTCTATTTCAGACATGTGACAAAGAACACAGCACAGTCTTAGGGAGGCCAAGGGGTGGTGGGTAACATTCAGGGGACAGATTTATCAGAGCTAAAGTCATAAGATTAAACCTTAATTTAATAAAATATTTCTTGAGGAAACTAAAATAATATAGCACAGGTCCACCAAGCTCTGGAAACAAATCCAGAGGAATGGATCATTCTATGTCCCTTGGATTCTATCAGTTTCATGAAGGCTGGTATTCTGGGTTATGGGAGAAATGGGTTATTTCATTTAATCTGGAGCATAACTGTGTGAGGAAGATGATGGTATCCCTATTTCAAACTAAATCTGAAATTCAGAGAGGTTAATGACTTACAGGGTCACCCAATAGAGGTAGAGACTGGATCCCAACCAAGAGGGTCTGATTCTCCAACCCATCCCCTCCCATCTCACCCCAGCAAGGGCACAGGTAGTAGAGCTGACCTTTTGTGGGGAAAATCTGAGCACTGGGCTGTGATTGGGACACAAGTGAAGGATCCCCTCCAGTTTCTAATCTCAGGAGGAGACCTCAGATCTGCTTGTGTTCAAGCCCTTGCCTAAGGCCAGAATCCTATACCACTGAATGCATGTAAGATAAGATTTGGGTGGAAAAAAAAAATCTACATTTAAGGTTCAGTTCACAAAGCAATTTCATACCCAATCATTGCAATAACCCTGTGAGGTAAGCCAGGCATACTTCATCTTTATGACTAAGTCTTAGGGAGGTTAAACCCAAGGTCTTTGAGGAATTTATTTTATGAATATTTATTTATGAATCTTTAAGAAATGTCATGTGACACAATTCCTAAGATCATATAGTAGCCGCAGGGGTTAAACGTAGGACTGTGTGTTTAAGTCTGTATATCTTACCCCTAAGTAGCCACCTCTACTTGTGCTCTTTGGTCTTGATATCTTAGTTGAATAAGCTCTGCCCTGTGAGTCTGTGTGGTCTGTGCCCTGCACAATTTTGAAGGATTTATTCTAAGCTACATGAATGTGAATGGCATATCCTCAATTTGTGGTGCACATCATGGAGAATTGTTTGCATTGGCCCTGACATAATGCAGAATCTGAGGTGGCTTTGAGGAAGGAAAATGTAATCATTATGAAAAAATGATTCTTATAACATGTACAAGTTTGTAAGAAAGTTGTATTGGCCACGGTGCAAGGAGTATTTCCAACTAGTTTTTTACACAGGGCTCTATTCTCTTATGAGAATTAAGCCCTTGACATTAGATGAGTATCTGTATGGGTCATCACATGCCATGGAGAAGGAATTTGCTGCAACTGATATTGACAGTACACTGTTTTCTCTTTCTGATTTATTTGAATGCACACTTACTAAGTATCAAGTTATCAATTAGACATTCCAGGGACATGGCACAGTGTCTGCCTATAAGGGGGTTAGAAATTCCCTGGGGAGAAAACACAGTTAATGGTAATTTAAAAAATAACAAACTAGGTAATATTTTGTAAAAAATAAAAATTGTATTTAAGTACAAAAAATGCATGTTACTAATCTTGCAGTAAGAGGCCAGGAAGGGGAGATTTCCACAGTTTGAACTAGTTAAGGATTAGTTATGAAAACAGTGCTAAGGGTGGGGGATGCCTGAGATGAATCAGAAAAGTAGATAGAATCAAGGTGGATACGTAAGAAGACTGAGGGTGAGGAAGGAGGGGCATTTCAATCATGAGTCAAGACATCTCTTTCCACTTGCTTTAGCTCTTCTGTATGACATCAAAGAGATGCCTGCAGCTGCCATTCTAGTGATGAGTGGTCATAAGAGAAACATCTGGATGGGGCTAATAAAAAACAAACATTAAAACCCCAATCCAAAAATAATTAAAAAAATAAAACCAACAGTGCAGGCTTTCTCTTCTTTTGTTTGGTGCTCATGAGCTGCTATATGTGGAAATGAGCCAACTGCAGACAGATGGCTGAAGAAGGCAGGCAACTGGAGGCAGTTAAAGAGGATGGCCTCTATTTATAGAGGCTGGGGCAAATAGGACTTTTCCTGGTTGGAGCAGATCCCCAGTACCACTTGAGCTGGAAAACAAGGATAACATCATTTTATGAACTGCCCCCACAGTACACTGGAAGGACTAGGGAGATAAAGTGTGACCTGTAACAAAAGTGAGCCTAGAGTTGCATATGTATCAAATTTTCACTATATTTAAAAGTATATGTCATCAGGTACAGCATGGAATTGAAGCTGGATGCCAGAATCGAGAGCGAGAATGAAATCTGCATTTACATTCCATAGTACTCCTTTTCCCATGGTCTTGGTAGTCCATGGAAAAAAGGCCGAAAGGCTGAGCTATTAAACTCCCCACTGTAGGCTGAAAGTTGAGGGATGGGAGATGGAGCAAAGCGGAAACAGAAGGAGCAGCTGGTCATGTTGAAAACTCTTCAGGTGTGCTGGGAAACTCACACTTCCTCTTCAGTGTAGAAGATGCCATTAGCAAACCTTTTCATAAGAGGATTTGAAGGATCCACTGACACTTTCATATTCCAAGAGTTTTCTTTCAGAGCAGGTCGTTTAATATGCATCAACCGTGCTGAATGAAAAACCAGAGAAAATAAACTCAGAAACTGAAAAACTGCAAAACTTAAAGTGTTGATGGTAAAGATAAATTGTCACCAAAGGTCACAAGCAAAGGAACTCCGTATTTCAGATGAGTTACAAGATGTAAGTCATTCAATGAGGCACAGGAATGAGAAGTCAACCCCAAAGCCCTGCTCCTCACCATTTCAGTTGCTTACCACCCAGACATGGTGCTAAAACACAGACCCTGTTCAGGTCTGGGGGGACCTGAGATTCTGCATTTCTAACAAGCTCTTGGGTAATGCTCAAAGCAGCCAGACCTCAGAACCCACACGGAGAGAAATTTCGACAGTACAGACTTTGTCTTCAGATCTAATGAGTGTGAAGGGCATTTTGATAGAATTTGAACAGTGGAAAGTCAGAAATGTAGAATAAGACATATTTAAATGGAAAAAAAAAATCAGAGAGAATCGAAACTCGTGAAAGGTAGTGCAATAGTAGTTCTGAGGGCCTGATGCTGGTGGGATATGATTTGAGGAGGTGATTAGTTTTGTGAGAAAAAAAAATGACACTTGTGTATGTGTGAAACAATTGTCTTATTCTTGGAAAGAACAAGGGAGAACCAAATAGGGTATGTCTTAACAACACCCTTCAAAAGAAGAACCAGATTCCGAGACTCTGCTCTCATGATGAACTGCCAGGGCAAACCACAGTTCAGC
Organism: Cervus canadensis; assembly: GCF_019320065.1. Lineage (NCBI taxonomy): Eukaryota > Metazoa > Chordata > Mammalia > Artiodactyla > Cervidae > Cervus > Cervus canadensis. The sequence continues at coordinate 42,001,878 of NC_057398.1, read as the reverse complement.
AGCTGCAAGCACGCTTGCCAATTACAGAGATAAAAATGTTTCTGAAAACAAAATTTCACGTATTCCCCCCCACCCCTCTGAGGTTGGCATCGTATCTTCCTGTGTATCTTGGGTGTAGCTTTTACCGGGCAGAATTTAGACACTAGAAACCAAATGAGGTGGTAAACAGAGCCAGTTTGCAGAAGAGTCAAAATAACCCAGCAAGAATTGAAACCACAAATGCCCTAACAGTCAGTCATTCACCAACCAAATGCTAATAGGAATTGGCACAAAGGTCTATGCAGGTTAGCTCAAGGACTTAAAAACTGATATGCAGTGTTGTGTGTGATGGTGTTCATTTTACCTTTGGCTTGTTTTAGAAACACATTCTACCTCTGCCACCCCACCCTTCCTCAGTGTCATCACAGAATGGTTTCAGTGCAAAAAACTTACAACACTGGGGGAGGTGGGTATCTGGGACTTATTGGGTTGGTCAAAAAGTTCGCTTAGGTTTTTCCGTAAGACCTTATGGAAAAACCCAAACGAACTTTTTGGCCAACCCAGTACAACTCCAACCTCGTCTCAAGAGATCTGAGTTCTAGAAGCACAGATGTTAAGATCTTCAGATCATGATGGGTGACCTGGATCATGGTCTTTGGATCTAGATGGATGCAAATCTCAGCTCTGCCATTTATTCAGTGACCTCAGGTAGTTAAGTTCATTGGCCCTCCACCTTAAAATGGAAAAATTAATAGTACCTACATTCACAGGCTTATAGGCAATCTTTAATGATGTAAGACATGTAAGACACTCAGAACAATGCACAGCATGGAATTACTGGTTGATAAATGTCTGTTATTATTGTAACTAACTCTGTCACTAATTCAGGCACTGTAAGAAAGATATTTAATTAAAAGGGAAATAAAAAAATTTCTAGAAACAAATGACAATGAAAACATGATGACCCAAAGCCAATGGGATGCAGCAAAAGCAGTTCTAAGAAGGAAGTTTATAGCAATACAACCCTACCTCAAGAAACAGACAAACAAAAAAATGTCAAATATACAACCTAACTTAACACCTAAAACAACTGGATAAAGAACAAAGAAACCCCAAAGTTAGTAGAAGGACAGACATCATACAGATCAGAGCAGAAATAAATGAAAAAGAAAGTTAATTAGCTCAATTATCAAGAGAGTATGAACATCAAAATCCTTTCCAGAACTAAAATTCTATGATTGTATGGTCACTTTGGCCAATAAATTTAAAACATCCCAAGGCATCTGGGCAAATAATTCCTCTCTGCTAGGTCCTTCTAGAATGTCTGGTAAAGTATTCAAGACCTGTGTTGATGGAGCAAACCTTTCCTTCCAACTTCTCTTCACAGCTCCTGTTCACAGCTCACACCATGGGCTCCAGGTAGCTCTACTCACTGGCCCCTGAATGTGCTTTCAGAGTCCCAAGATCATGCCATTTACATCATTTCCTCTCCAGACTGCCTTCCCTGCTTTCTGTCCATACCCCTAAATCCTATCTATCCTTCAGAAACTAACCCAGGTTCCAGCTTCTTTATAAGGTTTTCTGCAATCACCATACTTCTGTATTGAAGAAGTCTTCAATATACAATTCATTGACCATTACCATATTCTGCCTTCATTCTTCTGAAATTTTTTCCCTATATTTGTTAACTTTCTCAACCCACTCCAGTATTTTTGCCTGGAGAGTTCGATGGACAGAGGAACCTGGCAGGCTATAGTTCATGGGGTCGCAAAGTCAGACATGACTGAGCTGTCACTCCTTGGCGTTTCAACTAGATAATAAACTCCCTCAGGTCATGCACAAGGATTTACTCGTCTTGGTATCTCAGTCAAGCCTAGCATTTCCCCTACACAGAGGTGTTTTAATAAACAGCTATTGATTGGTTCGTTGTAAAAACCTGTGAAACACTTAATAAGGCAATTAGCTTAATATGGAACTTCACTTAATGCTAATATTCTTCCTGCCAGCATCTCTGTCTGCCCCTCAAAGACATCTGAAAAATTGATCTGCTTCCATCTAGTGGCAATTAAAACACAGGTGGTTCCTGTGGCCAGAAAAGACTTTCACTCAGTGGGTGGGAGCGTGACAGAAATCTATCTTGTGGATTTCCTGCCCACAGAGATAGGGAGGTCAGCCTAGAGAAGGGTCAAGGATTCCCATCTACATTATCTAACGGGAGAAGGGAGAGCAATAAAAGAAACTTCACTGGCCCTATGTCCCCATCCAGTTACCCCTCCTGACTCTCTCATCTCAACTCCTTCTAGCCAAGTTTTATAAAACAGATGATGTATATCTTCTGCCTCTATGTTTTCATCCCCACTGATTCCTCAACCCCTGGCTATAGGACTTGCATCATGAGCTCAGCACTGAAAACAATTTCCCCACTGATACCCTTACTATATCTAGTAGAAACTTATTGGTTCTCCTTGCAGTATTTGAAATAATTTTCATTTCCTGCTTTCCTTAGGATCATGACCACATACTCTCCTCATTTTCCTTCTACCTTTCTGGGAACCTGTCCCTGTTCTCCTTTACCTCAGCTGACGTGTTGATATTGACCTTCCTCTGGCTCCCATCCTCTCTCCCACATCCTCTTTCCTTCTCACACTGTACATAGTCCCTTGGTGACTGTACGTGTTCCTAAGATATGGTTACCTCCTGTAATGTGAGGACCTACAGATCCATTTCTTCTGCCCTAAGGTAGCCCCTTTGGGGCAGAAGAAACAGGCAGATAGAACCAACAGACTGTGGTTGAACCACAGACACCTAAACCTGAACAAATTCAGGTACAAAACTGAACTCGTGATCATCACCTCCAAAACTTCTCATTCTTTTGTGTTCCCTTCTCAGTAAATAATAAAACAGAGATGGTAACCATCCACCAGATCCCAGATCAGAACCATGGCAACTTATTTGAGTCTTCTCTGTCTTAATCAATGAATAATCATATTCAGTTGATTCTACCACCAGTTATCTCACAAACTCATCCTCGTTGCTATTGCCCTAGATAGGCATCATTGGCTTTAACCTAATAACTTCAAATGCCTCCAAAACAGTTCTTTGCCCTCAGACTCACTCAACTCCCATGTTTACAAACTTTTATGGATAGTGATCCTCCCAAGATGCAAATTTCAGCATGACATTCACCTGCTTCAACCCCTGTTAGTAATAACTCAATGACCTCAGGATTAAGTCCATACTCCTTTGTATGGCTTATAAATTACTTTATAATGGCCTCTGTTGCCTTCTCTCTCCCCAGGTTTTCTTTTGTACCCTAAGCTACAGCTCAGTAAACTACTAAGAACTTCTCAATAACAATCTGTGGTTGGTAGGATGGTTGCCTGAACAAGAAACCAGCCTCCTAAGGGACCATCTTGCTTCATTTCCTCCAGCATTTGAAAAGGAGCCCAGTTGTCTGGCTGGGCACCTCGTCTGTCACCAAAGTCTCATCTTTGTTGTTCATTTGACTTATACTTTCCTTCCTAAAATTTCAAAGCAAGTCACCAAACCCTGAAACTGAGAAATGTTTTGTTGTCTTCATTTCTGCCAGTTGGGGCCTTATATTTTCATATGTATGTGTTTTTGCAATTGAAGAAATCTGAGATTCAAGACCAAATCAAACAACTTCCCCTTCTTTGGGGGAAGCTATAGGTAGAATTAATGCTCCCCACCTTTCCCACATTTCTGAAGGTCAGTGCTCATCAGAGGTCTTTTACCCTCTTGTACTAGTGCTGCAGGTTCAGGTTCTGGAAATATACCATTTTCTTAGAACCTGGGATTCACTAGTTTTTCAATAAATAAATCCTTGTTGACTTGATTGTTCACTGAATACTATATTTACCATTGCCCTCATGTTCAGTCAGGATAAGAAGAAAAAAACTATAATGCTTCCAATCCACAAAGAAAATTCTGAAGCAATCAGAAAAAGCTGTCTTTACATAAACTGTCCCTTCTTAATAGAGTATTACTTGTTCATTCATTCAACTCCACTAGCACTGAAAAACCTGACAGCTATTAAGGAAACTTAGTAGATTTATTACTTTATCTGGAAACTTCATTTATCCCATGTAAATAACTGTGTGCTTGCATGCTCAGTTGCTCAGTCATGTCCGACTCTTTGCAAAGCCACAGACTGCAGTCCATCAGGCTCCTCTATGTTAGTCTTCAGGCAAGAATACTAGAGTGGGTTGCCATTTCCTCCTCCAGGGGATCTTCCCAACCCAGGGACCAAACCCACATCTCCTACGTCTACGTCTCTCACATCGGCAAGAGGATTCATTATCACTGAGCCACCTGCAAAACCCATGTAAATAACTACTAAGGAGTTAATAATGTCTCTAGCTATAACAGGAAGTATCTTACAGAGGTAGAGAATAGATCAACAGATGTAGAAACTTCTTTCTGATCAAACTTACCTTCTCCGAGACTTTTTGCCTAAAAAGAGAAGAGAAAAATGGTATCAGCAGAAATAGGCAATTTCACTATTTTATACTTAGAAGAGAAGGGAGATTCCCTGTCTCAAAACAGTTTTTTGAAGAGTCTTATGTTAGGTGGACCTCATCGGTATCTAAGGGGATTTGAGGTCCTGACTTAATGTTCTCATTTGAGCTTTGGTAGATACTCATTCAGAACAGACCCATTAATGCAGATGCATCTTAGAGCACCATTTCATCCTTGGTGCTGCTCATAAAGACAGAAGGCTAGTCTGAACTGTCTGATGACCAAGGCCCCATATGCCCATTCTTGTGTTTACCTTCTGATCTGCCATCTCATCCTACCTACAGCCTTCCCTAAGAGACTCAGCTGCAAATACTGTAAGAATATGTATTGTTACACCTCATGTCATCTTCTCTGTGAGAATATGCAAGAGAAATTTCACTCAGGTCTCAGTAGTAGGAACTACACGCCTCATCTCTGTAACCATTGTGTTCTTATCTTACAAACACACTGAAGAGTATTACTGTTTATGTGTCCATTGGCTGGCTGCAGGAAAACAGGCGTATCTGAAACCTCTTTGTCCCTGGCTCTGACTTATTTGTGGTATTCTAAACCTTGACCTTCTTTTTCTTATTTTTAAACTAATTTTAATTTGCTGTGTTGAATGCATTTGAGAAACCATATTACATTCTTTTTGAAAAAAGCAGAGTATAAATAAGTGAATGAAACTGCAGGATCAGGCTCCAGAGGAAACAAAAGCAAAAAATGCTTTTTGAGGAGGAAAAATATCACTAGGAGGCAATAAATTTCTGTGACTGTTAAGCTGGAGCACTAGATGATGAAATCTGGGTCCAGGTCCCTTTTTGCCAACTTAAGTGTGTCTTTGAATAACTATTTATTCTCTCTAAGTTACCATTTCTTCATCTGTGAAAGAGGCTGATAATTGTTTTCCTCACTGAGTTGATAAAATGTACTCAAGATATTTAAGTCAGGGCCTAGAGCATAGACAGTACTCAATTCTTGTTTTAAACTTTTAAAATGTTAGAAATTGCTATTTTAATTACTTCTTCCAAAATTTAGCCTGCCAGTGACATGAGCCAAAAGAATTTGAGCAGGGAGAAATAAATCTGAGTAAATTTCCAATTCTGTTCATTTTCATACAAATATATTTTTCTCTCAGGAACAATGAAATGCATAACAATACATCAGCAAGAAGCTGTTCCTATTGAGAGAGTTTCTTTTTCAAGAAAAAGGGAACTGAGGGGCATCTGTTCAGTTTTGTGCCCAGTTCTCAGCCTGTGTGTTGGTTCAGGTGGAAAATTCTTCTCAGGGGGAGGAGGGGTGAGGAGGAGAAAAATAGAGCCTCATTAATCTGAAAACCAGTGGTTTTAAGGGGCATATTTTGATGGAAGTCTGATCTCTGACCCTGGCCCCTGGTGATATGAAATTTTGGAGATATGGCCTAAAACAGCATTGCCTGTTTCCTCATCTGCTGAACAGGGCCAGTGATGCTGACTAATCAGAAAATGATGACGCTAGGAGAAAAAGATATATATTTCTAGACAAACCCATACACAGGGAAGCATGTTTCTGGAGTCCACCCTTACTCCTTTCTTAGGGAAAAAAATAAAGAAAACTCAGGCAGGGGCCAAAGTACAGGTTCAGAAGATCTATCTGAGGACAGGATGGGGGTCAAGACTCTGGTCATTTTATTGGCTACTCTGCTTAAAATATTCACTTGTCCCTTTTTTCCAGCTTTCAGAACCCCAAAAGCCTATATACAATTCTCAGATTGATGAATATTGGATGCAGGCAGATTTATTGGCTTTGACCTGTCTTCTTATACAGGCATCAGCTCTATTGTATTAGAAAAGCTCTAGGGGCTTCACCTGGGAATCTATCCATCATTTCTAATCATTGTCTCTACAGGAAAAACATTCCTTTTTCCAAGAACTAACAGCTAAAATTTTTTAGAAGATAAAGCCACTTGAGAGTTAGCGATATCAGAAGGCATTTCACCAGTGAGGACGACTGAGCGTGAAACTAAAGATGCCCTGACTTCCCTACAAAGTCAGTGATCTCTCAGGGCTTCTGTTCGCTCATGCTTTTTGTTGGCATAACTGTAACTAGCCTAACTGCCCGTTATCTATTTCCTGTTTGCCCCACACTGATTCCCACAGTGGGGGCACAAAGTTTTCAAGGTATCAGTTTGAGATCTTGTACAGAAATGACTCCAAGGTAAAAAAAATTTAAAAACAACCCCACGGCTTTTCTCACCACTGGTTAGAACACAGCCTTAGGTAAAACCTGCCTCCTGCACCCCACTACTAAATACACACTTCAATTCTGTTCTTTTTATTCCACTAGCACTTATTGAAATATTTAGTCATTTGAGAATATCTCCTTACTAAGGAAGCTTCCAGCTCCACTGTTATTTAAATAATAGCTGCCTTATCCCAGAGGGCAGAGCTTAACTACCCCATCTATTCTCTACCACCTCACTTCTGTCAATGTAACCCAAGGAAGGAGGAAAGAAAGGATGATTGTGAGACAGGCTTTCAATCTTAAGGGAAAGGATAATCAACAGTAGGAGAAAAATCTCATTCTTCTCTTGCCTTAGTGCAATATTTAAGTAAATAGCAAAGTACTATAGGATGGTGGGATTCAGTCTCAGCTGAAGTTGCAAAAGTAGAAGCAGAGACCCTTTAACTGCTCAGGACTCTTCACTTTATAGTTAATGAAGTTCTTGCACATCAGGAGCAAGAACTTCCATTGTATTTCTGGGTAGGTTATAAAACTGATCTAGTACCCCTGGTCTGGGCTTCCCAGGTGGTGCTAGTGGTAAAGAACCCACCTGTCAATGCAGGAGATGCAGGAAAGGCAGGTTTGATCCCTGAGTTGGGAAGATCCCCTGGATAAGGGCATGGCAACCCACTCCAGTATTCTTGCCTGGAGAATCCAATGGACAGAGGAGCCTGGGGCTACAGTCCATGGGGTCACAAGGAGTCAGACACGACTGAAGTGACTTAGCATGCAAGCACCCTTAGTCTTCTATTTGGAATGAAAGATCAGATCATATCAGAGGACCATTAAGGATTGGAAGATAATATTCCTGCAATTGCCAGTGAGAATGGGTGGTGTAGCAGTCTTTACATACTGTATTCATGGAATATAATACATACTAATTAATTTGATGGAAGTGAAATTAAAATGGCACTCAACTGACCCCATAGAGGTAACACAGAGCAGTTGGTTAGCCATTGTTTTGAGGTCACTGATGGCCTCTGAAGTTGAAGCAGGGTTATCTTTAAATCTGCCTAATGTCTATACTCATACTCTTGAATGTTTCTGCCTGATGACTTTGGCCAAATGTGGGAGCACATACAAGGCTTGCCTGACTATGGGCCTATAACCAGCAGGTTGGTTCCACTTGAGGGTTTGGACACACTCAGAAGGGCAGTGAGGGGAATGATGCTTCTGTTCTTCACTGATGGTGTTTTGCCTACTATGCTAAGCAGCAGACACTAACTTCTTGAGGCAGTCCTCCTTATTCTCTTTTCTTTTCCAGTCGAGAGTGGAGGGGAAGCATAAGTATGGGCTGCATTTGGTTAAACCTGTGACCTTGGTGAATAGACACAGGGATGAAAATGTGGGGATTTCCCTAAGGGGAAATGCAACAACTCCCACACATTAGGAGCCAGACAGGTGTCTGACTCTTGACAAAGTAAAGGTATTTGGGAGCAGTGCTTTGAAAACATTGCGTGCATGCTCAGTCATGTCTGACTCTTTGCAACTGCATGCACTGTACCCACCGGGCTCCTCTGTCCATGAGATTCTCCAGGCAAGAATACTGGAGTGGGTTGCCATTGCCTACTTCAGGGGATCTTCCCTATCTAGAGATCAAACCTGCATCTGCTCCATCTTTTACATTGGCAGGTGGATTCTTTACCACTGTGCCACCTGGGAAACCCTTTGGGACATTAAATTCACTTCCTAGTAGAATTGCACTGAAATCAAAAGCATGTGGGCTCTTATAGGGCCAGATCACACATTCTTTTTTTTAAGAATTAAATAATAGCAAAGAACCATTACAATTTCTCATATGTCTGTTAATACCCTTGCAAGATGCTCAGGTAGTAACAGGTGCTTGAAGATAGTAGGCATTTTAAAAAGACTTGTTAGATGAAAAGAAAAAATTAGCCAACTTATTGTAATGAAAGTCTGTACTGGGCTGCTTCATGCATCTCTAGGGACCGATATTTATAGAGCCCAAAGCTTGGTATTCTGCTTTAGTCAAAGCTCTCATACTTAATTTTCTGCGGGCTTCCACATTTTCTTCCACTTGAAAGTTGTATTATTTTTACATGAAGGTAAACTCACGTACTTTTTTTTAGTCTCCTTGCCAGGCAAATGATAAATATCAACCCAGAGAATACGGTAACCATGACTGCCACCGGGATGAAGAGGGGGTTATAATCACTCTCTTCGTTTATTGAGATAGTCCTGTTTATTTCTGAAAAAGAAATCAGTAAAGCATTTAGATGAGGCCACAAGCATTATTTCCTTAGTGCCTTTTCAAAACATTAAACTTTCTTCCTCCTTACATCTTCTAATAATTGTCCATTTGACGCTACTAGAAAGATGAGGAAACTGGCCTGGGAAAACACATGATGAGAGTATGGCAGAAGCAAAGACTAAACTAGCTTTTCTGGCTCAATGCCTACAGAATCTCAGTCCTCAGATTTGTGAGTCATAGAATTCCTGGGAGATGTACCTAAATATTTTGGTAAAAAGTGGTCATCATTGTATTTAGCTCCATGATCTTGTTCACTGCCTAGAACTCAAACACAGAGAAGAACTAAAAAGTCTAGTACGACTACAGAAAAAATAAAAGCCAGTGATCTGAACCAGGTAACTTTTCAATCAAAGCAGTATTAAGGCTTTGAAGCAGCTGTGCAAACATAGGCACATACAATTCCATGCCAAGGACTTGCACTAATTTGTCTTTCAAATGCTGTAGTCCTACCGTTTCCCTCTACTTCCTTCACAAATAAATAAAAGGATACATCTACATATCCTCTCATAAGGGTGAACTAAGTTCATGTGGGGACCTTTACTGAAAAAATAGATACGAAAAAATTTATCTTCTGATACCACCAGTTGAAGAAACTTACTTTTGCATATTGGCACAGGGTCTCACTGTCCCTGATTCTTCACATCACTTTGATGAACCCTTTCAAGGTGTTTCCATCCCCACACCCAAATGTATAATCGAAAGAAGGTGCAATTCCCAAACAGAGGGCGCCTAGGGCCCGTAGGAGGTTAAGGAGACAGACACTAGCCCAGCCTTTAAAGGAAACGCCCCCGAAGCCTGCGGTACGGTCCTCCTCTAAAGACCCCAGGCCACCTCCCCCAATTCCCTACTCCACTTCCTGGCCCCAGACCACAGAGAGGTCAGCTTCTCTCTTAGCTTCTACAGATCCTACCACTTAAAGACTGCTGCCGTGGGATGAACTGGGAGTAGCACTGACATATTTACACCACCATGTGTAAGTGTAAATAGCTCTTGGGAAGCTGCTGTACTCTGTGATGACCTAGGTGGGCAGGATGGGGGTGGTTCAAGGGCTGAGAGAGAGGAGATATGTGTATACTTAGAGCTGGTTCAGGTTGTTAATATAGCAGAAACTCACACAACATTGTAAAACATTTATACTCCAATAAAAACAAAATAGAGCCTTTGAAAAAGACAAAAATAAAAGAGTTCTTTCATTGGTGTTGTCTTGGGGCAGACACGGGTAACTATTCTGCCAGATGCTAATTGAACATGGGTTCATTTAGCTCCTGTTGCCAGGCGCTGTTAGGTGGAAGGTAGACAGAGATGAGGAAGACACAGTTCTTCTTAGTCACAGACAGATTTGGGAGGCATCAACTTTATGATAATTGAGAAGTATCCATTACTTTGGGAATTAGGTGGCCATCGGTGACTTCTGTGGAGACATTTTAGTAGACTGACAGAGAACTGAGATTGTACTGGAATACAAAAATGGATAAGAAATAAGTCAGTAGAGACAGTGAGTTTAGATGGTAAGGGAGGAGGAGTTGAGAACTGGCTGGGGAAAAAAAGCAATCACTGTCATTGAAGGAAGAGGAAAGAGTAGCCAAGGATTTTATGGTAAATCAATGTGTATGAATTTATTTTTAAGCTACATATGTCTCAGCAACAAAACTTAAAAGTTTAATATTTTTTCCCACCATCTGCTTATTCATCAAATACCTCTGTAAGTGTTGAACATATTGGGCCAAACTTACTTACTTTGACATACTGGACTAGGGCTGGACCAATTTCCAGACAATCCACAAACAGTTTTTTTCTCCCCAGTTAACTCAGCTTCTTCTGAACAACTGAAGGTGCATGTGGAAGAAAAGCCGAAGTCGACAAGGGGGTGATTACAGGCCATGGTTCCCAAATTGGGTGCTGTTAGAGGCTCACATTGAATCACTTCAATGAAAAAGAAAAAAAAAATCAGTATTTCTGAGCAGAGACCCTCTGTGAGGAACAGCTTTTAGCCAAACTGGGGAACCACTGACATGAATCTAGACATTTCTAATTTCTAGAAATTACTTCTGATGATGCTTCCAGGCTTTCTTTTCTTGAGAATGATGGAGAGTGGTGAGTCAGAGGTAGAATGAAGAGAACCCAGAAAGCCCATGATGGGAGGGGAGCAGTGGGGCTGGGGAGAGGAAGGGAGAGCTGGCTGTTTCATGTTGCTTCCCCAGCCCTGGTAACTCTCTAGCTCTTCTGGAAGCACCATGCTATGTGGCCTTGGCCTCAAGAGCTCTTATGGTGCATTATCAATGAAGACAGAGAATTTCCTGCCTTTTACCTGTTCTAACATCAACCCAAGAAGTCTGAAAAACACCCCCATTCTCTGAAGCAAGTCCCTCAAATTTTGTAAAATTTAGCAGGTTTGTCAATTTGTTCTATGATTTAAAAAATGATTTGAATAGTTCTTTTGAGAATTAAACCACTTAAACTAGTGAGTCAAAAGCATAAAGGTTGACTATGTAACCAAAACTTCACAAGTTTAAATACCACCAGTTTTTTTTTTCCCCTAAAGAGATGATCTTGACAGTAAATAAGGAAAAAAAAAAAACCCACCATGTTTCAAATGAAAAAAAAAAAAATCAAGAAATTAAAATTGTTATGTTTGTTTTCCACAGATTTTGCTATTCCCCTGAGAGTTCATGGAGGAGGAAAGGTAAAACATGATTCTAAGAATAAACCAAATAAAACAATCAATAAAGACCTCCAACCCCACCACCCCGCAATAAGGAAATCGTTTGGTGTCAAGCAGGACACCATATAAAATAAGTGTTATTGAAAGGGAAGAATAACCAAAGTTCAACAGCAGTTCAGCAAGACTGATTATTCCATAGCAATGAGAAAAATAAAAATAAAATAAAAAATACAGTATAACCACACTGTTCTGCTGAAAATTATGTGTGTGTGTGTGTATAGTGACATAGTGTCAGAGATAGTTGGTTGTTATTTTTTGTTTGTAGTTTTTCTTTTAAATTAAAAAAAATAACCCCTTTGAAAAGTATCACGGTAAAATCTAAGTTAGGTTAAATTATGTGTCAAAAGAGGATATCGAATTCTTAGCAAGGCTCCACCACATTTTCTTAGTTTATAAATCCAGGATTGCCATGACAACGCCTCTGATATGAACATCGGCTCACCTCGACAGGTTGGTTCTGGAGATGACCAATTTCCAAATGGTCCACAAGTGGTTTCTTCAATCCCCATTATGTCTGTTCCCTTAGAGCAGTTGAAGGCACACTGCGACGTGAAGCTGAAGTTTCCCAAAGGGTGAGTACAGGCCATGGTACCCAGCTCTGGGGCCTCCAGAGGCACACACTGAGTCACTTCAATGAGAAAAGAAAGCAGGCAACAGAGTTAAGAGGACCTGATGACCGGGTCTGAATCTTAGCTCTGATATTTGATAACCAAGTATCTTTAAGCAAGGTGATTTAACCCTTCCAGCTTTAGTTTCTTTATCTATAAAAGAGGGATCATGATAAATGTATTGACTTCCCAGAGTTTGGGAATTAAATAATTTAATGAAAGTCAAGGATTTAAAGTCTGGTTCATAGGAAGCTTTTAATGAAATATTAGCTAATCTGCATGCACATAATCTTATTAGCTTTGGCATTACCTGGACAGAGAACTTTCAAATGTAGACAGGTTTAAGTGGGAATGACCAGCTTGGTTTGGAAACAGCTACCACATTAGAGACCCTAAGTATGCTAGAGTGTTGGAAGTAGGAGGTTCAGAGAAAGGCTGGGTATCCATAACTGTCTTCTCTACAAGAAGAGAAGATAAAAGCTTTAGGAAGCATCTAAGCCTGGATTCTGTCTTCACTGTCTCTAGCTCAGTTCCAGAACTTTGGTTCTTCTGACTTTGACAGTCCTTTGCAGAAACTGTGTCTACTTCCTTTCTCTGATCAGTGGCATAATAGATTAAATTAAGATTTGAAATTCAGTCTTCATGTTTTAGGTCCTGCGACATCATTTAGGCAAATATTGCAACTCTTGTGTCTTATTCCTTATCAAATGTGAGCCATCATTTTAACCTTGTTCTTAAGAGATCAATGAAGAATTAAAGAATGAATTCAAGAAATTAGAAGAATTTTAATATTTACCATCTACAGTACAAGTCCAAATGAAAGTCACTTATGTTGTCCAATTCAGTTCATGCCCACAAGCAGGTGCCTAAGTCTCAATCTTACAGATGCAGTGATAAATAAAATACTGACTGATCTCAAGTTGCTGTCAGTCTGCTGAGGCATACAGACAACTAAATGGATGATTTCAACAAATGTCAGGTAAATAAGAAACAAATATGTGGAGCTATTGGAACACAGAATAGGGATGCTTAGCCTGTCTTGGCATCCAAAGAAAACTTCCAGATAGAAATGGTCCCTGAACTATTGTCTTCCAGTTGAACAGGTATTTTATCCACGTGCAAAATGAGGAAGCCATGAGCAAGTCAATGAGCTACAAAGCAATATGGTAAGTGTGGAAGACTACAAGCATTTTGATGTTAATACTGGAAGGAAAGAGGAGGCAGGGGATGGTGTGAGAAGAGATTAGATAGAAAGACAGGTGCTAAGGCAAAAGGCCCCTATCTTTTCATCAATTTAATGAGTATCTACTATATATCAAGCATTATTCTATGCCTTGAGGAGTTCAGAGTTCAGATTTCATCCTATAGGACAAATGATGGGTAGAAATTAAATGGTGCGTGGCCACATATGTGTGATGTTTACTTGATTTTTTTAAATTGATCAGACTGCCTATAGTATGAATAATGTATTTGAGGGGAGCTAATTTAAAGATGTGGAATTCAGCTCAGAAATTATTGCAATAATCTAGGAGGAAGATAATGAAGGCAATAGTGTAGAGTTAACAAGTAGAAGACAAGGTGGAGAAACATTAAGTTATAAAAATGAGTAGTGTGTTACTTTGCATAAATGTAGGAGGAGGTGAGAGAGTTTTATACCACATAAATGGTGGTACCACACACTGAGATAAGGGATACAAAAAGGAAAGCTGGCTGGGAAAATTGATTTTTCAATGTTTGGGGCATCCCAAAGATTATGCTTAGCATATTTGGAGTTCAGGACTGGAAACAGATTTGTCTGTCCAAAGCTCACATAGATGTGTGCGTCCACAGAAGTTGCTAGGTTTGACCAAAAGGGACATGTAAAGTGAGAAGAGCAATGGATGAAAGATGGAAGATAAGAAATAGCAATAAATATATGGGCTTGAGTAAGTGCCCATGAAGAAACCCAAGGAGAAACAATCATAGCTAGAAAGAAAACCAGGGAAGAGTGGTATGATGAAAACCAAGACAGAAAAAAAAAGAATAAAATGTTCAAAAAGGAGTGAAATGGGCATGCTGATGATATAAAAATTTTTTTAAAATTTAGAAATGGAGTGAGTGTAAAGTATTAGAAGTCAGAGCTTAGGAATTGAGTGAAATGAGCCAGATCTGTTCCAGTTGGTTGATCATATAAATTTGTTTAAATTTGTTTCACTGTAATTCTTTATTCATTGCAAACACTGCTTTTTTCTTACTATAATTTTCTATTTTATGCCCCAGATACTTCGAATATAGTTTTGAAACTCCACCAATATCAATCAAAGGACTTGAAGTTTCTTTCAGTAGTGAGTTGACTAGGTCAAAGACTCCATGTCTTTCAATCTATGTATTCTTTCCTTTCTGTTTCTACCACCACGACTCTGAATGATTTCAGTGGACTCTTAATGATGTTCTCCATCATCCCATCTTCTCTCTTTTTTGTTCTCCGGTCCATCTTATGCACTGCTTCTAGGATAATTGCTCTAAATGCTGGTGTTCAGATACTAAGTGGTTTCTCACAATCAAATAAAGGCTAGAGATTTTTATTAGGCAGTTTAGGAATCTTCACAGGCTTCCTCCAGCATGTCTGGCTTTCCATCAGATTAAATTATAAGCATGTGTAATTTCCACTGTGTGCATGCTCAGTCGCTAAGTCATATTTGACTCTCTACGACCCCGTGGACTCTAGCCTGCCAGGCTCCCCTGTCCATGGGATTTCCCAGAGAAGAATACTGGAGTGGGTTGCCATTTTCTCTTCCAGGGTATCAAACCCCCGTCTCATTTCCTGCATTGGCAGGCAGATTCTCTACTGCTGAGCCACCAGGGAAGCCCATAATTTCCACTAGTTAACTGTAAATCCTTTATCTCTAATAGATTTGTCCTCATCCCCTAAAATGCCAGCCAATGTGTTGGATTTATTATTCTATTTTCTGACAGATACTTATATATCTTTATGTGAATTTTTCATTTTGGTCTTGCCTTTATCATGATCTTGAGGATAATGTAAAAAGCAAGATGGGTGACTCAGCCTTCTAATGATAAATGGTATTGTTTCCTTCCGATTCAGGGTTCTAATGAACCCAACAAGCCCACTAGCTTATGCATTCCTTAACAGCAGGAATCTATCAGGCCTGATTCATTATTGTAATCCTTACAGCTTTTATTCCAAAGCCAATGCTCTTGTGGCACTCAAAAGGACTTGTTGAGAAGTGAATTGAAACTTCATGCTGACTTGTGAAATCTTTATGTAAAAGTAACAATATTGTGCAAGCATGGCCTACTGATCAAAACTTCTCTTTTCTCAGAATGGCTAGTATCATTTTCCTCCAACCAACTTCCATAAACTATAATACTTTACATAGGGAGAAACAAAAGCAGCTTACCGAACTGACACTCGGTCCCGTAGTACCCCAAATCACAGTTGCAGGTGTAATTATTGATGACTTCCACACATTGTCCATGGCCGCTGCATGACCAGGGTTTACAAGAAGCTTTAAAGGGGTCAGAAATTATTTTTAGATGGATACTTTTTTAGTACTCCTGGTCATTTCTTTAGATATAAGCAACTTTTTGGCTGTGACTATTTTAACAAACAGGGAAAAATATATTTGTACTTTCATACCATTTTTGCATAAAAACCATATCTTAAAATTTTTATTTATACAATATAGTTGTCATACAGCCATAAACATTTGTTTTTAGAATGAATTTACGGAAGCTTATACTCTATAACATTTAGGGGAAACAGTGATATACATTGAAACTCTTAAAATTTCTTTTTTTTTTTTTTTGATGCAGTAAGTGGATTAAATGATAACCTGACCCCAATCACTTCTGTAGTATGTTTGGCAATCCCTTTCATTATAGAAAGTACTAAACAAAAATTAGAGAATCTGAACTTACTAAATTAGTACGTACATGAGTGCTCAGTCATATTCAACTCTTTGTGACCCTATGGACTGTAGCCCACGAGTCTCTTCTGTCCATGGAATTTTTCAGGCAAGAACACTAGAGTGGGTTGCCATTACCTACTCCAGGGGATCTTCCCAACCCAAGGATTGAACCCGAGTCTCCTGTGTATTCTGCATTGGCAGGCAGATTTTTCACCACTGAACCTCCTGGGCAGAAGCCCTGCTAAATTGGTAGAGAGTCCAAGTGAACAAGAGACTGAATGAATGTTTCACTGTTAAAAATAACTTGGAAAAATACTGATTACTTTTGAACTGTCACCATTGTCTCTACAGAAATTTTCACATACCACAGATAATGAAACACTGCAAAGTTTCATTACATAGAATTCTATAAGATTAGGGCTCCCCAGATGACTCAGTGGTAAAGAATCTGCCTGCCAATGCAAGAGATGCCAGAGAAGAGGGTTTGATCCTTGGGTCAGGAAGATCCCCTGGAGGAGGAAATGGTAACCACTCCACTAGTCTTGCCTGGATAAGCCCATGGACAGAGGAATCTAATGGGCTATGTAGTGCATAGGGGCATGAAGAGTTGGACATGACTGAGCACTGTAAGATTAGGCCAAGAAGGACACATGTAGCATCAAGTCACCTACTTCATGAGGAGGAAACAAGATGTGAGCCTAAGCTCTTGGCCCTCTGCTTCCACTTCCCTGCCTCTTTACTTTCCGTATGGATTTGTCATCTTAATGTAAACTGATTCAGGGATATAGATTTGGGGCACAGGGCCTAGTCTCACCCACCAACAATGCTCAGACGTGACAAGACTCAAGCTTATTTAGAGCACTGGCCCTATTTCAGAATGCCCTAGCAGCTGCATGTGGGCCCAGGTTCCCATGGGGTTGGCGCATTGGTTCTCTGCACTCTGCGCCCCCTGAGAAGTGCAGCGGTCCGGTCCATCCCTACCTGTGTAGCAGAGGGCTGTCTTTGCTTTGTGGCAGGAATCATCATTCCATTTCCCCGAGTCTTTGACCCTCTTGATGTAGATTTCCACACAGTCCTCCTTACTCTTCCTGTTGTTGGGCTCCCCTTCGCCCCAGTTCTTTGCTTCTTCAGTGAGAGATTTGTTGGTTCCCACCCAAGTCCACACCCCTTCTACTTTCCGGATGCCAATCCAGTAGTAAGTACGACTGAAGGGAAGCGTCTTATTCAGGTATTCGATCTCTCCCTTGTTTTGTATGGCAACTAAATCTGTGTAATTTCCCCTGCAGAACGCTCTAGCCTTTTCCCAGGGCATGGGTCTTCTAGAATAATGGTAAGTCCAGCAATCGGTTCCACGATGCGCAAAGAAATCTGAAAGACATCAGTGTGAACTGTGTAGCCTCATGGTTATAGCTGAAAAGAACCTAGAACTAATCCAAGCTGAGCCTGCCATTTAGAGATGAGGAAGCGGACACCTCAGGAGGGTAAGTTACCTACCTGCTTGACGTCGTGGAATTAGTCATCTGCAGATCTGAGGCAGAACCTAGAACTTCTAGTCCCAGTCACTTTTCACCATAATATGGAATACTTTTGCTCATAGCTCTATTTCAGATGAATTTGGTGGCTTTCTAGATTGATTTTCATAAACTAGTTTTTTTCCTCAAAAATTATTTCCAGTAAAGTTTAACCAGCATATTTTAGAAATTCATATTTGTTAGTGGCTCTCAATCATTTAAAGTTAATTTAAGTATAATATCATATAACTCTAAAATTTACTGCCCACTCTTTTATTCTGGGATGATTTCCTAAAGACCAATATTTATGTTTCTAAAGGAGAAGTAAAATAAGAACAGGAATAATGGCATACTTTGAAGTAGTCTCTTTTACATCAAAAAGATAATGTTTTGCCATAAAAGAGCTGCTTCTGGGAAAACAGACAGCCCAAGCCTTATATACAAAATAGAAGAAGAACAATTTACAAAACTAGATAAGGTGGGATTATGAAACTGATTTTAGATTTTGTTACACACACAAAGATACTCAACTGATGGTGTTTAATAATTACATGGGTGCTTCAAATATGAGGGCTTTGAAGAAATCAAAACCAACACATAATTACACAATGACACTATAATAATATAGGCCATTCTAAGCATGGTATGAGCTAAGTGAAGCACCATGATAGCATAAGGTGCAAGTTTTCACAGCCATCACCATTTGCTGAGTTTTCACAGTGTAGGGCAAACACTATGGAGAAATATCAAAGAAAACACAGATTCAATTTTTATAGTTTCCTAAGGACTCTGAGCAAGGAATAACAAAGGCAAAGAATACATAATTAATCTTGATAAAATTAAACATATATAAAATGTACAGAGAACTGGGAAACAGTTATGATTAAGGAATAAGTAATATTATAAAATAAACCCTGCAGGCAAGGGTGGGTCAAGGCTAGGAGTTCTCTGAGGAAGGAAATATTAAAAGTGGGAGGAAGAAAAGAGATGTTTGTAGAAAGGGTAGAATTAGCAGCTATCTACCTAATACTTTTACCTGCCACTTTTACCTATGTACACTCAGTAGATATTTACCAAAAACTGAACATATGTTTTTTAAAAAGCTTAGCAATATATAAAAATCATAACATACCACAACAGAGCATAATCCAGACCCACAGTTTAAAGACATTCCATAAGTCCCTCTGAGCATTTTGACATTTCCATGGACATAGCTGCAAATAGAATACAAAATTTTACTCAGATTTATACTCTAAATCACCATTTTACAGGTACCTTGAAGAGGTACTTACAACTTTCTCAAAGTTCAAAGTATAACATGTATGCCTACTAACCTTGTCTGAGGTAAGAGATTTCTCAGACATGGGTGAAAAAGTAGAATTAAATTTGCCTCAAAACTGGTATATAGTTGATTTTTTTTTCTCCTATTTTAACCTCAAGTTGCTATTGTTACTGTTCTGATATTTTTTTCTACATTTCAGTAACTTTTTGTATCTACTTATCAGCCGAGCTGTCAGATAAAGCTATGTGATATTTAGTACATTATTTTTAAAGTGTTCTTTATCCTTAATTGGAGAAGAAAATGGCAATCCACTCCAGTATTCTTGCCTGGAGAATCCCATGGACAGAGGAGCCTGGAGGGCTACAGTCCATGGGGTTGCAAAGAGTTGGACACGATTGAGCAGCTAACACTTACTTACTTAGTCCTTAATGAACTATTAATGTCTAGATTTAATATTAAAATCTCACACTTGACTATGATGTGTCAGTACTCCAAATTCCTAAAAGAATTAGGTAACCAAACAGACACTACTGAAAGAAAGGAGTTCATTTTTTCTCAACTAAAGAGAAACACATTTTGAGCAACTCAAATGACAAGACCATAAATTTTCTTCACACCGTTACAACGTATTTTCTGAAATGTATCAATTCTCAGATAGCACCAGCGTTCAGTCACAAGAGTGCTAATTTCCCCAAGATAGTAGTACTTCTTCAGGAACCCTCAGTAGAGACAAGTTAAGGAGAGGAAATCAGCACCCATGAGAAGAGAGATTCTAGGAACACTTTTTAATTTAGACTCAGCAATTTCAGTTTTGGCTTTTTTAAACCAAAAATTAAATGTGCTGCTTCTTGTCCTTTGCCACCTGCCTCTGCATCCCAAGACGAGGTTCTATCTGAGCATCTGGACATATTTTAGGCTGAAAAGCTTACCATGGCTTTGCTCCGTCCTTTTGTAGCCCTTCAGCCTCTCAGCTCAGCACCACAGGTCTCTGGGTCCTTGCCCAAGGCTGGGTGTGCAGGGAGACTGCACTCACTGTCCCCAGAAAGGCTTACTTTCTTTCATATCTCTAACCAAGGCTCACATCCTCCCCTTCCCCTTCTTCCTCCCCTTCCCCCACCTCGTATGCACCTCTTTCTCCACCCCTTTCCTAGTCTGCGCTCTAACACCAACCCTAAGAAAAAAAAGAACCACAGACCCAGGACGTTAGTGCTGGATTTTCCTTTCTTCCCTCTTTTGCTCCTTCCCTCTTTCCTTTCTCGCTTCCTTCCGACCTCCTCCCCACCTCATCTCCCCCTTCTACTTCTTCCTCTCCTCCTTTCTCTGTCTCTCTCTCCTTTCTTTCTATGAGCATTAGACTAGCTCTTGGCTATCCATGGTAGAGAGCCCCTGATAGTTTCAAGCACCACACACTCAAAATATTACTATTTTGGCCGGATTTATAAAGTCTCAAACCTCAGTGTTTGTGTGCTCGATTGTATCTGACTCTTTTTGACCCCATGAACTGTAGCCCACTAGGCTCCTCTGTCCATGGAATTTTACCAGCAAGCATCTCCTTGCATTGGCAGATGGATTCCTTACCCCTGAGCTACATGGGGAGGCCCTATTAAACTCCAGTAGAGCTAACCCAACAGACTGGATTAAGGGTAGCTCTTTCTCCTCCCTCTTTCCTTGCTCACCCCCTAGTGGGCATTCTTATCAATGGCGCCTCCTGAGGAGAGGCGACTCTAGCTTTTTGCCCTAGCAGGTGTCAGGGCCTACAGGTATCTGTATTTCTAGACCTAAGATGTAAAGGAGATAGACTGCATATAAAATCAGGACCCGTATAGTGGAGGGCAATGTAAAGGACGAGTTACTGACATAGTCAGATTAACATTTTAAAAAGCCAGTAACAACAACAATCGTGTAGAGCTCCACAGTCCATATTTATCACCTTATTTAACCTTTATAAAGCTTAATATCACTGCTCTCCAGTAATTATATTAAATAGTACTGCTTAAAAATTATTATATCTAAGCAGTAATATTTTTCCAGCCGTATTAAAACAATAATCCAGTAATTATATTAAATATGACTGCTCTCCAGTGGATATAATTATTATCCCCATTTTTTAAAGTCTCAGAGAGGTTAAAAAAGGTGCTTTAGTCACAAAGGTAGTAAGAGGCAGGGCTGGGGCCTTGAAACAGGGTCAGTCAGTTCTGGAAACCATGCTGTTGATGGTTAAGCTGCAATTCTGGAAGGAACCCAGAAGACATGTTAAAGTGGGAACCAACCTGGGAGCTAGAAAACCAAGAAATGGCAGCGCTCCTGCTATATATAGCCCCAAGACATGTCTAGACCTGCGTTTCTAAGTCTTTCCCTTCAATTCTCTCAACCCTTGTCTATCCAACCACGCGCATCCTCAGACACTGCTCTTGCCAAGGTCCTTTAGTTCACTGAAGCCAAAAGCCAGTTATCTGTCGTCATCTTATTTGACCCATCAGCTCCTGGATTTCACTTCCCTAGTGGCTCAGCAGTAAATAATCCACCTGCCAATGGAGGAAACTCAGGTTTGATCCCAGATGTGGGAAGATCCGCTGGAGGAGGAAATGGCAACCCATTCCAGTATTCTTACCTGGGAAATCCCATGGACAGAGGAACCTGGTGTGCTACAGTTCATGGGGTCGCAAAGAGTCAGACATGACTGACCAGCTGAGTACACACGCACTCCTGCATTTCCTCCTACTTCCCTGATTAGTCCTTCTCTATTTCATTTGTTGATTCTCCCTCATCTCTCCAACCACCAGACCTTTGGAGTGCTCCACCGCTCACTGCTTTTTCTCTTCTTATTTACCTTCATGGACTTGACGATACAATCCAGTCTCTACACTTTGATGACCAGCTAAATGATGATGACTTTCAAATTTATATCTCCAGCCAGGCCATCCTTGGTCCCTAGGAATGCTCCCCATTCCTAGCCAAATGCCTACTTGATATTGCCATTTACTTCCTTAATAAACCTCTCAAATTGTACATGTACTGAATTGAACTTCTGAACTTCCACCATACCTGGTGGTTTCTTCCCACAGCCTTTCCCATTTCAGTAAATTATAACCCCATCCTTCCGGTTACTTATACCAAGGCTTTGGAGTTAACTGGGACTCCTCTCTTTTTCTCACAACTCATATCCAATATGTCACCATCTTTTGGCTTTTTCATCAAAATATTTTCAGCATTCAATCACTTCTATTTTATTATTAATCCAAACCATCATCATCTCTCACCTATATTATGTTGCAAAAGCCTCCCATCTGGACTCCATGTTTCTACTCTTTTCCTCTTATGGCCTGTTTTCAACAAAATAGCTTAAGTGATTCAGTTAAAATGAGTATCATTCAGGGGCCCATGCAGAAACTACACTGGCCCCAGATTAGTGAATTCTTCTCCCACTGAAGAGCCCTTAACGGAGGGGCCACTTACAACAGATGAACAACAAGGTTAAGAAAACAAACAAGAGAAAATGAGTATCCAGAGACTGGCAATACAGGAAGCTATTGCATCCTTGGGACTGAAAACTCAAGGAGAGGACATAGTGTATCACTTAGGACTAGGACCCTGGGGAGAAGTCCCCCATCAGAAGATGTAGTAGAGGAAGGATGCAGCTGCTTCCAAAAATAGCACCAAAGAGGGAAAAGAGTGGGTAGGAAATAACCTGACCACTCTCTCTTCTCATTTTCTGGTCTCCTTTTGTGGTTGTTTAGTCATTCAGTCATGTCTAACTCTTTGCAAACCCATGGACTGTAGCCCGCCAGGCTCTTCTGTCCATGGAATTCTCCAGGCAAGAAAACTAGAGTGGGTCGCCTGTTCTTTCTCCAAGGGATCTTCCCCCACTCAGGGACTGAACCGTCATCTCCTCCATTGACAGGTGGGTTCTTTACCACTGAGCCACCAGGAAGCCCGCTGCCTTCCCTCTTAATCGTACCTTATGGAACCTCGAGGATATTACCTAGTTCCTTTATTTCTAGCCATCAGCTTTTTCCTTTATTTCCATTTTATGCTGCACTGTTGCCAAATATATTTTGCTCCATAACTGGATATAAAATTTTTGCCTTCTGAGACAGCTCATTCCATTTGTGAAAAGCAGTCCTGCTTCTTAGGATGAGCCCAAATCTGCTTTTGTTCATCCACTTCTTTATTCGTTCACTCAATAAACATTTGTTGAGTGTCTACCATGTGTCAGGAATAGGCCAGGTTCTAAGATTATAGCAGTGAATAAGGTAATAAGTTCCTACTCCTAAGAAACATAGAATCTAGTGGAGAAGACAGATATTAAACAAATAATTATTTAATAACAATCAAAGAAAAGAAGAAGAATATGGGCTATGAGAGCATTAAAGAGGGGACCCGGTCTAAGGAGTCAATTGTCATGAAGGGAAATTTAAGCAGGGAACCTGAAAGATGAGTAGGAATCAGGGACGCAAAGAGTAAGGGGTTTCTAGATGGGGAGGGGGAGTAACTGCAGACAGAAGTTAATGTCCCAAAGCAGACAGAAAAAGTTCTCCACTGTGGATGGAGTACAATTCCTCAAGTGCTGGTGTGAAAAGTGTTTGGGAGGTGAGCAAAGACTAGATTTGTGTGCTTGTTGTGTCAATGACTCAGAACCATAGTACATCCTAACAGCCAACTGAGAACCTAGAAGCTAATGAGTTTGTGGGGATTTTATCATGTAATCCAGGGGTGGTAATAAAGACCCATTCTGAGGACTCTCAGTGGGAATTAGTTGATGAAAGCTATTAAAATAGCTATTGATAGGATTTTGCACTATTGGGAGATCAAGGAAAACAAAACATCTCCTTGATTTTAGACTTTAACCTTATAAACCAACAGCATGACTACATATGTGCATAACTAAAGAGAGAAATATTTTAATTTCTCTTGGCTTAGAATCTTTTGGGAGAGGGCAGTTAAAGTTTTAAGGTAGAAACTATATTTTTTACAACTGAAAGAGGACCTTGAGCTCTTCCTGCTTAGGTAGATTTTTGTTTGCTTTCTTTAAACTTCTTTTCTAATCTTTTAATCTGCTGACACCAAGAATTGTTCCACTTTGCACTACTCTGTGCACTATACTTGTCTATGTCCGTTTGACTTGGATATCTTCTAAATACATTTAATTTGTTCAGTTTTCTCTTTGGGGGAACCAGGGAAAGCTAATATTCCTGCTTCCTCTGCATTTCTAGCTGATGTCTCAAATGTGTACCCATTTCAGTCCTACATGAAAACATCCCTAATTAGCAGGATCTATACTTGTTTTTCCCCTTTTCTTTAATTTTATCTTAAGTAGTACTTTGAGCTAAGAAGAAGTATAAAATCAAAGTGAAAAAAACTTTAGCCTGTAACAATGTTATAGCCACAATTTTTTTTTTTAAGTCCTGTTTTCTTAGGAGTTTCAAATATTCCAATTCTTTGATAACAATGAGATTCACAAGGTGGTTTTTAGCTTGGTACACACAAGGCATTTTGTGTTGACACTATTTCAGCAAAGAGAAGGCATATGTTCTGTGTAGGAAAAACTACTGTCTCTAACCCTGGAGAATAACTGAATCTGGAGGATAAACCAAGGTGAATTGGTTGACTTGAGCAACCTAGAATTGAGGCTAGCATGATGCACAGACTCCAGGAGTTTTTGTTTCATTGCGTTTAATGATTGTTTTTAGATTATTAATATTTTTCCAACAACTGTACAGTATTGATGCAAAGACCCATATGTATGCTATTTCATACACACTAGGGTGGTGATAATCAAAATGACAGGCAATAACAAGTATTGAAAAGAATGTGGAGAAATAGGAACCTTCATACATTGCAAGTGGGGTTGTGAAAGGGTGCTGCCCTTTTGGGAAACAATTTGGCAATTCCACAAAATGTGAAGCATGAAGTTACCATGTGACCCAACAATTCTACTTCTGGGTATATGACCAAGAGAACTGAAAACATAAGTCTACTCCAAAACTTGGGCATGAATGTTCATAGCAGTGTTAGTCACAATAGTCAAGAAGCAGAAACAATCCAAATGTCCATCATTTGATGAATGGAAAAAGAACATGAGGCATATTCCAACCGTAGAATATTATTCAGTAATGAAAAGGAATGGAGTACTGATACGTGGTTAAAAAAAAAAAAAAAAGGCTGAACCTTGAAAACATTATGCTAAACAAAAGATGCTAGACATAACAGGCCACATATAGTAGGATGATTCTATTTTTATGAAATGTCCAGAAAGGTAAATTTATAGAAGGAAAAATTAGGTAAGTAGTTATCAGGAGCTGGGAAATACGGAGAGTGACTACTATTGAGTCCTGGGTTTCTTTTGGGGGGTGATAGAAATGTTCCAGAGTTAGATAGCAGTGATGGTCACAGGATCTCATGAATATACCAAAATCCATTGGATTTTATATTTAAACAGTGAACTTTATGGTATGTGAGTTTTACCTAAGTAAAATAGATTTTTAAGAGCCATTACACAGGATAAATATAAACATGTTTATTATCAAACTTTACATTTATAAAGTTGTATACAATAAGTTAATTACAATAGTTATTAAGTACAATATTTGTATATTTGTTAAGTACAATATTTGTGATTGTAGACATTTGTTTAGTCACTAAGTTGTGTCCGACTGTTTTACAACCCCATGGACTTTAGCCCACCAGGCTTATCTGTCCATGGGATTCTCCAGGCAAGAATTCTGGAGTGGGTTGCCATTTGTTTTTCCAGGGGATCTTCCTATCTCAGGGATCGAACCCACATCTCCTGCCTGGGAGATGGATTCTTTGCCCCTGAGCCACCTGGTAAACCCAGGTATGATATAAGCTTAATAAATACATACTTAAAACATTTAAAATCATAACTTAAAATACTTGTACTGAATTAAGACTTATGGCATGTATACTATATTCAATGCAAGCAAAAAGAATGCAACCTCTAAAAGCATTGTAGTTCTTAGTCGTTCAGTAGTGTCCTACTCTGTGACCCCATGGACTGTAGCCCACCAGGCTCCTCTGTCCATGGGATTTCCCAGGCAAGAATACTGGAGTGGGTTGCCATTTCCTTCTCCAGGGAATCTTCCCTACAAAGGTATTGAACCCACATCTCTTGCATCTCCTGCAGTGGCAGGCAGATTCTTTATCACTGAGCCACCTGGGAAGGTAAAAACACTTTAAAAAACACTGAATCCCACAGGGATCAAAGTGATTGAGACTGTACTTGCTGTGCTAAATAAATTTCCACTATTAACAACTTTTCACATGTCATCACCCCGTGGCATTAAACTTTTGTCATTTCCCCCCAAGTCTATTAATAGAATATCTATGACCAGTTTCCTCTACATTCTTGACAAATTATTATTCATCCCCATGACAGCAACTACAGAGTCAGCAGCTGAAACACCATGAGGGACAAAAGAAAGAAACAGTGCCACTAACTATTGTATTACCCCACAAGATTTCAAAGTGAGTGAAGGGTGAGTTAGGAAAGGAATTCTGAGATTCTAGAGCCTTAGTCTCTTTGCTTTTGCATGGACAAGAATATCATCCCTTCCTTCCAGTAGTCAGCGCTGGAAAGGAGAGAACTGTCTTTTTTGGTGGCAGACTGGACTTGCTCGTTGGATTTTGTCCACTGAAGTCCTCACTGGTACCATGGCCCCACCTGTAAATGTAGCCAGTGGATGCAGTAGGAGAGAAGAGCTGGAGACCCAAGCAGACCTCTCTGTCTCTGCCATCTTCAGGGTATTGCTCTCGTTCCCTAATTTGCTTGTGCTCCTGCAATGAGAGTGCATGACATCAGGATCCTTAATATTTTGCATACTCACAGCAACAACAAAATTCCCCTTCTAGCACAGATAACTGTGTATACTCTCACAAGGCTAGTCCAAATATGAACAGCAAATATGAACACTATTCTATTCAATTGGGATAGTGAAACTATTCTGTACAATACTGTAATGATGGATACATGTCATTATATATTTGTCAAAACCCATAGAATACACAGAACCAGGACTGAACCCTAATGTAAACTGTGGGATTTAGTTAATAATGATGTATCAAAACTGGCCCATCAATTTTAACAAAATACCATACTAATGTAAGATGTCAATAATAGAGGAAATCAGAGGGTATGAGGGAGGTATGTTGGAACTCTGTTCTTTCTACTGATTTTTTCTGTAAACCTAAAACTGCATACATAAAAATGTCTATTAATTCAAAAAAAATCTATTCAGAGGCGACTTGAACCTTTCAAATTCTCACAAAGCAAAGCAGAGTGTTTTTAAGAATACAGATTTTAGACCCAGACTACCTGAGTATGATTCCTGACTATATAACTTAGTAGTTTTGAGAAATTAGGCATTACTCAACTTCCCTGTGCCTCATTTTCTTCATATATATAATAATAAATACAATAGCCCTTATCTCATAGAATTCCTAGCTTAGAGTGGTTCCTAGAACATAGTAAGTGCCATAGAATTGTTAACTATCATTATTATTATTAATTTTCATAAATGAAATGACTCAATGAAGGCAAGATTCTTGTTCCTTTCCTCTCCTACAAAAAGAAAGAAAGAAACAACTTTCCATAAAATAACACCAAGGTGGTGATTTCCCCCCTAGAAACTAGCAGGTTTGGAGGGTTCAAAGAACAATAGAATATGTGGGGAACATGTCTTTTTTTCAAAACCATATGTGATTTTCAAATCTTACCTGATTCCTTTGGACTTAAATTAACTCGGAAGGTGCTGGGTAGCCTCCATCTGACTTCAGGCTTGAGCAGCTGCTGTGGAACACATGAGACACCAAGGTAAAGCACTGGTTTCCAACATGAAGAGAAAGATGTGTAAAATGTTCAATGGCATGCTTTACATTTAGGTTGGTACAAAAGTATTTGTAGTTTCAGACTGTGAATTTTAAATCATAACTAGGCTCAAACACATCATTAGCAATCACAATAAGAACCATTACAATCAACATGTTTTTGCCAATGAGAAATAAGTTGCTCTATTCATGTAGCATAAAAATTTGTGCTTTGGTATTCAATGAACTCTTGGCAAGGATTTTCTGCCTCAGGCTGGCTGTAGAAGCGTTTTCCCTGCAAAAAGTTGTAAAGCTGCTTAATGAAGTGCTAGTTGGTTGGCAAGAGGTCAGATGAATAGGGTGAATGAGGCAAAACTTCATAGCCCAATTTGTTCAACTTTTGAAGCATTGGTTGTGCCACATGTGGTCCAGCATTGTGGAGAAGAACTGGGCCCGTTCTGTTGACTAATGCTGACTGCAGGCATTGCAGTTTTCGGTGCATCTCATCAGTTTGCTGAGTATACTTCTCAGATGTAATGGTTTCACTGGGATTCAAAAAGTTGTAGTGGATCAGACAGGCAGCAGACCACCAAACAGTGACCATGACCTTTTTTTGTGCAAGTTTGGCTTTGGGAAATGCTTTGGAGCTTCTTCCTCGGTCCAGCCACTGAGCTGGTTATCATATAAAATCCACTTTTCATCGCATGTCACAATCTAATTGAGAAATGGTTTGTTGTTGAGTAGAATAAGAGAAGACAACAGTTCAAAATGATGATTTTTTTTAAATTTGTGGTCAGCTCACTTATTGAGCCTTGTCACCTTCCCAACTTGCTTCAAATGCTGAACGACCATAGAATGGTCGACATTGAGTTCCTTGGCAGCTTCTCACGTAGTTAGTTGTTAGAGCATCAGCTTTGGTGATGCTTTCCGTCTGTCATTGTCTACTTCCGATGGCCGGCCACTATGCTCCTCATCTTCAAGGCTGCCTGCTTTGCAAAACATCTTGAACCACCACTGCACTGTATGTTTATTAGCAGTTCCTGGGCCAAATGTGTTGATGTTGCAAGTTGTCTCTGCTGCTTTACAATCCATTTTGAACTCAAGTAAAAAAATCACTTTAATTTGAGTTTTGCCTAACATCATTTCTGTAGTCCAGAATAGCAAGTTTGATGCATGAAGGAGGGCACTGAAAGCTGGTGCTCTTAGTAGGGGAATTCAGGATAGGGGGACACATGTGCACCTGTGGGTGATTCATGTTGATGTATGGCAAAAACCACCACAATAGTGCAAAGAAATTATCCTCTAATTAAAATAAGTTAATTAATTTTAAGAAAAGAGCAAATAGGAACAGAGTAGGAAACTATTGCTCTTCATTATAAATAAATAAACAGCAAGTAATGCCATTAGCGGGGCTTTCCTAGGGGGCACTAGTGGTAAAGAACCTGTCAATGCAGGAGACATAGGAGATTCAGGTTCGATCCCTGGGTTGGAAATATCCCCTCCAGTATTTTTGCCTGGAGAATCCCAAGGACAGAAGAGCCTGGTGGACTATTGTCCATAGGGTGCCAAAGAGTCAGACACAACTGTAGCGACTTAGCACACACAATGTCATTAGCAAAAACACATAGTGAGAAATGTGCATTAAAATAATATATAACATAACCACATTTATTTAAGGATGTATTCCAATATCAAACAGCAAATTTCAACAGTGCAAAACTGTAATTACTTTTGCACCAACCTAAATTCAAGAATGCAGCTTACCTGGTAGGAGAAAATCTTTTTGCTGCAAGAGAAAGAGAACTATTAATTTGGGCTAAATGACTTTCAAGGACATTTTAAATCCTGAAACAATATGACTCTATTTATCAGGGATTGCAAACTCAAGGCTTTCAAGGCCCCTATAATATCAGAACACAAACATATCAGACAACAGGGCAGGGTGAATGCAAAGTGTACATTCATGCAAAGGGCACGGCAGCTTCCTAAGGCAAGCAGATAGCCCATAGGCTCCACCTGCCAAGTTTGTCCATCTTCCGGTTGGTCATGAGAAATCTCAAATCTGATTTGACATGAAATTTCATATTTTGTAAGTGTCAGAATTTAGTTCAAAAAAATTTAAAGACTCTGTAGGCCAAACAGATCAGGAGTGTGGCTAGATGTGTCTGCATATTCTTTGTATGTGCTTAATCGATCCATTGTGTCCAACTCTTTGTGACCCTGTGGACTGTAGCCCACCAGGCTCCTCTGTCTATGATTTTTTCCTGGCAAGAATACTACATATTTCCTGAGATGCTCCCAAACTTAAGCCTGTATTCCAAATACAATTTTTGGAAACATTTTCTTCATTTTCCCAGGACCACTAATTATGGCAGACTCGGTATAGCAACTCCTCAGACCATAGAGTTCAAAGTGAACAGCATCCCCTGGAGTTGTACAATGTTAGCATACTAACATTTGTATTAAAACTCTTTTCCTAAGATTTCTGCTTATTTATCCTGCAGTTTATTCGTGTTTATCATTAAATGACTAGTGATTTGTTTCTAATTACTTTTTAAATCTATGAGAGACAACATGCCTCATCAAAGAGAAAAAAATTTTTTTTATCAAAAACCTTTTTGGAGTACATTCATAAATGCCCTCACCTTTCTTCCGAAGGCGTTTCAGAAGCCAGAAGAGAAAGGATGGTATTGTCACAAGGGAGACTCCAGCAGTAGAAAGTTCAACTGCCAAGGGAGTTTGGGACACAATGGGAGCTAAGGAAACAGAGGATGAACGGTCATGAGAAGGAATTAAATTTAAAGTCTTCCTGTTCTGTCCATTTGCCCTTTTCTTTGTATACTGGTTATAATGTGCAAAGGAGAAGAGTCATCTAGTCCAATACATGAGGCAGGGACATGGTACTCAAGGCCTTTGAGATCAGCCCAAACCTCTTTGTGAGCTTACCTCCCAAAACGGTCAGGCAGAGCTCTAACTTGCCAAGCTTTTACAGCACACTTTGGTTAACCTCTGTCTCTCTTTATCTTTTTCACTCATTTTCCTTTCCCCTCCCACTTTTTCCGCTAGCTCTCCTTTCTCCAATTATCTAAATTCCATCAACATGTCACTCCTGTTTTCCCTCTTCCCCATAAAATGAAATATCCATCCATTAAATGTTAACCTGGGTAACCTTTCTGATCTTCCTGGTTTGTATATACCAGATAGTTCATTATTGTAGCCAGATAGCTTCCTTTCTTTGCTCCCTTTCTTCTCTCTGATTCCCCCGCCCCAGACAACCAGCATCACTCGTGCTTCACCTTCGCAGGTTGGCAGCATCCCAGACCAGTGTCCTGTGGCACCGCAGGTCAGCACTACAGAGCCGTTGAGCGTCCATCTTTCAGGACATGCAAACGTACACTCAGTGCCAAGCACAGGCTCCCCATTGCAGTTCATGCTGAGCTTTCCAGAAACGTCCAAACGTGAACATCGTACCACTGAAAATGATAGGATACGGGTAGCAATTAAGAAAAATCTACTGGAAGACTTCTAAAACTGACAAAGTCACAGTCTAAGTACTACATAGTTTTCAGTATGGAGGAAATTAGAATCGAGTCCTTTGGGGGCAATCTGCAAAGCAGATAAATTTTATGTGGCTGCCTCTTCATTGGGCTTCCCTAGTGACTCAGTTGGTAAAGAAACTGCCCTCAGTGCAGGAGACCCAAGTTCGATCCTCAGGTCAGGAAGATTCCCTGGAGAGGGAAAAGGCAACCCACTTCAATACTCTTGCCTGGAGAATTCCATGGACAGAGGAGCAGGGCAGGCTGCAGTCCATGGGATTGCAAAGAGTCGGACACGACTGTGCCTCTTCATTAGTCCCCGGACAAATGGGAAGATGGCTGTGTTTTCTTTGAATTCCAGTCCCTCTGTTGACAATGGTACTAGACAGCCTTTTATAGGACCAATGGCTCCTGTTCTGACATGTGATGAAGTTAGGGTCAGGAGAAAGATTTTAGGTAGTCAGGGAGCAACTTATGAGTCTTGAGTACTTAGAGATGAGGCCAAAAAGAAAGGAAGATAAGCAGGCAGCCACATCAAATTTATCTGCTTTACAGTTTGGTTTTTGTCTTGTGGTTTTCTGCCACTAGAAATAACTCTGTGCTGTATTTGGCTACAAAAATGTTAGCACCTGATAGTGAAACCTGCTTGTTTTCAACATCCTTGCTCTTGCTTTATCAAACTAAATTTTAGTGCTTATGTATGTTTTAAGGGTGTCTCTAACTGAGACCATACTAGAAACATTTTCATCACTGCTAGTTATGAGCAGTTTCAGAAGAAGGGCATGATAAGAGTTTTAGAGTCAGATCCTAAGGAGAAGTGGGTGGCAGAGGATGAGTTGGTTAGATAGCATCACCAACTCAACGGACATGAATTTGAGCAAACTCCGGGAAATAGTGAAGGACAGGGAAGCCTGGACTGCTGCACCCCATGGGGTCTCAAAGAGTCAGACACGACTTAGCAACTGAACAGCAACACCAACAACATGTTCTCATAATTCTATTTTGTAAATTTTCTAATGCGATTTCCCTTTAGATTAAGATTTTTGCTTACTCGATGCCGAAGTTTATAAAGTTATATATATTTATATATTTGCGTGTGTGCTCAGTTGTATCAGACTCTGCGATCCTGTGGACTGTAGCCCCCTGGTGACTCAGCAGCAAAGAATCCACCTGCCAGTGCCAGAGCCCAGGAGACGTGGGTTCAATCCCTGGGTTGGGAAGATCCCCAGGAAGAGGGCAACCCACCCCAGTATTATTGCCTGGGAAATATGGACAGAAGAGCCTGGCTGGCTATAGTCCATGGGGTTGCAAAGTTATGTTAGCCCAGGACAATGAAGAAGCCAGCAAAGCATCCACTCTTATTCCACACAGTCCTTTCCCTGGACAAGCATCAGTTCTTTATATGCATCTCAAAAACATAAAATGATTGTTGCCCGTCAGATCTGATTATTATAGTTAATGTAGGCATCTGGTTTCATTTTAAGTGCCCATGTTTGCAGACTGCTGTTCTTTGAGAAAGGAGACCCTCAGGCTTACCTTCACAAACCGGGACCTGCTGTGTCCATTGTCCCTCAGCAGTGCATTCAACCTGGGGTGGCCCCTGCAACACGAAGCCCTCTGTACAAGCGAAGCGGCAGGATGACTTGAAAGCGAACTCTCCAACCGAGGAGTGGCTGCAGTTCACAGTGCCGTTCTGAGGATCGCTGATGGCTGCACAGGTCACAGCTGCAACACATGTCCCCGTTTATATTAGCAGGTCAGGCTTGCCCATTTGGAGAAAAGGTTGAGATGTTACAGTAAATCTTGATGTGGAACCACCTTACCTTTACATGTTGGCTGCTTGTTGTCCCAAATCCCAGAGGAGTTACACTGTAGGTGCTGGGGTCCAGTGAGTTTATATCCTTCCTGACACTCAAATGTACAGGTGGTGTTCCATGGGAGGCTTCCATGGTTTTGGGAACAGTTTACAACTCCGTTGTCCGGATTTGACAAAGCATCACACTTAACCACTAAGGATTTGAAAAAACACCATGAAATTTTACAGAGGAGTGAGATATTCACTTCTTATTGAACTGGAGTTTATAACACAGTAAGGAAACTACCTCCAGAGGGTAGAACTCGAAGCCCGAGGTTAATTTCTGGGGACAAGCACACCCACAATAAAGTTGCTATGTTTTTTTCTTGATATTTTTATTCTCTCTGATTGACTTTGACTATGCTAAGTGGTTCCTGATCATTTTACCTGGCTTATTTTACAAAAGGCAAAAACAAAGAAAAATAGCAGATTCTAGATCAGGATTTATGACTAGTTGTGATTAAAAAAAACAAATCCCAGCATGCACAGAACATTCATATATTTTAGCCCAGCAAGACCTGGAGGATGGAGAAGGAAATGGCAACCCACTCCAGTATTCTTGCCTGGGAAATCCCACAGACAGAGAAGCTACAGTCCATGGGGTCACAAAAGAGTCGGACATGACTTGGTGCCTAAACAATAAGACCTGGAGGAAAGAGTTTTTCTGTCTTTGGCCTAGAAAGATAAGACAGAGAGAAAAGGATATATTGAGGTTGCTTGGTTATCATGATCTTCCATGGTCCAGTTGCATGGATGAAATTAAACAGAGAAAGGAGAGAGGAAGTCATTCAGATTTTGAGAGGACAGTTCCACAGTTCTGTGTTCCCTTACACATCACGAGAGCCTCAGAAACACTCATGTCAAATACAGGATCAAAACTTTTCTCAAGGCCAGCTGACACCATATTGGCCCTATCTATGCTGGCTGAGAGAACAAGTTGAATTAGAACTTGTTTAATTAG
Source organism: Cervus canadensis (assembly GCF_019320065.1). Taxonomy (NCBI): domain Eukaryota; kingdom Metazoa; phylum Chordata; class Mammalia; order Artiodactyla; family Cervidae; genus Cervus; species Cervus canadensis. The sequence continues at coordinate 41,967,638 of NC_057398.1, read as the reverse complement.
AACAAGTTTAGAAGGAACTTTCCCTGAAGTGCTGAAAATGGCATAAGTTGGACAAAAACCAAGGGGATGAGAAATGGATTGGAGAATGTTCTGTGCTTTCTGAGAGAGACTTACCATTGCAGGTTGGAAGAGGAGTGCTCCATTCTCCAGAGGACGTGCACCACGTGGCCTCCGTGCTGCTTGGGAGGTAGCCCTCTGCACAGCTGACGGAGCAGGAAGAGTTGTAGCTGAATTTCCCCAAAGGGTTGCAAACCAGATGTCCATGCTCAGGATGTTTCTGTGCCTGACAAGTCACAACTGAAAAAGGAAAACAAATCAGTTCTGCTCCTCTCTCACCCTGTCGCACGTGAGAAGAACCCTGGAAACCAGAACTATGAGTCAGTCAGTTCAGTCGCTCAGTCGTGTCCGACTCTTTGCGACCCTATGAACTGCAGCACGCCAGGCCTCCCTGTCCATCACCAACTCCTGAAGTCCACCCAAACCCATGTCCATTGTGTTGGTGATGCCATCCAGCCATCTCATCCTCAATCATTTCCTTCTCCTCCTGCCCTCAATCTTTCCCAGCATCAGGGTATTTTCAAATGAGTCAGCTCTATGCATCAGGTGGCCAAAGTATTGGAGCTTCAGATTCAGCATCAGTCCTACCAATGATCACCCAGGACTGATCTCCTTTAGGATGGACTGGTTGGATCTCCTTGCAGTCCAAGGGACTCTGCTATTTATCAAATGTCAGGCACCAGGCTTCCCAGGTGGCACTAGTGGTAAAGAACCTGCCTGCCAATGCAGGAGACAAAAGAGACCTGGGTTCGATCCCTGGGTTGGGAAGAGCCCCTGGAGGAAGGCACAGCAACCCATTCCAGTATTCTTGCCTGGAGAATCCCATGGACAGAGGAACCTGGCGGGCTACAGTCCATGGAGTCGCAGTGAGTCGTACATGACTGAAGCGACTTAGCAAAGAACAGGCACTATGAAAATGTCGTGTCTGCATTTGTTCACATCGTCCAAACCACAAGCCTATGAAGTTGGTACTCTATTGTCCTTGTTTTACAATGAGAACCTGGGACTTGAGAGTTTACCTCTGTTGTCAAGGTGCCATAACTACTAAGTGGTAGATCTGGGATTCAAACACAGGAGGGTCTGATTTCACAGCTTCAGCTCTTAACCTCCTTCTGACTCCATATGCTCCAGGGAAGGGAAAGCATGCAGACCTGACACCAAAACCAGCTAGGACATAAAGTGCTCCTACAATCTCAGGCAAAGGAAAAGTTGAGACCAAGCCTTACCTTGCTCACATTTGAGGCCCTTGAAGCCAGGGTGGCACTGGCAAGTGTAGTTGTTGATGGTCTCTACACATTCACCATGGCTGCTGCAGGGTGTGGGGGTACAGGCAGCTGTGGAAAAGACAATCCGTGATGACTATTGTTATTATACTTCAACTGAGTTTCTTTGAATTTAGGATCAAAGGTGTGTAACAGGGATGTCACCAATGATACAGAGTGTCAGAGATTTTAATGGAAGTGCTTGATGAAATGCCCAAGCTGAGTTTTAAGCTCAAAAATTTCAAACCCTGATGTTAATATCAGAGGTAGAGCTGTAACTGGCACCCAAAATAGAAAATTCACTTTATCACAAATTTAAAGAGAATTCTCCTACTGCAAATAAATAACAAGTAACTAAAAAGTATATTACATGTGTGCATACACACTGTATTAAGTATGTGGTGGTTTAGTTGCTAACTCATGTCTGACTCTTTGCGACTCCATGGACTGTAGCCTGCCAGGCTCCTCTGTCCATGGGATTCTCTAGGCAAGAATACTCGAGTGGGTTGCTATTTCCTCCTCCAGGGGATCTTCCACATCCAGGGATTGAACCTGAGTCTCTTGCATTGCAGGTGGTTTCTTTACCAACTGAGTCACTGGGGAAGCCTATATTTATGTATACATATATGCATGTATGTAGGTCTATACTTATATGGCTTCCCTGGTGGCTTAGTAGGTAAAGAATCTGCCTGCAATGCTGGAAGCTCAGATTCAAACCCTGGATGGGGAAGACCCCCGGAGAAGGAAATGGCAACCCACTCCAGTATTCTTGTCTGGGAAATCCCATGGACAGAGAAGCCTCGTGGGCTACAGTCCATGGGGTCACAAGAGTCGGACACAACTTAGCAACTAAATCACCACCATACATAAACACATACATTCTTAACTACATTCACACAAAGAAGCAAAAAGAGGCAAATTTCAGGTGTTTAAATATTTCAAATAGATTGTTTGAAAACTGTATCTTTTTAGAACATAAAATCCACACAGTAGAGACCAGTTTTTGTACACAGTCAACAATCTGTCAAGATGCTCACACACAACATCTCCCTCCCACTGCTGCCGCAGACTCCTTACCTTTATAACATAAGGCGAGCTTCCTTTTGGTGCACCTCTCATCATTCCACTTGCCTGAGTCCTTTTCTCTCTTAATGTAGATTTCTACACAGTCCTCATCACTTTGCTTATTGTTCGGTTCACCTGGAGCCCAGTTTGTGGCTTCTTTGGTCAAAGACTTATTGGTCCCTATCCAGGTCCATATACTGTTGATCTTTCTGATTCCAATCCAGTAGTAACTTGGTGAATGGCTGAATGTGGAGTTCAGGTATTTAATCTCTTCCTGGTTTTGAATTGCAACTAGAGCTGTGTAAGTTTTCTGGCAATAATCTCTGGCCTCCTCAAAAGTCATGTTTTCCTTGGATGCATGGTAAGACCAGGTTCTACTTTCTTTAAACAGGAGAAGCACTAAGCGGGGAAACATGAAAGGAATGGGAGAGTTTAGCCCTGCTGTGGTTTGACTCTGTTAGCTGCATCTTTTGTTGTCGTGTTTTTGGCTTCTAGTGGCCATGGTGTGCGTGCCTGCTCAGTCGCGCCAGTCGTGTCTGACTCTTTGCGGCCCCGAGGACCGTAGCCCGCCAATCTCCTCTGTCCATGAGATTCTCCAGGCAAGAAGACTGGAGTGGGTTGCCATGTGCTTCTCCAGGGGATCTTCCTGACCCAGGGATTGAACCCAGGTCTCCTGCAGCTCCCGCATTGCAGGTGGATTCTTTACTGCTGAGCCACCAGAGAAGCCCCCTGAAAGCCCCCAAAGGATGCTCCTTTGGGATGATTCAATTTTTTTTCCAAAGTAAGAATTTTTTGGAAAATTTTTTTCCAAAGTAAGAATGGGTACGAATGGAGAAACTACCATTTACTGTGTTTCTCTCTTGTAATTGACCTTCCACTTAGTAAACTACTATTTACTGTGTTTCTCTTTTGTAATTGACCTTCCACTTCCAATTCACCCACTATAACCTATCAATACACCTACCTAATAGTAGAATAAAAATCAGAATAACTAAGCTTTTTTGAGCACTAAATATGCACCACCAAGCACTGTCTGAGGCACTTTACATGAACCATGATACTGAACCCTCCAAAGGCCTCTGGGAAATAGATTATTTATGATCATTCTTTATACCTAAGGGAGCTGAGACACAAAGAGGTAAACGGCTCCTAGCCGAGGGCACAACACATTACGAGGAGGAGCCCAGGATGCTGCTAAACAACCTACATTACACTTGGCAGCCGCCTACAAGGAAAACTTATGTGGTCCAAAATGCCAGTAGTGCTAAGGATAAGAAACGTTAGTCTATCAACTGACATTGACTTACCGAAAGTGAGAGCAGAGAGATACTGTGCAGCAATCATGACTTCAAGAGTTCTTTTGATCCAAAGATTAGACTTGAAAATGCTTTTCTGGGAGGGAAAGTACAAAATTAATTACAGAACGAACTCCCAGGCTACCAGATACCCAGATCATTCTACAATGATGTGTAGAGTGGCATCATAAGATGTTTAAAGGATTATAATCTTTTGCCACAAGGTTTATTTCAAAGAAGTTCGCCCAAAGGAATAAATACAGAAGTTAAGATTTTCATCATTTCAGTCAAAAAGAAAAGCCAGGTTTAAGTAGTCTGAACACAATAAGAGCTTGCACAGATCTTCTGTGGAAGGCTTTTTGCAAATCTGTTCATATTCATGATCTGTGCTTCATGATCAAGACTGTTCTTGTGAAGATTTCTTGCACTTACTGTTCGGTGAAGTGGTCGTTTCAGTATCAGACTCCTCCCGTGTTGCTGCTGCTTCTCTTTTGTGCCACTCCTGCAGGTTTGATGTGAGGTCTGCCAAGAACAGTGGAGCCCTGCTCCTGCTGGAACCATCCTTTATAGGATAGGGTGCTTCCTGTGAGTAATACAGATATGTCCAAACCCAGTAAAGAGGAATTAATTCCCAGCAATTCCACAGTGCTAAAAATGACAATGATGTCAAAATGAAGTCTCCTTTTTATTTTAGATGAATTCTATTAATTTGACACAGATGCACAGTTTTAATTCTATCAACATAAAATCTATGTCTTTAGAAAATTTTAAAACGTGGCTCATTAGCGATCCCTTTCCTGAAATTGTGGTAGTAATCAGAATTTTATCAACTGAAGTGAACTAAGAATAGTGTTGTCATCTATGGGCTATTACTTTTGATTTTCTTACTGCATACATCACTCACTTTTTTTTCTCTTTCTCACCTGCCAACTCAACTCATTTTAAGGTACACTGTCTCACAGAGGTCATGTTAATCATGAAATAAATGTTAATCCTCAGATTCTATGCATAGTTTTGACTAAATTACTAGAAATAGTATCTCCCACTTATATGTCTGAAATAATTCCTTGTTTCTTAAATATAAGAAAAATGAGAAACAGACTTAGATATTCCATCTGGAAAGTGTTCATGATTTGTTCAGTGAAAAAATAAAGATGAAAACTATACATATTTGTATTTAATTGAACCAAATTTGGTTTTAAAAAAATTTAAATGTGAATTGCAAAAAAAAAAAAATTTTTTTTTAATGTATCAAAATGTCAACAGTAGATTTCTACAAGGCAGGATTTAGGGGTTATTTTTATAAGTTTCATGATTATTTTCAGCATTTTCCAGTTTTTGCAATGACCCTCTATAACTTTTATAGTAAAATGAACACAGTTTAAAGAATTCTGTGTCAAATATAACTATATATATAGTTATCACCTTCATATATGTATATATAATATCACTGATTCCTACTCTTTATATTGGCATTTCTTTTGGGGGATTATATACAATACAATCACCATTCCCCATCTCTGCCTCCCATCTAATTCAAATGGTAGAGACAGTAAATGGGAATCTTTTAATTTCCATATTCTGTAGAGATCAAGTAAAGCTACATTCTACAGTTACAACTTTTAAAAGTAGGACACCTAACAATGTACTCTCAGCAGACATGAAGTAGTAGTGAGGGGGTTGAGGGGGACATAACAGGTTTATTTTTCTCCTTACTTGTTAGCACCCTGGTTTTTTCTGTGTACATAAAGATCTAAACCAAATAGGAAAAGAGAAGAAAAATTCCAATAAATACAGCTGACTTAAAAAGTAAATGAATAACCCAGTTAGCTAATTTAACTCCTAAATATGCCCAACTTTTAACAGAGAATATATACCATCCACCCTCCCACTGTCCTATGTTTTCCAGATGTTAGCATTATTTTAACTTTTTATCAAACTTTACTTTTGTAAATGTGGTTGTTGTTGCTCAGTAAATGTGGAAAGTAATCAGTCACAAGTGTTTGCTTAGATTTTAGAGAAAGATGTGAAGCTGGGTTAATATTAATATTATTAATCTATATGTATGTTAATTTTTAATAAGTTGTGAACACATGATTTGTCATTTTAAAATGTGTACTGTAGGCAGATCTTTATCTGACACAATAATAAAGTACCTAATAATTATTTTGAAAATAGAAATTAGTCATAACAGCCCAAGATAACTACATTTACTATTATGATTTTTCATAACTAAATTAAGTTTGTCTTTTTCCTTTCTCATTAGTTCACAAATATCTAAAAATACCTCCAATGGTGGTACAGTCCCTATTTCATATACTATATATGTCCTGGACTCCCCAGTTATCATCTGTAGCATGTATGGAACCTTCGCCATGTGCCAGGCCCTGTTCTGTTTTTCACATATTCATCTACATAATTATTTAATTCTTATAAGAGCCTATGAAATAGGCACTCTTATGATCCCCATAATACAGATGAGGAAATTGAGGAACCAAGGATTTTACGGGTTTCAACTAAAAGCACAGAGCTAAGGAGTTGAAACCTGGGCAGTCAGTCTCCAGAGCCAGCTTCGTTAACTGCTATATTCCAGTCTGTGGTTTCTCTTGTTATTTTGCCCCACGACGAGCCTCCTATTCTTCCCAAGTCTCCAGTCTTCCCCTTGCCCTCTTCTTCCCAAGCCTCCAATCTCTTTCTTCTTCCCAAGAGCAGTGTGATAGCCCCAGCTCTCCCTCAGAGTGGCTGTGTCCTGGGTTCGGAGCCATGAAGGCAGGAAGGGAACTAGGGGGCAGTGAGCAGCAGACAGAAGATACAGTGAAAGTAGACTCTAGGTTCTCAGCTGTGGGGGAAAGTGGATGAAGAAAAAGCAAGGCAGGCTGAGCTACACCAGGAAAAGTTTCGATCCCTGTGTCACACTTGCCAGGAGATCCTGATTTTAAAGCAGATTCTCTCCATGGCTAAAGGGTGCAGGACGTACCCCAATACCAAAAAAGAGGGATATGGAAAATAAGGAATAGAAGTGATTGTGAGTAAAGGTAACTTATTACTATTGTTATTACCACCAGAAGTATAGTATTCCAAACTCACTCACCCTTACAGTTATCCTGCCTTCTCCCAGAATATTTTCCACTTGCCTGTCATCTGAGGTTGGGACCACAAATCAAGTACCCGGCCACTAAGAGTGGGGGGGGCTTTCTCCTGGCTGTAGAGTTGCTGAAAGGGGCCGTCGACAGACCTCATTTGCCTCTCACAGAGAGATGCCAGCACTATGAGGGCCAGGAGTGGGTTGACAGCTGGACTATAGCTTCTTCATCTGCTTTTTTTGTATCAGAATCTGATGAGGGGCACCCTCACTTGGAGGATCGAAGAATGAGTTGAAGAGGAAGTCAGGTGAGGACTGAATAGCTGGGGGTGTTGAATATTATTTCCCCTTCCCCAAATGAACCTAATCCCCCACATAGCAGGCTGATTAGAGGTGCCTCAAGGCCATATGGAATCTCCCAAGCTCAGAAGATGCAGCTGGTTATCCCTGGAGAGCTCCATTTTCAACCCTGGTCTCATATGGACACACCCTTATAATCTCCAACTTGGGGAGGCAAGGAGAAAAGGAAAGAAGATGATCCAAACACGGGCACACCTCAGGCTCCGTCCACTACCAGGGCTATTTTGTCTGAGGTGCCGCCCTTCCTGGCGTCATCATCACTTTCCTGAAAGTGCCTGTCTGACCTCTCCACATCCTGTAATGGGGCACCAAGGACTTTAAACACTTTTCCTGCTGCCCACCCAGGCAAACTCATTCTAATCTTTATGGTGAAGGGACATCCCTGAGGAAGTGAGGGAGAGCCGGAAGAGGATGTCAAGGTTCCCAAGGCAAATGTTAAGTTTTACTCAAGGCAATCCAGTTCATCTTCCATAGCGAAGGACAATAAAAGCTATGGACAATATTATAAAGTAATTAGCCTCCAACTAATAAAAATAAATGGAAAAAAAAAGAATAATTTTGAAGAAAAAAAAATAAAAGCTATGGACAGGAGATTATTGGGTTGAATGGGAAGTAGCATGGGTCGTAAGTACATTTAGCTTTGGTTCCTCAGTTCCCTCAGCTGAAAGGAACTAAGACGCATGGGCAGTGGCCTTCCTGAGATTCTGGTTCCCTCACCTCTGGGCAGTGTTGCGAGGCGCTTCTTTTTGAAAGCCTTGGTTACTTGCCCCCAAATTTGACTCCGCTAATATCTGAAGTACTTCTGTAGAGTCTAAGGTAGGAAGTGTGTGCATGCTAAGTTGCTTCAGCTGTGTCCAATTCTTTGTGACCCTTTGGACTATAGCTCACCAGGCTTCCCTGTCCTTGGGGTTCTCCAGGCAAGAATACTGGAGTGGGTTTCCATGCCCTCCTCCAAGGGATCTTCCCAACACAGGGATCGAACCTGGGTTTGATGTCTCCTGCTTTGGCAGGCGAGTTCTTTACCACTAGTGCCACCTGGGAAGCCCAAGGTAGGGAGGGGAAATCCTAATAAAGATTCAATCCTACTTGGAGTATACAAATATGATATTTCTTGCACACTCAAAATTGTGAAGTAAAATTAATCAACAATGCGCCATCATGGTGTAGAATGGCATTTCTTGCATGATTGAAACATGAGTATATTTGATAGAAAATGAGTCTGATTCCCTCTAAATTCATTCTGCAGAAGGGCATGTTCACTTTTTTGGGATGTGTAGCCATCTCAAAACACCTGGGTCAGGTAGGAGCCTTGGGCCCTCAGTCTGCACTCCCAATCCTAGGGAGAAGTGGCGTTTTCAGACTTTCTCATATGAAGAAGACTCACCTGAGCAGCTCATTTAAAATCTGTATGTGGGGTTTCCCTGGTGGGTCAGTGGTAAAGATCTCTCCTGCCAATGCAAGAGACAGGGGTTTGGTCCCTGCTCTGGGAAGGTCCCACGTGCTACTGAGCAGCTGAGCTTGTGCACCGCAACTACCGGGGCTGTGCCCTAGTACCGGGGAGCTGATCCTGTTGAGCCCACACGCCGCAACTACTGAAGCCTGCACACCTAGAGCCTGTGCTCTGCAACAAGAGAAATCACCTCAGTGAGAAGCCAATGAACCATAACCAGAGAGTAGCCTCCACTCATCACAGCTAGAGAAAGACTGAATGTAGCAATGAAGACCCAGTGCAACCAAAAAAAAAAAAAAACCAAACTAATGTCTTTTAAAAAATAAAATGTGTATCTTGGGCTTCCCTGGTGGTCCAGTGGTTAAAAGTCTGCCTTGCAATACTGGAGACATGGGTTCAATCCCTAGACCGGGAAGATCCCACATGCCATGGAACAACTAAGCTTGTGCACCGCAACTATTGAAGCCTGCAACCCCAGCACCCAGAGCTCATGCTCTGCAACAAGAGAAACCATGGCAGTGAGAAGCCCAAACACTGAAACGAGAGAGCAGCCTCCACTCACCGCAACTAGAGAAAGCCCAAGTGTAGCAATGAACACCCAGGGCAACCAAAAAATAAATAAGCAAAATAAAATAAAGTGCACTGTCTTCAAGCCCAACACTTAGAGACTCTGACTCAGTAGGTCTAGGGCTGGGACCAGAAATCTGTAGTTTAAATGAATATTAATATTCAGGTGATTCTGATACAGATGCCCCAGTTCTATCACACTTTGAGATATGTTGGTCCAGGGTCACCTAATTTGAGAAAGAATACCAAGAAGACCCTGTGGCTGGTGCTCAGCTCTCAGCAGAATTTTGACCCAAATGTCAGTACATTACTGACACCCTTTCTACTGGAAGACTAGAGGCACCATTGGTAACAGTGCTGGGCAAATAAAGAAAATAATTAGGTTGAGTTGTTGTTTTGATTTCTTATACATGGAAAGTAACTTTTTAAAATTTTTAATTGGAGTATAACTGCATTATAATGTTGTGTTGGTTTTTGCCATACAACAGCATTAATCAGCCATGCGTATACACATGTCCCCTCTCTCTTGAAGCTCCCTCCTACCCCCACCCCGTCCCACCCCTCTAGACTGTCACAGAGCACAGGGCTGAGCTCTCTGCGTCCTAAAGCAACTTCCCACTAGCTAGCTATTTTACGTAAGGTAATGTACATGCCTCCACGCTACTCTCTCAATTCATGCCACCCTCTCTTTCCCCTACTGTGTCTGCAAGTCTGTTCTCTATGTCTGCTTCTCTATTCCTGCCCTACAAATAAACCACTTAGGAGTAAACCTACCTAAGGAGACAAAAAAAAACCTATATACAGAAAACTATAAGACACTCATGAAACAAATCAAAGATGACACAAACAAATGGAGAGATATATCATGTTCTTGGGTTGGAAGAATCAATATTGTGAAAATGACTATACTACTCAAAGGTATGTACAGATTCAGTGCAATCCCTATAAAATTACCAATGGCATTTTTCACAGAACTTGAACAAAGTATTTCACAATTTGCATGGAAACACAAAAGACCCCAAATAGCCAAGGCAATATTGAGAAAGAAAAATGGAGCTGGAGGAATCAACCTTACTGACTTCAAACTATACTACAAAGCTATAGTCATCAAGACAGTGTGTTACTGGCACAAAAACAGAAATATTGACCAACGGAACAAGATACAAAACCGAGAGATAAACCCATGCACCTATGGGCACCTTATTTTTGACAAAGGAGGCAAGAATATACAATGGAGAATAGACAGTCTCTTCAGTAAGTGGTCCTGGGAAAACTGGACAGCTATGTGTAAAAGAATGAAATTAGAACACTTCCTAACACCATACACAAAAATAAAATCAAAATGGAATAAAGACCTAAATGTAAGGCCAGAAACTATAAAACTCTTAGAGGAAAACATAGGCAGAACACTCTGACATAAATTGCAGCAAGATCTTCTATGAGCCATCTCCTAGAGTAATGGAAATAAAAATAAACAAATGGGACCTAATTAAAGTTAAAAGCTTTTGCACAGCAAAGGAAACCATAAACAAGATGAAAAAACAACCCACAGAATGGAGGAAAATAATTGCAAGTGAAGAAACTGACAAAGGATTAATCTTCAGAATGTATAAGCAGCTCATACAGTTCAGTATTAGGAAAACAAACTGCCCCACCAAAAAATGGGCAGAAGACCTAAACAGACATTTCTCCAAAGAAGTATATGTTTTTAACCAAAGAAAGCAAGTTGCTTTAAAGAAGTACCATAAGTATGTATATGTTTATTCTCCTTTCTGCTCTGATTCAAGAGTGAAGTGAAGTCACTCAGTCATGTCTGACTCTTTGTCACCCCGTGGACTGTAGCCCACCAGGCTCCTCCATCCATGGGATTCTCCAGGCAAGAATACTGGAGTGGGTTGCCATTTCCTTCTCCAGCAGATCTTCCCGACCCAGGGATCAAACCCAGGTCTCCCGCATTGCAGGCAGATGCTTTAACCTCTGAGTCACCTCCATAATTCCACGAATTTCCCTTTTTAAACTTCTGACATGATTCTGAGATTTCAATTCTAATGTGTTTCCTTGCTTCCTGCTTGGCAACACCTTATCTTGTCATTGTTCAGTAGCTAAGTCATGTCTGACTCTTTGCAGCCCCATGAACTGCAGCACACCACATCCTTCACTATCTCCTGGAGTTTGCTCAAACTCATGTCTGTTAAGTCGGTGATGCCATCCAACCATCTCATCCTCTGTCGTCCCCTTCTCCTCCTACCCTCAATCTTTCCCAGCAACAGGGTCTTTTCCAGTGAGTCAGTTCTTCGCATCAGGTGACCAAAGTATTGGAGTTTCAACTTCAGCATTAGTCCTTCCAATTTAGGGTTGACTTCCTTTAGAATTGACTGGTTTGATCTCCTTGCAGTCCAAGGGACTCTCAAGAGTCTTCTCCAGCACCACAATTCGAAAGCATCAGTTCTTAGCACTCAGCCTTCGTTATGGTCCAACTCTCACATACATGACTACTGAAAAAAACCATAGCTTTAACTATGTGAACCCTTGTCTCCAAAGTGATGTCTCATACACTGTCTAGGTTTGTCATAGCTTTCCTTGCAAGGAACAAGTGTCTTTTAATTTCATGGCTGCAGTCACCATTGGTAGGGGTTTGGGAGCCCAAATAAGCAAAATTGGTCACTGTTTCCCTTTCTATTTTCCATGGATGGGACTGGATGCCATGAACTTAGTTTTTTGAATGTTGAGTTTTAAGCCAGCTTTTTCACTCTCCTCTTTCACCCTCATAAAGAGGCTCTTAAGTTCCTCTTCTTATTCTTCCATTAGAGTGGTATCATCTACATATCTGAGGTTGTTTATAGTTCTCCCAGCAATCTTGAAGCTCCATTTTCTGTTTTGGAATCTAAGAAATAACTAGCGGGAATATCTTCAAAATGAGCCAAGCCCAGTGAGTTCCCAAAGCAGAAGAAATAAGGGAAGATGGGCTGATAGATTGACGGAATCCTTCCTGAATGTAGCCAGACTGTTTGCCGTCTGTCATTAACAAAGAAGGGAAAATCCCCCTGGATTTTAGAAAACTTTCTTTGCTTGTTTTCCTTGGCCATTGTGCTGCTTGTTTTGTAATCAGGAATTTCCTAAGTGATTATTATTAGCTTTGCTCTCAGAGCCCTACATCAGGAGAAAAACCTGGCCTCGTCACTTTTGGAATAAAAAGATCTACTCTGTTTCCCTTGTATATTGTTGTAATTTTTGAGCATGTAAACGTACTATAAAAAAAAAAATCTGCTGTTTTACACCAACACTGTGACTTGGAGCAAGCTTCTTGTCCTATTTAAGTCTCAGATCTCTCATCTAGAACTAAAGGTGTTTGACCCCAGTCCCTGCCAGCTATAATATATTATGATATAACATAAATACAGAAAGAAACTCTAAATCCAAGTGTTCATCATTTTTCCTTGCTGTGATGTTTATAGCTAATGATAAACAATGATATCGTGTACTATTGGCATACATGTGTGCCTAGTATGTGCCAAGCACTTTACCTGCATTACTTCATGCAAATTTCACAAAATGAAAAGTAGATATTATTAATTTCATTTGCAGAGGATGAAACACAGACCTCAAAAAGTTAAGCAACTGGCCTATGTTTTTTCAGCTGATATGTGATCAAGCAGGGAATCAAATCCATGTCTTTGTTATTCTTAAGCCCATGTCCTTTGTGTTGATTCCATGCCTGCTCAGATTGAAACCTCAGAAGGAAAATATACTTTAGTTTTTGCATTAAAAAAATGTTACAGCAACTTCCTTGGCTTCCTGTACCTCCAACCAGCCCTGTAAGTTCAGTGTCTTAGATTGAGTTCCTTCTGAAGCAGATCCGGCCATAAGGATGTAGGTGTAAGTCAATTATTTGCGAGGTGATCCCAGCAAGTACTAGTAGGGGAGTGAGAAAGTGAGACAAGCAGGACGGAATCTAGTAAAGGGTGTGCTAATCAGCAGGTAACCACTGTGGGAACCAGGATTCAGCCCCACTAGAGTATTGGGAGATATCTCAGAGTATTCTCAAGGAAGGGCAAGGGAGGTGGGGGATGTACCTATTAATCCCAGTCATCATTGTCTAGAGGCTGATCCTAGTGGGGAGGAGGGCATGGTTAATTCTCCTGCTCTTCCAAGTGGATTCCTGAGGCCAGAGAGAGCCCTCCACAAAGAGATGCAGGTGCTTGTGGTTGGAAATGACATGATTTGACCTGGGTTTTTAAAGGATGGTCTATAAACTGTATTGGGACATAATAGGCATGTTAGTTTTCTATCACTGCTTTAACAGAATACTACAAATCTAGTGGGTGAAAAAACCCCACTTGATTGTTCCATCATTTCTGTAGGGCAGAAGTATGGGGTGCTCTGCTCTGGGTTTCACATTGCCAAAGTCATGAAGTCAGCCAGTTGGGCTCTTCTTGGGGGAGTCTGGGGAAAATATACTTCCAAAATCATCCAACTTGTTGGTAGAATCTAGTTCCTTGTGGTTGTCAGACTGGGATCTTATTTTCTTGCTGGCTGTCAGGAGTCATTTTCAGCCACTAGGGGCAATTTGTATTCCTTGGTTTATGGCTCTCTTCACTGTCCAAAATGGCAATTTGTTCTCCTCTCTTCAAATCTCTCTGACTTTCCCTTCTGCTTCATCACTTGTTGGCCTACATCTTCTGCCACCACTTTACTACTAAGGGCTCATGTGATTACATTGGGCTCATTCAAATTATCCAGGATAATCTCCCTATTTTAAGGTCAATACATTGATAACTGAATTTCATCTGCAAAATCCCTTCCCAACAGTACCTAGATCTGATTGGATAATCAAAATGTTTGATTAGATAATCAAAGAGGAGACGTGAATTTGTTGGGAAGGAGGAGGACATCTTTAGCATTTGCCTGCCAGAGTAGGGACTTGGTCATAGGGATGCAGTATAGAAACTAGGTAAATGGCTAGCCTAAATTAGTGCTGCTGTGCTAAGGCCATTTCTGTTCTCATGTTTTCTCCTCTATAGTAAGCCCCCCATATACAAATGAGTTCCATTCTGAGAGCATGTTTATTAAGTCCAATTTGTTTGAAAGTCAACAAAGTCAGCCAAAGTACCCAACTAACACAGTTGCCTATATAGTACTGTATTGTAAGAGGTTTATAATACTTTTCATACAACTAATACAGAAGAAACAAACACTAAAAATAAAGAAAACGTTTTATATCTTATTTTAACTTTGAAAAGTACAGTAGTACCAGCTACATTACTACTGTTTTCATGCTTGCTTCTGGACTTGCTGAGCTTGAAATAATAAAGATACTGTAGTACTGTACTCAATACACTACTGTACAGTAAGGGACACGGGTGTGCAACCACTTACAGAGGACGCACACACGTGACAGTGTACACCACACACATGAGCTGACTGACATGATTGGTCATGAGCATACACTCTGAATCTTTGAATATTCTCAAGTTGGAAGTTCTCATGTAGGGGACTTACTGTACTTAGAACTGGGGCTAATTCCCTGAATCCAAGGATGTTCCAGACCTTTAAGTGGGGATTGGATATAAATAGAGATTTATAGCCTGTAGAATCCAGGACTGGCTCACCTCAGGCCAAACAACTCAGAGGGAGGGAGCACAGCCCCATCCATCAGCAGACAATTGGATTAAAGATTTACTGAGCATAGCCCTCTCCACCAGACCAAGACCCAGTTTTTCCCACAGCCAATGTCTCCCATCAGGAAGCTTGCACAGCCTCTTATCCTCATCCATCAGAGGACAGAGAGAAGAAACAAGAACTACAATCCCACAGCCTCCAGAACAAAAGCCACAATCACAGAAAGCCAACCAATATGATCATATGGATTACAGCCCTGTCGTGGCAAAGGTGCTTACATAACTCAATGAAGCTATGAGACGTGTGGTGCAGAGCCAGTCAAGACAGATGAGTCATGGTGGAGAGTTCTGACAAAATGTGGTCCACTGGAGAAGGGAATGGCAAACCACTCCAGTATTCTTGCCTCAAGAACCCCATAAACAGTATGAAAAGGCAAAAGATATGACACAGGAAGATTAGTCCCCCAGGTCTGTAGATATCCAATATGCTACTTGTAAAGAGCAGAGAAATAGCTCCAGAAAGAATAAAGAGGCTGGGCCTGAAGGAAATGATGCCCATTTGTGGATGTGTCTGGTGGTGAAAGTAAAGTCCAATGCTATAAAGAAAAATATTGCATAGGAACCTGGAATGTTAGGTCCATGAATCAAGGTAAATTGGACGTGGTCAAGCAGGAGATGGCAAGAGTGAATATCGACATTTTAGGAATCAGTGAGCTAAAATGGAAGGGAGTGGGCAAAATTAATTTAATTTAGATGACCATTATATCTACTACTGTGGACAAGAATCCCTTAAAAGAAATGGAACAGTTCTCATAGTCAAAAAGAGTCTGAAATGCAGTAATTGGGTGCAATCTCAAAAATGACAGAATGATCTCAGTTTGATTCCAAGGCAAACCATTCAACATCACAGTAATCCAAGCCTATGCCCCCAACCACTAATGCCAAAGAAGCTGAGGCTGAATAGTTGTATGAAGACATACAAGACCTTCTAGAACTAACAACAAATAATGAAGTCCTATTTATCATAGGGAATTGGAATGCAAATATAGGAAGTCAGGAGATAACCTGTAGTAACAGGCAAGTTTGGCCTTGAAGTACAAAACGAAGCAAGGCAAAGACTAAAAGAGTTTTGCCAAGAGAACGCACTGGTCATAGCAAACATGCTCTTCCAACAACATAAGAGATGATTCTACACATGGACATCACCAGATGGTCAATACTGAAATCAGATGGATTATATTCTTTGCAGCTGAAGATGGAAAAGCTCTATACAATCAGAAAAACAAGACCGGGAACTGACTGGCTCAGATCATGAGCTCCTTATTGCACAATTCAGGCTTAAATTTCAGAAAGTAGGGAAAACCACTAGACCATTCAGGTATGACCTAAATAAAATCCCTTTTACAATGGAGGTGGCAAATAGATTCAAAGGATTCAATCTGATAGATAGAGTGCATGAAGAACTATGGATAGAGGTTCGTAACATTGTACTGGAGGTGGTGACCAAAGCCATCCCAAAGAAAAAGAAATGCAAGAAGGTAAAGTGGTTGTCTGAAGAGGCTTTACAAATAGCTGAGAAAAGAAGAGAAGTGAAAAGCAAAGGAGAAAGGGAAAGATATACCCAACTGAATACAGAGTTCTAGAGAATAGCAGGGAGAGATAAGAAAGCCTTCTTAAATGGACAACGTAAATAAATAGAGGAAAACAATAGAATGGGAATGACTAGAGATCTCTTCAAGAAAATTGGAGATACCAAGGGAATATTTCATGCAAAGATGGACACAATAAAGAACAGAAACAGTAAGAACCTAACAGAAGCAGAAGATATTGACAAGAGATGGCAAGAAAACACAGAACTATACTAAAAAAAGTCTTAATGACCCAGGTAACCACGATGGTGTGGTTACTCACCTAGAGCCAGACATCTTGGAGTGTGAAGTCAAGTGGGCCTTAGGAAGCATTACTACGAACAAAGCTAGTGGAGGTGATGAAATTCCAGCTGACCTATTTAAAATCCTAAAAGATGATGCTATTAAAGTGTTGTACTCAATATGTCAGCAAATTTGGAAAACTCAGCAGTGGCCACAGGACTGGAAAATGTCAGTTTTGATTCCAATCCTAAAGAAGGGCAATGCCAAAGAATGTTCAAACTATTGTACAGTTGCGCTTATTTCACATGCTAGCAAAGTAATGCTCAAAATCCTCCAAACTAGTCTTCAACAGTACATGAACCAAGAACTTCCAGATGTACAAGCTGGATTTAGGAAAGGCCGAGGAATCAGAGATCAAATTACCAACATCTGTTGGATCATAGAAAAAGCAAAGGAATTACAGAAAAACATCTGCTTCTGCTTCCTTGACTACACTAAAGCCTTTGACTGTGTGGATCATAACAAACTGGAAAATTCTTAAAGAGACGGGAATTCTTAAAAAGACAGACCACCTGACCTGTCTTCTGAGAAACCTATATGCAGGTCAAAGAGCAACAGTTAGAACTGGGCATGGAACAAAGGGTTGGGTCAAACTTGGGAAAGAAGTACATCAAGGCTGTTTAGTCACCCCGCTGATTTAACATCTATGCAGAGGACATCATGCAAAATGCCAGGTCAGATGAATCACAAGCTGGAATCAAGATTCCTGGGAGAAATATCAACAACCTCAGATATGCAGATGATACAACTCTAATGGCAGAATGGGAATAGGAACTAAGGAGCCTCTTGATGAAAGTGAAAGAGAAGAATGAAAAAAGCTGACTTAAAACTCAACATTTAAAAACCTAAGATCATGGCATCCAGTCCCATCACTTCATGGCAATAGATGGGGAAAAAAATGGAAACAGTGGCAAGTTTTATTTTCTTGGGCTCCAAAATCACTGCAGATGTGACTGCAGCCTTGAAATTAAAAGATGCTTGCTCCTTGGAAGGAAAGAGATGGAATAGTCAACTCACTGTATGAAGTCATTTTTCACTACCTGATGTTTGCTGTAATCCAGTTTACTGTCCTATAGTCACTGGTGTCCAAGTTTTTACTGAAAAGTGGAGGTAATTTTGGAAATCACAATGATGGTCTTCTAATGGAGTATTTTATTAATTGTCACATTCCCAGGTCTTGACTCAGCCTGTCTTTTAGTAAACAATCAACAGATACTTATTGAATGAATAAATGAAGTCACTTGAAACATGTAAAACATTTGTTAATGTGTCCTACTCATGAGTTTCAGAAAGGTTGGCATCCTAATAAAAATGCATGCACTATTCTTTCCACTTAAATTTTTTGCGATTGTAAAAACAACAAAGCATCTGGGAAAAGCTGTCAGCCTCAGTGTCTCCTAATAACAAACTGAGTGCCTGAGTCAGAGGGTTGCTGAGCCTCACCCACATGCCTCACCATGCTGAGAGCCCTGTGGGTAGTCAGATCACAGGAGATCAGAGAGCACCCCTCCAGGGGCACATTTCCACACTGGAAATAATTAGGCTCAAATATTAGATGCATGGGGCTTCCCTGGTAGCTCAACTGGTAAAGAATCTGCCTGCAATGCAGGAGACCCCGGTTCAATTCCTGGGTTGGGAAGTTCCCCTGGAGAAAGGATAGGCTACCCACTCCAATATTCTTGGGCTTCCCTGGTGGCTCAGATGGTAAAGAATCTGCCTGCAGTGTGGGAGACCTGGGTTTGATCCCTGGGTTGGGAAGATCCCCTGGAGGAGGGCATGGGAACCCACTCCAGTATTCTTGCCTGGAGAATCCTCATGGACAGAGGGGCTGGTGGGCTACAGTCCATGGGGATCACAAAGAGACTTGACTATATGACTAAGTGCAGCACAGCACAGCATTAGATGCATAGATAAAATGTTTTTTATATTTAAAGGCATAAGGAAGATTGCTCAATAAAGAATGACTCTGATCTACAACATCTGCAAACCCTCTTTATTTATTTTTTGCCACACCTTTGGGCTTATGGGGATCTTAGTTCCTTGACCAGGAATTGAACACAGGTCCTTGGCAGTAAGAGTGGGCAGTCTTAACCACTGGACCACTAGGGAATTCCCTGAAACCATCTTTGAAATATCTTAATCCAACTAATTATTAATCCAATTTATCCAATTAATTATAGGAGTGCTAGCATAAAAGTGGGAAACCTTTTTTTTTTTTTTTAAGAAACCAATTTTTGGACATCTAGGAAAAAGAGTCCTGATCTGGAAACCCCACCTGAGTCAACCATCCTGGCATTGCCTCTGTGTGTCTTGTCTACATACAATAGACATCTGTGTAAGACATAGGAGTCAGGGTAATCAACCACATTCCGTTCATCTAAATGGCCAGGGTTATAGGATGAAAAGTTAGTGCTTATGTGGGGCAGAGCATCCATGGTTATGAAATGATAAAGCTGACAATGAGGAGTTTGCATGTATTGTTCAGGAAAGAAACTATGAAAGAAGATTTAGGGTTGACTTTCAAAGTGGAATTTCCTTGCTTTCTGGGTGTTGGCTTTCTTGGCCTTTGATGGTTAGAAGTTCCTTTTGTTGTTCAGCAATGTTGATTTTGGAGAGAAAACAGCATTTGAAAACCCAGAGGTCATTTTCTACAGATTGTTACAGGAATACAGAGGGCAATTTCATGAAGCCAGTAAGGCTTCATCTCGGCTTCTAATAGATAGGAAGAGAGGAAGAGATGAACAATACATTTTTAAGAAGTTCAGCTTTATTTCCTGGAAAGATACCTCCAGTCAGTCTGGCTAAAGGTAATTGGCATGGGAGCATTTTTATGATTCTAAAAAGTAGAATGTTTTCCTTAATTAAGAAAGTCTTGTCTGACTCGGGGAAAATGAAACATTTTCTCAGATATGAGTGGACCATTATCCCCACTAAAAAGACCCAAATAAGGGCAGTTGTCTGGAGTATCAGAAATGAGTCATATTCAGAAAATTGAAGCAAAAGTATATATTTTTTGTATTTTCTTTGTCTAACAGATAATTTTTTGTTTTTAAAATATAATTTTATCTTTGCTACTCTGCTGTCATATAAGGCATAACATTTTCACAAAACTCTTTTAGACCTACAGTCAATGATTAGCAACACACAATAGTGGTCCAAGTCTCTAAACAATAATCACTAGACATACAGAATGCCCTCTCACATACACAAATCTACATGGAAAAGTACTAAAGTTTTAGACTCAGACTTGTGTACTTAAGCTTATTTCCCCTTTCTAGTGTATTAAAAAATGACACGCACTTCTATTTGCCAAAAGCAATACTTGTATTTTGACATCAACAGGTTACTTCTATTACATGGTGAAGTGAATACCAGTACTCCAAAAGCAGCAGGTGTAAGTGAAGTGAATTTTTATTGGGAAGAGAAGTTGTCAACTTAAATATCAGCAAATGAAGAATGTATAAGGAAACTCTGTTGTCATAGATACACCAGACCTCCATCATATATGACACAGGAGGCATTTCAGTTTGTGATCCCCAGCCCAGAAACGTTGAATGATTTTCCATTCAACCTGATACTTTTGGAATCAGCTGGTAGGAATCCTATCAGTAAGGAATACATTAAGAATATGGAAAGTTGCTTACTGAAAGGAAACCCTTGAAGAAAAGTAAGAGATGAAATATAGAAATTAAGAAGCTATGGGGACTTACCTGGTGGTCCAGTGGCTAAGACTTCATGTTCCCAGTGCAGGGGGTCTGGGTTCCATCCCTGGTCAGGTAACTAGATACTGCTGCTGCTGCTAAGTCGCTTCAGTCGTGTCCGACTCTGTGCGACCCCATAGACAGCAGCCCACCAGGCTCCCCGTCCCTGGGATTCTCCAGGCAAGAACACTGGAGTGGGTTGCCATTTCCTTCTCCAGCGCATGAAAGTGAAAAGTCAAAGTGAAGTCGCTCAGTCATGTCCGACTCTTAGCGACCCCATGAACTGCAGCCTACCAGGCTCCTCTGTCCATGGGATTTTCCAGGCAAGAGTACTGGAGTGGGGTGCCATTGCCTTCTCCAAACTAGATACTACATGCTGCAATTAAAACCCAGTGCAGTCAAATAAATAAATAAATTTTTTTTTTAAAAAAAGAAGTCATGTAGAACACTCTTGACATTAATTAATTGCATTTTCACATGTTTACAGTAATGCAAAACAGTCATTAACACAACTGGCTCAGATTACTTAAATACCAGATACATGTTTAGTCCTCTACATTAGCACTTGGAAGTTATGTTTATATGAGATAAAGCTATTAATACTTTCCTACAGCAATAACTGCCAAGGAAGGTCAAGACAAACACAAATCAAGTTTTCCCAAAGGTGCAACATGATACCATATGGCTTTACAGATGATGAACCTGAAGTTCAGAGAGATTTAATATCTAGGTCAAGGTCACAGCCAGTCTGTGGCAACACCCAGAACTGTTTGTTTGTTTTGCTGATTTGCTTTATGGGCAGTATTTCTGTTTGTTTTCCTTCACTCAATCCAGAATCTATTTCTCAAGGAAAGGGTTTCATGACACTAGACCAGAAATTTCCCACCTGCCCAGGCTGATAGACTCCAATTTAGAATTGACGCTTTGCTAAGAATTGTATCAGGGAATCCCTGATAGCTCAGTTGGTAGAGAATCCACCTGCAATGGAGGAGACCCTGGTTTGATCCCTGGGTCTGGAAGATCCGCTAGAGAAGGGATAGGCTACCCACTCCAGTATTCTTGGGCTTCCCTTGTGGCTCAGCTGGTAAAGAATCCTCCTGCAATATGGGAGACCTGGGTTCGATCTCTGGGTTGGGAAGATCCCCTGGAGAAGGGAAAGGCTACCCACTCCAGTATTCTGGCCTGGAGCATTCCATGGACTGTATAATCCATGGGGTCGCAAAGAGTCAGACATGACTGAGTGACTTTCACTTCACTTTCAAGAACTGTTTATTCCTATTCTAAAGATGAAGTAAATTCTTAGTTGCCATCTGACATAGCTAGCCTTGGCTGATTATCTCTTAATAGCTAAGTCTAAAATTAGTATTTCTATGCAAATCAAAACTACAGTGAGACATCACTTCACACCAGTCAGAATGGCCATCGTCAAAAAGTCTACAAACAGTAAATGCTGGAAAGGTTTTGGAGAAAAGGGAACACTTTTGCACTATTGGTGGGAATGTAAATTGATACAGCCACTATGGAAGATGATATGTATATTCCTTAAAAAACTAGGAATAAAGCCACCATATGACCCAGAAATCCCACTCCTAGGCAAATACCCTGAGGAAACCAAAATTGAGAAAGACACACAGACCACAGTGTTCACTGCAGCACTATTTACAACAGCGCTGGAAGCAACCTAGATGTCCATCGACAGATGAATGGATAAAGAAGTTGTGGTATATACACATAATGGCATATTACTCAGCCATAAAAAGGAACACATTTGAGTCAGTTCAAATGAGGTGGATGAACCTAGGGCCTATTTTACAGAGTGAAGTAAGTGAGAAAGAGAAAGATCAATATCATTTACTAACGCATATAGGGAATCTAGAGAAATGGTACCAATGAATTCATTTGCAAAGCAGCAATGGAGAAACAGACATAGAGAACAGACTTATGTACACAGGGAGGGAGCAGAGGGTGAGATTATGGAGAGAGTAACACGGGAATTTACATTACCGTGTGTAAAATAGATAGCCAATGGGAATTTTCAGTATGTCTCAGGGAACTCAAACAGGGGCTCTGTATCAACCTAGTGGGGTGGGATGGAGAGGCAGATGGGAGAGAGATTCAAGAGGGAGGGGACATATGTACACCTATGGCTGATTCATGCTGATATTTGATAGAAAACAACAAAATTCAGTAAAACAATTACCCTTCAATTAAAAAATAAATAAAATTTTAAAAATAAAAATAAATAAAATTAGCATTTCTAACAATATTTTACACAGTAGTATTTATTGAGTGATTATGCCAAGTGCTTGATTCATGTTATGTCATCTATTTAAAAATTTTTTCAAAGTATTTATTCATGTATTTGTCTGTACCAGCTCTTAGTTGCAGCATGTGGGATCTAGTTCCCTAACCAGGGAGGGAACCCCATCCCCCTGCATTGGGAGTGCAGAGTCCTAGCCACTGGACCACCAGGGAAGTCCCTATGTCATCTATTTTTACTTAAAAACCACAGAATTACAATATAGAAGGAATTCCCATTTTACCAATAGCATAGCCCATACACCACAACTAGAGAAAGCCCACATGCAGCAATGAAGACCCAGTGCAGCCCAAAATAAATAAATATATAATTTTTAAAACTTATAATACCTTAAGACTGTAACCATTCAATTATTTCTCACACACACAAAAAAAAAAGGAAAGAAAGAAAAGAAAATAGTCCTGTTGCTAAAAGTAAGAATTTGTGCAAGAATAAAGTTCTCCTAGCCTCCTACCTATCTAAGCAGAAATGTAAGCTGTTTTCCTATCATCTTTTATGTCTGCCTTACAATCTTTGGTGCTGTCTTGGACATTCAGTTTCTTTTTTGCACATAATCATGTTAAAGTTCAAGGTAGGAATAAATTATACCAATACCTGTTTTGCCGAGTGATTAATCCTAAAAGAAATTTGGCTTTGCTTTTGTGAAGTTCAGCATGATATGGTGTGAATTTTTCATAGTTCACCATTTCTAGGAGTGGTTTGGCTTGTTTAGATGTTCTAAGATTATGAAGCAGAACCTTCCTGTCCTAGAACAGACTGGTTACAAATAAGCAACTTTACTGTTAATGTTGTAAATGTAAGAACTCCAAAGCAGATATGATATAATCCTAGTCTGCGCTGTTTCTGGAGACTTGACAGAACCAAAAAAAGTCCTGACAAGCAAAATAAATTAGTATAAAGACTATGAGAGATGGGAGGAAGAAAGAGAATAGAGACCATATGAGGCCAAACCATTTAAAAGGTAGTATCTTCACAACCTTTACAGCATATACTCTCTTGGTGAGGCTGAAGGGAAGCATTCACTTCTATATATTGCTCGTGTGGATGAGAAACAGTAACCCACTTACAAAATGGAATTTAACAATATGGGGCTTCCGCAGTGGCTCAGCAATAAAAGAATCTGCCTGCAATGCAGGAGACACTTGTCTGATCCCTGGGTTAGGAAGATCCCATGGAAGAGGACATGGCAACCCACTCCAGTATTCTTGCCTGGAGAATCCCATGGACAGAGGAGCTTGGTGGGCTACCATCCATAGGGTCACAAAGAGTCGGACACAACTGAAGTGACTGAGCATGCAGGCACAGCAAAACTACACATGAATTTATTCTTTGATCAAGCAACCCAATTTCTAGGAATTTGGGGTGAATATGCACTGCAACAATATAAAAATATATATGCACAAGAATGTTCATTATGCTCTAATTTTAATAAAAAATTATTGGGAACAATCGGAGTGGACAAAATAGGAGACATTAAACAAACTATGGACTATCTATACAGTGGAGTGCTATTCAATTACTTTGTTAGTTTTTAAAAAATCGAGGCACTTATTTTACAATAAACAGATAGATGCATATTTACCCTGATTTTCCTTTCTTAAATACTTGAGTATGCTACCTTTAATATAAAAAAGGGAAATTAAGTAAATATATATGCATCTGCTTATTTTGTAATAATAAGCACAAAAAGGGTAAATCAGAAATTAATGAAATTGATTATCTCCTGGTGTCAGTGGGGAAAGGGTAGATAGAAGAGAATGAAGCATCTTTGGGTATACAACTATACATGGTTATGACTTTTGAGCCACATTCATGTTTATACATTCAAAAACAAAAATAAACTAATTTGAGTAGCAAAAAAAAAAAAAAATCCCTAAAATTGAATGCAAACAGGAAATAATTGATCCTACTAGAATTGATAACATAAACTCAGAGAAGAAAAAAAAGAGCCAGTCCAAGTATCAGTGGAGCATAATGCTCTCCCTGTGCATGGTCACCAGAAACATTATATGGACAAAAAGAATTGCAAAAATACCTTGAACTTTAGCTTGTAGGATTTTATTGGTAATGAAATTGACATACTAACCTTGAAATTATTTTTCATGTATTATAGGACTGAGTAAATGAATAAATATATTGATGTCACTGGGAACTAAAATTATCAATATGTGAAAAGGGATATTATAACATGGACTCAACAATCCTTATATGGTGACATATCTGTATAAGCTCATTACTAAATAAAATATATCTCCTAGCTCTGTGTGGCAGGGCCTAGATTCACTAGCAATCCTAGTAGAAATAAACACATCTATTGGTAGAATCTAATATCTCATTGGGCTTCCCTGGTGGATAAGAGGTTAAAGCGTCTGCCTGCAATGCAGGAGATTCTTCACTAAAAAATAGTCATTTTCTTGGGGGAAATGACTGACCCCAGGTCTGTAGCAGATAAAAAGCATGATGTAATCTTGGAATTTCTTGCTGGGCCAGAAATAAGCAAGTGCTCAAAAACTTATGGGAATGTACCAGAGGATATATGAGGCAGCTTGATATAATCCTCACTGACCAAATATGGATAATTTGAACATGAAAAGAATGTTGAGAATAATGAATTATAACACTTTGGTTAAAAAAGAATCCATGAGCCCACAGAAGGTGAAAAAGGGGAAGCTCTTGTTTACAGAAGAGTATCAAATAATAAATAAAGAGGAAGTGACAGAAGTGGAGAAAAATTGTTTTGCAAGCAATGATTGCAATAGTCAATTCAGGTAAGTATTATTTTTAAGTATTTGAATACATATATGAAATTTTTATAAAAATAGACTATACTACATACCAGGGTGTTTTGTTTTTTGGTTTTGTTTTTGATAAGGAATCTTATTATTATATCTATTAATACATCAGGTTAACTATCTTTTTACCTATTGATTGACAACCTTACATTACATTCCTCTTGATATGATACAATAGGAAGTATATAGTATCATGTGTGAAGCATCTTTGACTAAATAAATGAACCTGAATCTAAAACAAGCATCTAAATCTGTCAGCTTATAGGAAATACAATCCCATGTTCATTAAAATGCTAAAACTTGGTAAATCCAACCTTAGCAAGTTTGGTGCATATATGGAACATTGGAAACTCCTGTCTCGCTGGTAGGAGTACAAATTAGCTCAAGCAGTTTGAATTTGACAGTACTTAAATTACAGAGAAAAAAAAATCACCTTCTTTCAGGCAAGTGTTATGAATGGATGTGTTAGGAGAAGCACACTGATTGAAACCACCCACCCTGGCCAGGCACCATAGTAACTATTTGCATGAGTTGTTTTACTACAGGAGGTCCTGGTAAGGAACAGGGAACTAATAAGCCTCCACCAACCAGAAGAGTTCGGGAAAGGTCAAAAGGAGACACCACATGCCCGAACACCTCCCAGAATCCTTCTTCCTGGCATCCATCTTAGCTGAACAAAGTATGTACCACCAGGAAGGACTCTGAGTCAGAATGATTGGCTAAAGACAACCCGGAAACCAATCCCATTACCATAAACCCGGAGACTGCAAGCCATGCGGCAGAGCAGTTCTCCTGGGTTCCCTTACCCCACTGCTCTCCACCCGGGTGCCCTTTCCAATAAAATCTCTTGCTTTGTCAGCACATGTGTCTCCTCGGACAATTCATTTCCAAGTATTAGACAAGAGCCCAGTTTCGGGCCCTGGAAGGGGTCCCCCTTCCTGCAACAGCTGTATTACTACAAGGTAAAGATACTATTGGGTAAAGAGAATGAGGTATTTATACAGTTTTAAGGTAACACCCTAAAGATAACTTATTCATGGGGAGAGGTGCCTTTACATGGGAGAAGTCTGACAGATACTGCCTTAAATCTAGTGATCAAACTTAATGTCACCAATAATGCATCAAATTGAATCATATGTCTCTTTATATGATATCATGTTTAGGAAAAATACAAATTATCAGTGTGATACTCTTCTGTGTTGAGCAGTACCTAAGGTAAAGGAGAGCTTTATTACTTACTTTCCAGGGTTGTTGGTTTTAATCCATTTTGAGGATCTCAGATTCTGTATTTTCTTGTCAGTTCAGTAATTCATTTAAAAGGCTTTTACATTTTATTCAGTATCTTGGTTGTTTTAATGTGGAGAGTCTTTCAAAGTTTCTAACTCATCAAATTACCAGGACTGGGAAACAGGATGGTTTCCTTTGAAAATAGCTAACTCTGCACTTACTTATGGGTGTCACTTAGATTCATAGAGCCCTTTGCCTAATAATGTGGCACCATGTGGGAAGGGCTATAAAAAATGTTTATACCCGTTTATTCAATAACATGGCTCTTGAGAATTTTTTCTAAGGAAGTAATTTAGTAGCAACAAAACACTTAGCACAAAACATAATTTGATTTGGATGACCAAATACTGGGAACAACTTAAACGCCCACTGGGGAAATCATTTACTCTGCAACCAATAAAACACTCATTACGAAGACTGTGGTAATATGGATGATGGTTCTGACGCTAAATTTTAAGAGTGAACATAAAATTTGCTTATAGGCCAATCACAACTTCTAGAAAAACATGTGCAAATAAGATTAAGATGGTACTATGAAATGGACTATTTCCTGCCATAGCGGTAAACAAGGATGTCACAGTCTTCATCGGGATTCCAGCCTCCTAAAAGTAAATTTCCAAGCCCAGGAAGAACAATGCCGCTATCTAGCAGCCATCATTTACCCCCCACTGTAAGTGGTAAGCGCTGAGGAACTGGGTGTGGGAGCGAGCAGGATGTGAGAAAGCGCAAAGGCAGCCATCAGGCCACATCCGACTTTCTCATTTACAACAAGGGGTGGTTGATATGGTGGATGACTACTACTTGTGTTTTTCATGTCCCCCCCAGCTCCTCAACGCTTATCGTTCGCCTGAGGTGGTTGTTAATATAATCATACATAATGGCCTGCCTCAGGGAACCCTGCCCGTCTGCCTGACTTTTTAAAAAAATTTATTTATTTTTTAATTGAAGGATTATTGCTCTACAGAATTTTGTTGTTTTCTGTCAGACCTCAACAGGAATCTATATAATTTCCTTTGTTCAGCTCACAGGGAGATAATCTGACCCTGCCCATCTGTGAATGGCTGCTAGAATGAAAAGATTAACACATTCCTTTCCTGAGGTTGGCCATTCCAGGAGATATTTGCAAGATAATGGCCTTTACTTCCTAAGATCCTCCCTCTCTCTGTTTTATAAAGGAACCTGGCATCCAGGCCCCAACACAATGGTTATTTTGAGACATTAGTCTGCCATCGGCTCAGTCAGCTGGCTTTCCAAATGAAGTTATCTCAACGCCTTGCCTCAACACCTTGTCTCTTGGATTCATTGGCCTGTCATGTGGCAAGCAGAGGGAACTTGGACTAGTAACAGAATGAAAGTAAAGGAAACGAAAACAAGTTTACTCTTAGCTATTCACTGTGCTGTTTAATCTGCCTTTAGTCTTTCTCGTCAGCTCAAGCTAGGATGTGGGTCTTAGTTTAAGTCCTTGTTTGGCCACGTAGAAAGTGACCCTGGGCAAGATACTTGTATTCTCTGAGCCTCCATTTCTTCATTTGTAAAACAGGGATATTAATGTACACCCCACTTGTATTGCAAGTGTTTTGCAAGGCCTCTAACCTAAACATAGTTAAGTCACTATTATCTTTATGTTGGTAAACTATTCTGAGATATGATAACAAAAATGTTTGCTGTAATTCCACTGGCATATTCCAAGTTCAAAAGATGGAATTAAAAAGCCTTATCCTTAAAAAGTTACTTCCTTCCTACTTTTTCATCCCCATTCATCACCACCAAGCCCTCACGAAATGGCAAGTTTTGCATGGTTAAAAATAAATCTTATTGAGTATTTGACATCCACATATTCAAACCATATTTTGAAAAAATTGCTTTATTTGTGCTGTCTCTATAGAAATCAGGGAGGTATTATAGAAGAGAGAGAGGACTGCACATTTTTTTCAGCAAGTCTTGCATCTTTTACAGAATGTCCCAGCAGCAATTCCTGTGAGAGAGATTAGTGGCCAAAGATTAATGGCTATAAAGAGTACTAGGATGTGGATGAATGAGGCAGTCAAATGAAGCTCCTACAAATTCATGTGAGGACAAATGGATGGTCTAAATAAAAAGATAAGAGGTTGTGACAAATTGGTGGCTGTAAAAACTGTTACAATGTATTCTGGAGGAAACTGTCAATAGTTATCAGACTTTTACCAATTGACCCAGCAATTCTATTTCTTTCTTCAGAAATATTCATGTAGGTAAACATATAAAAAGTTGTTTGTTGCAGTAATAACAACAAAAAGAAAAAAGAATCAGAAACAACCTAAACTGTAGAACATATAGGTCATAAAAATACTATACCACCACTAAAAATGTTAATGTAGGCATACATTTTTGGTGAACATGGCTTAGGTCTTCAGCAACTGACTTTTTAAAGTTGCTCACAGAATTGGACTTAGCCACTTAAGGCTCTGACCTCACATGGCCAACACAAGGTTTGTACAGCAAGGGCAATGCCTTATACCATATATCACTAGGACACAAATTCTCTATGGACAAGCAAATGCCAAAGAGAAGAGAGGGAGGGACTGAAACACTGTGGGGTCAACTCCTTCTCCTGATCTCTCCAATAAAAGAAGGTGGACAGTTGCTGAAAAAATTTCTCTAGTGAACATCTCTTCACAGTAACACAATAGCCCTTTGCCTGAATCTCTAGTGTTGCACTCATTTCATGCCCTCTCAAGTATAATATCTATTTCATCTACTTTCTACAACAGTTAGCACAGTGGCTGATACAAGAAAAACAAAAGGCTCAATAACAGCTGGGTGAGTTAACAAATAGCACCGCTGAAAATGAGAATAGCAGACCTCATAGAATGAGCCAAGTATTGACATCATCCTGAAAGCAGGTTTAGTATATGAAGATAGCAGTTATTTAGAATGTAGGAAATGTGGGTTATGGTCAGTAAGAAAATACCTTTGTATTGTCTTTGTTGTTGTTGTTGTTTAGTTGCTAAGCATGTCCTATTCTTTTGCAACCCCTTGGACTGTAGCCCTCCAGGCTCCTCTGTTCATGAGATTTCCAAGGCAAGAATACTGGAATGGGTTTCCATTTCTGCTAGGGGATCTTCCCAACCCAGAGATCAAGTCTGAGTCTCCTGCATTGGCAGGTGGATTCTTTACCACTGAACCACCAGGTAAGCCCCTTTGTATTATCTTACCCAACCATATTATCAGTATCACAAGTTGCTGAGGCTTTTTTCTTTTTCTTTCTTCTGTTTTTCTCTGTTGTATGCAATCTTTCTGTTCTTCAGACTGTGTAATTCTTATTTAGCTGACTTCAAGTTCATTCATTCTGTTTGGTCATCTCCAATCTACTGTTAAGTCCAGTCAGTGAATTAAAAAATTTTAGACATGATGTTTTTTAGTTCTAGAATACCCATACTTTCTTGTAGTTTCCATTTCTCTGCTGAGATTTCCTATTTGTTCATTAATTATGACCATAATTTCCTCCACAGTATTGAGAATAATTATAATAGTTAACCTAAAATCTTTGTCTCGGTTTCCAACACCTGAGTTATTTTGGAATCAGTCTCTATTACATTGTCTTTTTTGAAAAAGTGTGGATCATATATTCTGGTATATTCATATGTACAATAATATTTTGGTGCTACCTGAACATTTTGATCTGTTCATTGTGAAAAACAAGTTCAGCTGGATTCCCTGAAGAGTATGGAATAATTTTTTCTATCAGGCAGGCAATTCAATCGAACTCACACTCCAAACTCATTGCTTCATAATGGGCAGCAGCAGAAATCTTTGTTCAATTCTTTGAACCCTAGTCATGTGCTTGACATCTGCCATTCACACAGTAGTTCATGAGTAGCTAGAGATTTGGGGACATTATATACAGAATTTGGGACTCCATTTCTCTGGATTTCTCCTTTTTTAGAATTTTTCCTTCTAGTTGTTATGGTTGCCCTAAACTTTGCCTTCTGATTCTTCAGGTCAGTAAGATTTTAGATTTCCAATCTAAGTTTTAGCCTTGTTTGAGGCAAGAAGTTGACAAAAATGGGAACATTTTTTATCTCAGTGTTATTCCCTTCCTCCAAGTATAGATGAGCCCCCTCCCCACCCCAATGTCTACCTGCTTTGGGTTGCTCTCCAGAGTCCAGAGTTTATGGTTGTTTTCTCTTGAAGAGTTGATTTGAAAGGACTGTTGCTGCTGCTGCTAAGTCACCTCAGTCATGTCTGACTCTCTGCGACCCCATCAGGCTCCACCGTCCCTGGGATTCTCCAGGCAAGAACACTGGAGTGGGTTGCCATTTCCTTCTCCAATGCATGAAAGTGAAAAGTGAAAATAAAGTCGCTCAGTCATGTCCAACACGTAGAGACCCCATGGACTGCAGCCTACCAGGCTCCTCCGTCCATGGGATTTTCCAGGCAAGAGTACTGGAGTGGGTTTCCATTGCCTTCTCCACATTTGAAAGGACTACTTCTCCATAATTGGAAGTTTGAATCCTCTAGATATAACTGGCCTTTAAATAGTGCTCTTCTTTGGAAAGGACTTATAGCTACTTCCTGTGTACCTTCTTAGTTTCTGTTTTTCTTAGCCTTAAACTTTTTATTTCCTAGTTTCTTAGTCAGGTATCTTTCTGCTCAAAGATTCAGTGATTGTTATCAAAGTGTCCTCCATATTGTCAAATATAATTCCCTTCAGTTTGTGTTTATAAAAAGGAATATGTATTTTTGTTTATTCGAGAAGACAGTATGCATGTGTGCGTGCATGCTAAGTTGCTTCAGTCATGTCTGACTCTTTGCAAAGATATGGACTGTAGCCCGCCAGGCTCCTCTGTCCATGGGATTCTCCAGGCAAGAATACTGGAGCGGGTTGCCCAACCCAGGGATTGGAAGACATCTCTTATATAAGTCTTCTGCATTGGCAGCCAGGTTCCTGAAGACAGTATAATATAATAAAAAAAAAGTACTTGGTCTTTTCAGCCAGGGAATAAAGGTTAGCATCTCAGGTTCTCACTTATTAACTGAATGACCTTGACAAACTCATAATTCTGGACAAGTAACAGTTTTCTAATTTGTAGGACAAAGTTCAGTTCAGTTCAGTTCAGTTGCTCAGTCATGTCTGACTCTTTGTGACCCCATGGACTGCAGCATGCCAGGCCTCCCTGTCCATCAACAACTCCCGGAGCCTACCCAAACTCATGTTCATTGAGTTGGTGATGCCATCCAACCATCTCATCCTCTGTCGTCCCCTTCTCCTCCTGCCCTCAGTCTTTCCCAGTGTCAAGGTCTTTTCAAATGAGTCAGCTCTTCTCATCAGGTGGCCAAGTATTGGAGCTTCAGCTTTAACATCAGTCCTTTCAATGAACACTCAGGACTGATCTCCTTTGGGATGGACTGGTTGGATCTCCTTGCAGTCCAAGGAACTCTCAAGAGTCTTCTCCAACACCACAGTTCAAAAGCATCAATTCTTCGGCACTCAGCTTTCTTTATAGTTCAACTCTCACATCTATACATGACTACTGGAAAAACCATAGCCTTGACTAGACAGACTTTTGCTGACAAAGTAATGTCTCTGCTTTTTAATATGCTGTCTAGGTTGGTCATAACTTTCCTTCCAACGAGTAAGCGTCTTTTAATTTCATGGCTGCAATCACCATCTGCAGTGACTTTGGAACCCCCCCAAAAAAGTTAATAGCATCTATTTTAGGACAAGAGCTAGCTTACATAGATTGGCCTGGTGCCTGACACAAAATAGGTGCTCAGAAAATAGTAGTAATGGCATTTTTAAAAATAGGCTTTATTTTTAGAGTGCTTTTAGGCTCATAGGAAAACTGAGCTGAATCTACAGAGCTTCCATATAACTCCTTACCCCTTCCCATGCACAGCCTACCCCCATCATTCATAGGCCTCATCACTCTGGGGTACATTTTTTACAATTGATGAACCTATGGTGACACATCATTGTCACCCAAAGTTCATAATATACCTTAGGGTTCACTGTTGGTGTCATACATTCTATGGGTTCGGATGAACTTCTAATGACATGTATCTACCATTGTGGTATTATACAGAATAGTTTCACTGCCCTAAAGAGTCTCTGTGTCTCCAAACCTGTGGCAACCACTAATCTTTTTATTGTCTCCATAGTTTAACCTTTTCTAGAATGCCATATAGTTGGAATCATATAATACGTAATCTTGAAAGATGGCTTCTTTCACTTAGTGATATACATTCAAGTTTTTTCATATCTTTTCATGGTTTGATAGTGCATTTCTCTTTGGTACTTTCTACTTACGAGTATACCATAGTTTGTTTATCCATTCACCTACCGAAGGACACGTTGATCATTTTCAGGTTTTGACAAATGTGAATAAAGCTGCTATAAACATCTGTGTGCAGGTTTTTATGTGGACATAAGTTTTCAATTCATTTGAATAAATACCAGCAAGCAAGATTGTTGGATCATATAGTAAGGGTATATTTACTTCTGTAAGGAACTGCCAAACTGCCTTTCAAAATAGCTGCATAGTTTTGTATTTCCATCAGCAAGGAATGAAAGTTCCTGTTACTCCATGTCCTCACCCGCATTTGGTTTTGTCACTGTTTGAGTATTATATTTTATGTAATTTTCCCTAGTTTTTCCTTGTTCAAGGAAGATAACAGATAACAGAGAAAGAATATATAATAGCAATGCTATCTTTTATTTGTAGTCCATCAATTAATGAGATGTTCTGGTCACAGCTGATATTACTAATTCTGATCCTCTTCTCCCACTACCAGCACCACCCCCACTGATGATGTATACAAGAAAGAAAGGAAGTTTTCCTACATCTCAGACTTGCATTGGTTATGTCATTCTTAGGCTCCCTGTAAGTGAAGCATGACTTTTGCTTCGATTAAATGAAATATTGCTCCGCATTATTATCAAACTATTTGAAGTGTCATATCTCCTGAATTAAATCATAAGCTCTTGTAGAGAAAAACTTGTATTTACGGATGCTAGTGTCACACCATAGCTCATATCATATGTCCTTTTGTACTGCTACATGAATTGATTCTTTCTGAATTAAAGATAACTCCTACAGTAGTCCATATACATCATTAATTCCTCATCTGACACCCAGCCCCTGATCTGTGAAAAGTGAATTGAATCAGTATAGGAGTTAGAGATCGATAACCATGTACCACAATTGTGGTTGTTGGAGAGTCTCCTATGTCGTCAGTTCCCTCCCAGGCCTCTTCTTCTTGTGGACGATATGTGGCACAAGAGAAAATTCAGCAGGTAAATTTGCTCAACACACAAATTCTTTATCACCTCTCACAGTTCACAAATGAAAAAGGCCAGAACATCCAATGCCTTGTAAATCGTCTGGTATATAAAAGGTACTAAATAAGTGTTTGTTGAAAAATAAATAAATGAATGACTGAGTTCTTACCTTTAGATAATTTAATAGGCACAGCAGTGGACTTCCCCAAATGCTCAAACTCAAATTCTTGGAATTTGTCTGTTGCATGAAATGGCAAGAGAGAATTTCCTGATGTAATGAAGGGTATGAATCTTGAGACTGTGAGATTATTCTGGATTACCTATGTGGGCCCAGTCTAATCACATGAGACCTTAAAGGCAGAAAACATGTCCTGGCTAAGTAATAAAAGGATGAGATAGAGGGGAAAAGAGAAGAGAGTCAAAGTGGGAGAATGAGTTTACCCACTATTGCTGGCTTTGAAGATGGAGGAAGGGAGCCACAAACCTAGGAAAGTAAATAGCCTTGAGAAACTGAGGAAAGCCCTGAATTGATGGCAAGCAAGAAATCAGGAACCTTAGTTTTAAAGAACAAGGAGCTGAATTCTATCAACAGCTCAAATGAGCAGGGAAGTGGGTCTTCCCCTGGAACCTTCAGAAAGGAATGCAGCCCTGTGACACCTGATTTTAGCCAGGAGAGACCTGTCAGACTTCTGACCTACAAGACTATAAGATAATACATTTGTGATCATTGATTACTGCTTCAATGGAAAGCTAACACAGAAAGACTTAAGCAAGAGTGAGTGAGCTCTTCCCTGAAAATTTTCCAGGTGTCTGGGCCTATGCCAAACACACTTCTCAGAAGATTAACTGATTCTGCAGCAAACTCTTATGTCTAGTTCTCCAGCTTCACTTTCTTAGGCTCACCGTAGGTCCAGTATATCCACAGGAAAGTCAAACCTGGATGCTGAGTAGCTGGGAAGAAAAGATGGATTGGAAATGAGTTGTGCTCCAAGCGAGAAGACAGGAGGTAGGAGCCTGGCCACTTTCTCATTTCTAAAGCTGCAGTCTTATGAATGTTTTCCCTTTGCAGCTGTTGGTGACGGTCCAGTAATGTGATGGGACCTGGTTATAACAGTAATAATGGCTCTGGCGTCCAAGGACTCCAATGTCCCATAGGACTCGTTGAACAAAACTGGTTGGAAATGAGCTTAAATGGGGAATTTCCTGAACATATTCCCCATTGTTACAAAGCTGGTTTGGCTTCCTCACCTACTATTATGCCAAGCAGTCACACTACACAGTCTCTAGGGACAACGATATTACCAGTTACTTTCAATATAAGCAGTTTCTTAATAGACATTTATGCTAAATGCAAAAGAGATGATGGCTTTTCCACCAGAAGTGGAATTGGCTACCCAACTGGAAAAGGAGACAGGAAGAGGGTAACATAGGACACTCTTCAACAACCATAACTGTGGTACGTGTGTTCTGGTCACAGTTGGTATTGCTAACTCTGATCCTCGTCTCCCACCCCAAGAAGACAAGGAAAGGGTCATCTCCAAGAAGTGGACAGTAATCTCCACTAAGTGGATTGGCACCTGACTCTTCATTGTACATTTCTTTATTTTACTTCTCAGCACTGACAGGGCTTTTATTTCAGAATGTCAATTTGATGAGTGTTAAGTCATGTCTCTGAGAATTTGATCTAAGGATAACTTGTTCCTTAGACAAAGAAGACATAGTTTGGAGCCTGGGGTCATGCAGTTGACCTAACTAGGTAAGAATAGTTAGTAACAGCAGTGAGGTATGACTCAAATTCTGTTGAATGGCCAGAGTATTGACCAGAAACAAGTGTGCCCTAGCTCATTTCACAAACAACTTGAAAATTTCTTTCAAAAATTTTAAATGTAGATATTTAGTTCCTGAGCCATCAAGGCACAATTATTATTAATATTAGCTAATTTCCTTGGTGACTTTTACATATTATTATGGGCTTCCCTTGTAGCTCAGTCGGTAAAGAATCTGCCTGCAATGCAGGAGACCCAGATTCGATTCCTGGGTCAGGAAGATCCCCTGGAGAAGGAAATGACAACCCACTCCAGTAGTCTTGCCTGGAGAATCCCGTGGACAGAGCAGCCTGGCAGGCTACAGTCCACGGGGTCACAAGAGTCAGACACAACTTAGCAACTAAACCACCACCACACATTATTATAACTGCCAGTGGATCTAAGTCAGCAGACTGGGCCACATATGATTGTTTGACAGTCTTCACACTGCTAAAATACTTGTTTCATAAATATAGTAGAATTTATTTGCAGTTTTGACCCAGATAGAAGTCTAGAGTTCTTCCCAAAATAAATCTGTGTTTTCCAGTCTGCTACTATGCAGAGGGTTTTAAGTTCACTTGGCAATTTAGACCTACTCATATGTGACCAGTGAGTCTATTTCACTTCTCCATACCATAAGCATTAATATACCTACTGACTAAAATACTTGTGCTTAATTTGGCAAGGAAGTACCCCAAGCTAGAACATCATTATGTGAATGCTTTAGGTAATTATAATTATTGGTAGAGAATAATGATCTGTCTTCTCTGTTCGAAAGACAAGAGTTAAAGTGAGCCTATCCAAGTTTTGGATTTAATGTGGAAATAGATGAGAAAGAGGAATCCAAGGTGGCTTTCAGTGTCTACAAATCCCAGGTTGGATTGTTACCCTTGCTCCGTTCACTAAAGCTTCTCCTATCATAAAACTTGGTGGTGGTTTAGTTGCTAAACATTTGTCCTTATCTGACTTGTTTCACTAAGTGTAATACCCTCCAAGTCCATCCATATTGTTGCAAATGGCAAAATTTCATTCTTTTTTTTAATGGCTGAGTAAATAGTCCATGGTGTATATTGGGTGGATATACCAAATGTGCTTAACCTTACTCATTAAAGGACATTGGATTGCTTCCAGTTTTTAATGAATAAAGCTTCTAAAAATATTCAATTACAGGTTCTTATGTAAACATGTATCCCCCCAACCCTGGGATAAATGCTCAGGACTTTAATTCCTGGGTTGTATGGTAAGCACATGTTTAGTTTAAGAAACTGCCAAACTATTTTCCAGAGCGTCTATACCATTTTACAATCCTCCCGTCTTTAGGCTATGCTTCTCTCTTAAGCTCCAGACCTTTGATTCCAACTGCTTATTGGGCAAATTGCCTTGGATATCTTCCATCCTGAAACTCAGCATGTTAAAATGTGAGTTCATTATCTTCCCTTACATACCAGTAATCCTCTTTTATTTTCTGTCTTTACTAAGAGTTAAAATGGGCCTATCCAAGTTTTGAATTTAATGTGGAAATAGATGAGAAAGGCATTACCTATTCTGAACTGCAGGATATTCTTTGGACTATTTTTTTAAATTTATTTTTAATTGGAGGATAATTGCTTTACAATACTGTGTTGGTTTCTGCTGTATATCAACATGGATCAGACATAGGTATGTCCCCTCCTTTTGACTCTTTAATTCATATTTACTCACAGCTGATCTTATGATGGGCTTCCCAGGTGGAGCTAGTGGTAAAGAACCCACCTGGCAGTATAGGTAGATGTAACAGATGTGGGTTTGATCCTTGGGTTGGGAAGATCCCCTGGAGAAGAAAATGGCAGCCCTCTCCAGTATTTTTGCCTGGAGAGTCCCATGGACTGACAACCTGGTGGGCTACAGTCCATGGGGTCACAGGAGTCGGACACGACTTAGCAACTAAACCACCACCAAGTTTTATGATAGGAGAAGCTTTAGTGAACAGAGCAAGGGTAACAATCCAACCTGGAATTTGTAGAAAGACACTTGTGAGATTACAGTGAACCTGTATATATGATGATATTTGATTGTGTTTTTTTTCCTCAGCTGTCTGCCCTGAAAACATGTTTTCTTACAAATGGAAAATTCCCATATTTAAGTTCAAGGATGTTTCCTAGTTTAAATTAATCACAAGTCTAACTTTGACTTAGAAATGTACTCATGAAACTTGATAATTAAAGCCCAATTCCCGAAAACGCCCATTCCTTAGAAAACGCAGTGAAAAGCAAAGGGGCCCAAGGGCAGAGGGGTAAAGAATTAAAAGTCATCAGTTTGCATGGGAAACACCTTGCTTAACCTAACCGTCAAAATTTTATTACTATATTAGTCACTACAACTGCTTTCTGATTGCTATGGTAATAGACTATTTAAAACAAGCCTTCATTAAGAATTGTCACACCATTGTCTCAGTCAGAACTCCCAACAGTTTTCTTGTTATTGACTTTTGTGGAAACATCCACAGTTCCAAGAAGACAAGGAGACCTCTGAACTTTCTAAATGAGGACTTCAAACTTTCTGGTCTGAGTAGGAAGCTGTTTGGGAAGATTATCTATCAACCACCAACACAGAGGAACTGAACCCCAAGCTAAGAGTTAAAAGGTAAGTAGACATGAGTCAGGCAAAGATGAATACAGAACGGGGAGAGAATCCAAAGAAAGAATAACAAATGTGAAAGTCCAGAAGTGTTGAGTAGTGACAGTACCTGACCAAAGCTAAGGAGAGTTCAGAGCATCTGAGCAGTGAATAAGGCTAAATAAGGAAGCAGGGACTCACCTGTAAGCCCTGTGGAGTTGCTGAACCTTATCCTAAATGCACTAGGGAGCAGCTGAAGAGTCTTTCAGCCAGTTGTTCAACAAATATTGATTGAGAGCCTTTTAAGTGCAGGCATCCTTCTAAACATTGAGGATATAACAATGAATAGGATGAACAAAGTTCCAGATTGCTGACATTCCAGAGAGGGAGAGGAAGACAATAAATAAGGAAACATAAAATTGAACAAGGTGATTTCAGACAATGGTTTCTATTGTGGAAAATACAAAACAAGGCTATGGCCGATGAGAAAGTAAGGGAAGGAAAGGTACTTCACTTTGGATAGTCTCTCTGAGAAGGGAACCACATTTGAACTGAGACCCAAATGATATCAAGAATGTGCAAAGATGTGGGACAGATGTTTAGAGTGAATAGTAAGGGTAAATACCCTGAGGTGGGAGCTAGCTTGGTCTCTGCTCAAGGAACAAAAAAGTCAGTGTGCCTTTAGTGTAGTGAATTAGGAGGGGAAAAGTGGTATATGCTGAGGCTAGAATTATAAAAAGTCCCTTATAGGTCATGACAAGAAAATTAATTTTATTCCAAGGGCATCTGAAACCATTAGACTTTTTAAGCTAGAATGGATGGGATATTTGATTTATATTTTAAAGGATAATTATGGAGAATTAATTATGAAGAGGCAGGTATAAAATAAATTAGGATCTATTTTTCAGATTATAGTAGTGGAAATAAATGAAAATGGAACATATTTAAGACTTATTTTAGAGGTAAAGATAATATGACTGGTTTATAAATCATTAATAGGAGTAGGGAAAAGGAAGAAATTGATAATGATTCCTAGGTTTATGCCTGAGAAACTGAATGAATGGGAGCTATGAATTGAGATAAGGAAGTTGGGAAAGAGAATAAGGATCACAAGCTTTGTTATGCTACATTAATATTGAAAGCCTATAAATATTCAAGTGGAGATTTTAAGCAAGCAGGTGGTTGCCCACAGCTGAGTTTAGATAAAAGGTAAGGGACAAAGGAAGTAACCTGAGGGTCACTGGTGTATGCAAGGCATTTAAAGTCATGAGTAGATGAGACATTTACTCTGAATAGATGAAGGTAAAGAAGTGATGAAGGCCTGGGGCTCTGGGATGCATTTAGATGGTTATCAGAGGAATAGGAACTGGCAAAGGAGATTGAGACTGAGCAAGCAATGGAGTGGAGCAGAAAATTGGGAAAGCGTAGCAGCATAGAAGGCAGGAGAAGGAAGGATTTTAACAAGGCTGTCGTCAACCCCTGAGCTGTTGAGTAATGTAAGGACAGAAAAGTGACCACCACCACTGGATTTGGAAATATGGAGTAATGAGCTATTGGTGTAGAGTGATGAGTGCATGCATGCTAAGTCACTTCAGTCATGTCCAACTCTTGTTGAGACCCTATGGACCATGGCCCACCAGGCTCCACTGTCCATGTGACTTCTCCAGGCAAAAATACTGGAGCGGGTTGCCATGTTCTCTTCCAGGGTATCATTCCTAACCCAGGGATCGAACCCACATCTTTTATGTCTCCTGCATTGGCAGGTGGGCTCTTTACCACTAATGTCACCTGGGAGGCCTGTAGAGGGGTGAGACAGAAGCTCAATTAGAAGAGCTTGAGGAAATAGTGGAACATGAGGCAATGTAACATGTGAGTAGAAATAATATTTTGGAGACATTTTTTCTTAAAAAAGAAGAGTAGATGGAGTCTTAGCATGGCTTGTCTTTCCATGGTAAATGTAAACAGTTTGAGACCAGGAATCAGTTCAGTTCAGTTCAGTTCAGTTCAGTTGCTCAGTCGTGTCCGACTCTT
Source organism: Cervus canadensis (assembly GCF_019320065.1). Taxonomy (NCBI): domain Eukaryota; kingdom Metazoa; phylum Chordata; class Mammalia; order Artiodactyla; family Cervidae; genus Cervus; species Cervus canadensis. The sequence goes on along the minus strand of NC_057398.1, from coordinate 41,927,159 downwards.
TGCGACCCCATGAATCGCAGCACGCCAGGCCTCCCTGTCCATCACAAACTCCTGGAGTTTACTCAAACTCATGCCCATCGAGTCGGTGATGCCATCCAGCCATCTCATCCTCTGTCATCCCCTTCTCCTCCTGCCCCCGATCCCTCCCAGCATCAGGGTCTTTTCCAGTGAGTCAACTCTTCCCATGAGGTGGCCAAAGTATTGGAGTTTCAGCTTCAGCATCAGTCCTTCCAATGAACACCCAAGACTTATCTCCTTCAGGATGGACTGGTTGGATCTTCTTGCAGTCCAAGAGACTCTCAAGAGGCTTCTCCAACACCATAGTTCAAAAGCATCAATTTTTCGGCACTCCGCTTTCTTCACAGTCCAACTCTCACATCCATACATGACCACCAGAAAAACCATAGCCTTAACCAGATGGACCTTTGTTGGCAAAATAATGTCTCTGCTTTTTAATATGCTATCTAGGTTGGTCATAACTTTCCTTCCAAGGAATAAGCGTCTTTTAATTTCATGGCTGCAATCACCATCTGCAGTGATTTTGGAGCCCCCAAAAAGTAAAGTTTGACACTGTTTCCACTGTCTCCCCATCTATTTCCCCAGGAATAGTATTTTATTATTCTTTTTATACTTCTATCCTGCATTTCCTTGGTGGCTCAGATGTTAAGGAATTCACTTGCAATGCAGGAGACCCGGGTTTGATCCCTTGGTTGGGACGATCCCCTGGAGAAGGGAATGGCTACCCTCTCCAGTATTCTTGCTTGGAGAATCCCATGGATAGAGGAGCTGGCGGGCTACAATCCATGGGGTCACTGAGTCAGACACAACTGAGCGAACACATCCTACTTAACATACACCTATACTCCTAAGTGTGTTAATTCTTACTGGCTGAATGCCTGGATAGGTGGATAGATGGATGGATGACTTATGACTTGCCAAGAGGACACTTGCAACAGAAACAAAGCAACAATGGAGATAGGAGGCTTTCGATTTTTGTTCTGACTTTGATGCCAGTGAAACATGAAACTCAGCTCATGAAGGTTCCCTAGAAAATTGTTGTTGTTGTTGTTGTTGTTTAGTCGCTAAGTCATGTCCAACTCTTCTGTGACCCCCGGACTATATCCCACCAGGTTCCTCTGCCCATAGGATTTCCCAGGCAAGAACACTGCACTGGGTTGCCATTTCCTTCTTCAAGTAATCTTCCCAACTCAGGTATTGAACGTGGGTCTCCTTCATTGGCAGGCGGATTCTTTACCACTGAGCCACCAGGAAAGCCCTCCGTAGAAAATTAGATGCAATTATTTGCTTAGAATTTCAAAAAGTGATCATTGATACTAACATGTTTCTGGTGGAAAAGTTTTGGTGTTTCATTGGTTGTAGTTAGTATCTTGCAAAGTTGCTTCCTGTTCAGGATAAAAAGCTGAAAGCCCCATTTGGATAGCCCCGAGGTTCCCGGGGGTCCTTAGTACAAACTGTTTCCAAAACTGTCAGTAACAAGAAAATCGTTGATATACTTGACCAGTCTAAACAATGGAAAGACAATTCTCAAACAAGATTTGTTTTAAGACACTTTCCATAGCAATCAGGCAGTAGTCCTCAGTGACTAACATGTTCAGACAAAGGGTGTTAGCTGTTTGCCCCAACCTCTTGGCTTGCTGTATCTTACTTTTCCTAAAATTGTTTCTGAAACTGTCAAATCCATAAACTTACCACAGGTTGACTAGCCTCGGGGAATTACATACACGCAGGAAACTTATTTGGACATATTTATATGCCATGGGGATAACTAAAAGGAAAAAATTTGAACTGAAAATAAGAGTTTTTCATTTGCAAATGGGTTCCCTTTCTCAGAGCAACTACTAGGGAAATTGTCATGCAATGAAAATGAATCTTTGGAGTTCCCCTTTCCCTTTTTTTAATGTGTGTTTTCTCCTTCCATAGGCACCAGACATATTGTGTTCTCTGAATCTTAGCTTTACAGAAGAAGAAGAAAGTGATTTGATAAAATAATTTACATGGAAGTATTATTGTTCTAATGTAATTGTATTTTCAAAGAGATCCCAAGGAGAGGGATAACCTAGGTGTCCATCAACAATGAATGGATAAAGAAAATGTGGTATACACATACACACACACAGGAATACTACACAGCTGTGGAAAAGAAATGAAATCCTGCTATTTGAGACAACATAGATAAATTATGAAGGCTTTATGCTGAATAAAATAAATGAGGCAGAGACAAATGCTGTATGATCTCACTTATATGTGGAATCTTTAAAAAAAAAAAAAATCTCATAGAAAAAAAGATCAGATTTGTGGTTACCAGAGGCAAGAGTTTGGGCAGGGGGGGTTGGATAATTAGATGAAGGTGGTCAAAAGTTACAAACATCCATTTTATACGTGGAAAACAAATAAGTATGCAGGATGAAATGTACAACATGATGGCATAGTTAACACTGCTCTACAGGATATTTAAAAGTTGCCAAGAGAGCAAATCCTGAAGGTTCTTACCACAAGGGAAAAAAATATACTTTTTCTTTCCTTTTTTCCCATTTTTATATGAGATGATGGATGTTAACTAAACTTGTAGTAATCATTCACAATGTATGTGAGTCAAGTCATTATGCTTGACTTGAGGTCTGTATACCTTAAACTTACACTGTGCTGTATGTTAATTATATCTCAATAAAACTGACAGAAGAGGGGGACTTTTCCTGCAGTCCAGTGATTAAGACCCTGTGTTTCCATTGTGGGAGGGTTGGGTTCAATCCCTGGTCAAGGAACTAAGATACCACATGCTGCATGGCACAGCCAAAATATAAAAATTATACAGCTAAAAAACTGATAGAAGAAATAAAATTTAAAAAGAGAGAAAGAGAGGGAAACCCAGGTGGTCATAATGGGGTATGTGTTAAGTCACTTCAGTTGTGTCCAACTCTGTGAGACCCCATGGACTGTGTGTAGCCCATCAGGTTCCTGTGTCCATGAGGGTGTCCAAGAGAAGGAGGAGATTCTCAAGGCAAGAATACTGGAGTGGGTTGCCATTTCCTTCTCTAGGGGATCTTCCCAATCCAGGATTGAGCCTGTGTCTCATGTCTCCTGCACTGGCAAGCAGGTTTACCACTAGCACCACCTGGTAAATCCATAATGGGGTAAGTAACCTTTGATAATGAAAGATTGCTTTAGGAGGAATAGTTATAGCAGTGTTCTAGAGACAGCATAGAAATGGTAGTTTTGGCTAAATTAAGGAGAGTCTTGAATGCAGACTAAGAGATTTGAACTTCACTCTTGAGATAATAGAGTTACTGAAAGTTTTTGAGTAAAGAAGTGATAAAATAAAACATTGACCCATTTCTCAAGCACTCAGGCCTTTCTCCAGAGTAGGAGGAGGCTACCCTTGGAATAATCAAAGATACCAAAGTAAGTTCTTCTCAAAATTTCCCCTGAAAAGTCTCCCGTGGTAACCCCAAGACATTCTGGTCCTCTTTTCTATACATGAGGCTCTTATGGTTCTGAGGTAATGTAAATAAAGGCAGAGACAGTTATGATGGCAGAGTATTAGGAGATTAGGCTGAACTCCTGGTGTGTCTTATGCCATGGGAAATAAATCAAGAATTAATTTCTTTGTTATGCTGTAGATTTTTAAAAATCTAATGCAAATGTATGGTCTAATATTTTCTTCCTTTCTCATTACAATGAGGATCTTTTATGCCCACTTTGGAGACCACAGTCTTTGAAAATGGGAAGCTATTAAAGGTGGTAATGAGGAAAAAAATGAAACTGGTGTGCTATGAAAACTATCATTATAATCTGGTGTTATGATTTGAATGGATTAGTATTGGTCAAATTAGCATTTGGCAAAAGGGGCAAATCCTTGATTAAAGAGAGAGAAAAAACAAAGGAAGGAATTAACTAAATAATGGCAGTGGCAGCACGAGGAAAGTTTGTTTTAGCCAAATATGGCAACAAAATGAAAAATGAATCAAGAACAGTGGTTTTAAAAAAAGACTAATCACACATTTATATGAAACTCTAATGTACAATATTACGTTTGAAACTTAGAGCTCAATGGGTATAAACAGAACAAATGCCCCATATTTTACTATAGGGAGGCCATTAGAGAGATCTCGGTCATTTGATTAAGAAACAGCAGAAAGTCGTAACACTCTGGTGTAGAGATGCCCCCAAGAAATATTCAGCCTGTAAAATTTCTATTGCTTTCCCTGAGAACTTTATGGACGTACTAACCTGTCCATCAGCCAGGCTAAAGTAAGAAGGCAACCTGATTCACTTCAAACCTATCACAGTCACTGCCTCACAAGAAATTAACACACTTCACAGATTGATCCTTATGTGTGTGATAAGTAAAATCAAGGGTTTATGCTCAGAGGTCTATTACAGCTTAACAGATAGAAAGGGTGACACTTTCCTTGAATCTTAGGTGTAGGTTTATAAAAAACTGAACCCACTCTCTAAAATATTTTTTCTCCACAACACAATTTAAAACTAAAGTGCTGTATTGACTCATTTTAAAAGAAAGCTGATTTGTAAAGTGCCCATAGAACTTACAGTTTAGATTGGTAAAATGAGGTTTTGAACAAATTTAATTGATGTCAAATTTTAACAGTAAAAGCATTGAATTCAGAAGCTTTCACCAGTCACCAGGAGTCAGTTTCACATATGACTGAGATTATGTGGTGTCATTATTTGGAGTTTTGCTTCCTGTGAAGGTGAAAGTGCTAGTCGTTCAGTTGTGTCCAACTCTTTGTGACTCCATGTGGGACTGTAGCCCACCAGGCTCCTCTGTCCATGGAATTCTCCAGGCAAGAATACTGGAGTGGGTGGCCATTCCCTTCTCCTGGGGATCTTCCTGACCCCGGGATCGAACTCTGGCTTCCTGCATTGCAGGCAGATCCTTTACCATCTGAGCCACCAGGAAGCCCCTTGCTTCCTATGGTACCATCCATAGTCTAGTAGCAGCCACACCTGAGTTTGTTAGAAGTCACCAGAATCACCTCTCCCCAACCTCACTCTGCAGCACCTAGTAGTGTGCCTGACAGATAGTAGGTGCTCAATAAATAATCAATAAGTCAATGAATTAACATACTCTCAGCTTTCAGTTCTTTTTCACAGTCCTTTTGCCTCTCCAACCCCACTCCTCTCACAATCTGATAAAAATCTACTTACATTTGAGTCTGGTAACAAGTGTTATCCTTCTGAGAAGTCTTTCCTCACCGGCTCAAAGGAATTTCTCCTCTGTGTTAGCGCTGGGTCAACGGTGTCTACCATTATTGCTATTCTCCTGTTGCAAGTTAATGGTTTGCTTACACGTTTATGTAAGGAAACTGGTAACTTCCTCTAATAAAATAAAACCCCTAGCCTTTAGGACTGGCAATGAGGAGACTCTAATTAGGAAGGGAGGTAGTACTCACCCAACAATCCCCTTCTAAGATCTAGGTTTCTCACCTTTAGCCTATGGTCCCCCATATCTTGCCTCCACTTGGAAGAGGCTATCTGTCCCTATAAGACTGTCTCAGTTTTGAAATTAAAAGTAAAAATAAGGAAGGCAGGATTTCCTAACTCTGTGACCCATCTTCTGACTTCTGTTTCTGTCTGAAAAATTACCAGGTCACCATCAGGTGATTAACATTAGGAAATACCCACCTATTCTCGTTTCCATCCACTTTCTCCCTAATATATGCCATTACGGGCATATGGTCTTACTCTAGAACTCAAAAAGAAACTCTATCAGAAACCTTCACAGTGGCCTATATGCAAAGGAATCTTAAAAAAACTGAATATATGTATATGTATAACTGATTCACTTTGATGTACAGTGGAAACTAACACAACATAGTAAATTAACTATACTCTAATACAATTTTCTAAAAGAAAAAAGGAAAAGAAACCTGAACAGTGTGTGTGATGTAAGCAGTTCACTAGTTGTGTTACTATTTCCACCCCACACTGGAAGCTCCCTAAAACACAGAACATATTACTTTATCTTTATATTCCATTGTCAAGCTCAGTGTCTGACATATGATAAGAAGAGGAGCATTTTTCTTGATTCCTGGGTGTAGGTTTTTTAAAAGACTGAATTTGGAAGTTAATACTGATTTATTGAGTGGTTTTTTCCATTGTGACTTACTCCACAAAATTATAAGATTAAGGATAGTGCTACAGGATTGGTATAAATGACCATATCATTATCATTCAAATCAGGAGAGTTTGAGAATGCTAGAATGTTAAACCAGATAAGACCCTGGGGCAGTGGGTGTGGACCTAGGACTGTGTCAGGGCCACTGGGATGTGTGGTCATTCTAGGTTTGAAGCTCAGCAGTATTGTCCTGTAAAACCAAATCTCCAATGGGGATGAAATGCTAGGGGTATTGCCAGGTCACTTGAGGCTGCCATAAAATGCTTTTCCTTGGCCTCTTACCGTTATCACGTGACTTTGTTCCTTCATTGTCTTTTCTGCTGTGAGTTACCAGGAATCCCACCTCTAGTCACTTGTTTAAAAGTTCAGCTATTAAAAAAAAAAAAAAAGTTCAGCTATTAGGCTTCTCCGGTAGCTCAGGCGGTAAAGCGTTCTACCTAAAAGATCAGCTGTTGTGCAAATTCCAGGAAATCTCTTGACTTCGTGATTGGTCTTTTTCCTTGGGTTCCACCATCTAAACTTTCCCCAAACTCTTTCTGGTTTCCTACATTTTAGTTGATATAACTCCATATATATCTCTCTATGGGCTTCCCTGGTGGTTCAGATGGTAAGGAATCCACATGCAATGCAGTAGACTGGGATTCGATCCATGCGTCAGGAAGATATCCTGGAGAAGGGAATGGTTACCCACTCCAGTTCTGGCATGGAGAATCCCACGAACAGAGGAGCCTGGCCGGCTACAGTTCCACCAAAGAGTCAGATACAACTGAGCTACTAAGCGCGCAAGTACTCATTTCTCTCTATCATTCTTCATTTCTGACCTTTCCCTCATACTTTCCCAGTTTGGGGTGTTTGTTTTGCTTTCATACATCTCTTTTCTTCTGAAGCTTGAATCCTGTCAGTTATCTATTGTTCTGTTTCCTGTTTGTTAATCTCTGACCTTTCATAAATTAAATTTGACTAAGTCTCTTGATTAACAAAGTAAATACACAAGTCACAGTAAAGGGGGCACACAGAAGTTAAATATACTTGGGGACTTGTTTATTCTTTGCACCACTTCTGGAAAGATCCCGAAGAAATGGAGTATACCTGGAAGTGTTTGGTTACCAGAGAACTGAAGAGTAAACTTTTATTGCAAATATTACATGTCTTTAACAGAAATTATTAAAGATAGAAATGGTCTTTTCTATATAACAGTAAATGCTTGATGAATTCTTGTTGGCATGAGAATGAATCTGCATTAGAATAAAGCAGAATTCTATTTGATTTGCAACTATTGGACAAAACTAACCATGAAAGAACTGGCACCAAGAAGGGGCTCAATTCTTCCTATTACTGAAACAAAGCAGGACCCTATAGTCCTTCCCCCATGTTCTCTGCCTGCCCTTTATCTGTGGAAAACTTTAGTCAAAGAAGAAGTTTAGTCAGAGAAATGAGCACATTCACAAACAAAGGGAAATAGTCACAGGAGACCAAATAATAAGTACTCATTAAGTATAATCAAAGAACTTTAGTTCCTTCTCAAGGGCTATACATAATATTCTGAGCCATATCCTGTCAGCAGTCTTATAGACACTGAAAGGCCCATCAGATGGAGAAGTTGATTACATGAAGACCAGGCTGTAGCCATGTTGTAGGCTGCCACAGTTATGAGTGAAAATGTGAAAGTAAAAGTCATTTGGTCGTGTCCAACTCTTTGTGACCCTATGGACTATAGAGTCCATGGAATTCTCCAGGCCAGAATACTGGAGTGGGTAGCCTTTCCCTTCTCCAGGGGATCTTCCCTACCCAGGGATCGAACCAGGTCTCCCACATTGCAGGTGGATTCTTTACCAGCTGAGCCACAAGGGAAGCCCAAGAATACTGGAGTGGGTAGCCTATCCCTTCTCCAGGGGATCTTCCCAACCCAGGAATTGAACCGGGGTCCCCTGCATTGCAGGCGGATTCTTTACCAACTGAGCTGTGGGGAATTGGCTTCAAAGGCATGGAAACAAACCAACCCTGGAACTGAAGACTAACTGTACCTAAAGCAACTAGATGACACTGGTCAGACCACTGATGACCAATCTGAAGATGACTGTCAGAGCTGACTGTACTGTTTCTGCTGTGGCCCCCTCACTCAGCCTATAAAAGCTCTCACCCCCTGCTTGTCAGGATGGGAGTTGACCTTTGGACAGATACCCACCCTCCCAAGTTCACTGGTGTGCACCCAGGCAACCTTCCCATCTCTGAGTGCTAACGTTATTTGGGCTTTCTCACCAGTTGGTTCTGATGTGTGTGTGATGTTGAGACTGTTTAGGGGCACAAGGTGCTATTTGGGCATTTTGCCAGTTGCTTCTGATATGTGTTTGATGTTGAGGACCATTAGTGAGCACTGACTGCTATTTGGGCATTCTTGCCAATTTGTTCTGACATCCATCTACCTTTGAAGACCGTTTGTGAGCATTGAGTGTCATTTGGGCATTTTGCTAATTGGTTCTGATGTCTGACTACCATTGAGGACCATTTGTGTTGGAGAAGTGTTTGTTTGGGACTCCGTACCAGTCACCAATGGAGAGGGTTTACGACAGATCTGTTGTTTAATGTGTCACTGTGTATTCTATTTGTGTGATTGATATTCTTGTTGCCTATGTAAAATGAGAAAATCAGGTTCAATTCATTAAGAAAAATTCAGATTATAAAACTATGACTATAAAAAAAGAAGGATGATTTTTTTCTGAACAATGTATGGCATAGGTATTCCTTAGACTCCAGAGAAAATTGGTTAAGATCAAACTCTTTTGAAATTCCAAAACTTGTTCTTTTTGCATATGCAGTTAGAGAAAGCTCGCTGGATAAAACAATTTTTTTTTTAGACACTAAGGAAATGAATATGCCTAGGAGAAAATTTGAAGTTAGCTTTTATCATGTCCTTGAAATGCAAATACAGACCACTTTGCCTGGGACTCTAGCCTTGGGTTAAATAGTAAAAGTTTAAGCCAAGGGAAAACAAAGGGAAGCCTTTTGACATTGAGAGTGTAAATTCAACTATTCTATTATTCATGAACTGATAAAGTTTAATCACAATGCCTAATTTATGAAATGTAAAAAGATGAAACAATGAGATCTCTGTCTGAATGTCTACATGTCTGAATATGTGTTTTTGTCTTTGGATAATATTGCTGAGGTTAATTTGTAAAGGAGATCCATTTAATTGGCTTAAAAAATAAGTGCTTAAAAATCCAACAAATTTAAATTTATCTACTTTTGTCTTGCAAGACCAAGAAAGAAACTAAAAATGTTTGGGTTTATAAACACACACCCTGTACCACATTTAAGAGAAATTGTGACATGAAAAATGTGTGTTTTTAAAGGTTATAGAATATGTTCTTGAATTTGCCAAGCAGAAAATGCTGGTATAACATTTCAATCACTTGTTTCTTGGTTTTGTTTAGGTTTTCCAGGGTTAAAACTTGTGATATATAAAAATGATCAGGGAAGCATTTCAGTGTATAAAGCAAGTAGGATATATGTGTTATCAGTGAAGAGAAGGTTCATAAGGAATGGAAATATTTTTGTTGAGGAAAAATGATACTGATTTTATCCTAGAGTTGTTTGTTTCTGGATGGGGAAATATAGGACAGATTTGTTTGAATCCATAAAATGGTAAAAGACTTGTGAACAAGGAACTTTGAGAAAAGAATTTTGTACATTGTCAGGATTAAGATTATGGGAATTGTCCAGTAAAGTTGTCACAGAGTGTAACTTCTCATAATGTGTAGCATTGATGGCTATAAGTTCACTGCTTAAAGCACATGTCCAATGTTTGTGTGACAATTGGGTATATATGATAAAATGAGTGGCTTATAAAGTGCTTCCCTATTAATATACCTCAGAGCCTGTCCATGATACCTGATTAGTCTTCCCCCAATGTGGACAACTAGGCAGATACATAAACATAATGGAGGTCTAGAACCAAGGGACATGGATAGACCCAGAGCAGACTTCTGAGACACCCTGGCAATGCTGGAAGAATATACTGATTATCAACAATTTCTATGGAAAGATTTACAATTTAAAAGGGTAAATGATGAAAGAGCTTTTCACATGTTGAGGTATGGGGAAATCATTCTGGCTTATACATGATTTACTTTGAACTTTAGGCTAACCAAAACAGCCTATGTGTGGCCTATTAAACATATATTGTACTTTTGCTTTAACCATTAAGAAAAATAGATTCAGAGAATAATACAAAGATGCATTTTGATTATTATCCTCATTGTAGTATGTCTAGTAATTTTCAAATGTTTGTCCAGGTACTATGACAAAGTAATATTCCCTTTCTTGCTCTGGGCCTCCACAAGATTGAGGAGCATCAAAGAAAAGGGAGGACTGAAATGGAGCAGGACCCTCCCCCCGTCTCTCCCCCCATGCCTCTGCCTGCCATTTGTCTGTGGAAAACTTCCATCAAAAAATAATTTTAATCAGAGAAATGAGCACATTCACAGACAAAGGAAAACAGCCAAAGGAGACCAAATAATAATAATGTACTCAATAAGCATCATCAAGGACCTTTAGTTCCTTCTCAAGGGCTATAGATAATATTCTGCACCATATCCTGTGAGCTGTCTTATAGATACCAAAAGGCCCACTAGCTGAAGAAGTTGATTACATGATCGCCAGGCTGTAGCCGTGACGTAAACTGCCCAGTTATGAGAACTGACCTCAAAGAAATGGAAAAAACCCCACCCTGGAACTGAAGATTAATTGTACCTAAGATAACCAGGGGCTTCCCCAATGGCTCAGTGGATAAAGAATCTGCCTGCCATGCAGGAGATCCAAGAGACACGGGGTTCGATCCCTGGGTTGGGAAGATTCCCCTGGAGAAGGAAATGGTAACCCGCTCCAGCATTCTTGCCTGGAAAATCCCAAGGACAGAGGAGCCTGGCTGACTACAGTCCATGGGGTCACAAAGAGTTGGATACAACTAAGCATGCAGGTACAACATAGCAAAATAACCAAGATGGTGCTGGTCAGACCACCGATGACCAATTTGAAGATGACTGTCAGAGCTGACTGTACTGTTCCTACATGTAGCCCCCCTCCCTCAGCCTATAAAAGCACTCACCTCCTCTTTGTCAGGGGAAGTGGGGGTGGGAAGGGAGGCAGCCTTTGGACAGATGTCCGCCCTCCCCTCCAGTTGCCAGCATCTGAAATGAAGCAAACTTTCCTTTCCACCAACCTGGCCTGGTTTATTGACTTTGGGGCAGTGAGCAGCTGCACCCCACACCTTTCGGTAACATTACTATAATACTCCTGAGGCCAAAATGTCACATGCATGTTTATGTGTGACCAAACAGTGGGCCCATCCAAGATGTCTTTTTTTTTAATTGAAGTATAATTGACATACAACATTATCTTAGTTTCAGATGGGCAACATAATGACTTGATATTTGTTTATATTGTCACAATCAGTCGAGTTATAATCTGTAACATACAAGGTTACAAATTTTTTCTTCTGAAGATAACTTATAAGATTTATTTTCTTAGGAACTTTCAAATTTGAAATGCAATATTATTGACTATAGTCATCATTTATAACTAGAAGTTTGTACCTCTTGATCCCTTTCACCCACTTCTCCCACCCCCTTAACCCCCTTCCCCTCTGACAAAATGTTCTCTGTATCTTCGAGTTTTGTTTGTCTCCTTTTTCAGATTAATGAACTATCAGAAACAGAAGTTGAGAAAACAATCCCATTCACAATTCCATCCGAAAGAATGAAATACCTAGGAATAAATTTAACCGAAATGACTCTTTAGACCAAGTATGGTAGGGCAATTCACATTCAGGGTCTGACATTTGGCTTTGTCCTTTATTTTTAAGGTAAAATGTTTATATGGTGATAATAGAAGTTAGGAAACTAAAATTACCAAGACATAAAAATATCTAGTGATTTTGACTCTAAGGTTATGTTTCTTTCTGCTGAATTACAAGATTACAGGATATAGGACAGAAGAGTTTCTGAAGTATTTAGGGGGAAGTTTATAGAATAAGACATTTTTCTTACTCTGAGAAGATGAAAAATGTTTAAAATAAATTTAACATTAAAACATTTAATGTTTAAAATAAAAGCCTGAACCAATTCCCTGTTAAAGGTACTAAAATGTCAGCACATTAGAAATGCGTGCCACTCTTCCAAGAAAATGTTTCTCTGAGCTATTTTCCTTAGTAGAGAGATTCTTCTTGGTTCTTTTTGTAAACATCTTGGAGAAGCTTGAAATCAACAAAGCAGACAGGAAGCAGAGTTCAATTTCTGGAAAGTTAAGGGAAGAAAACCATATCACTGAAAATGTAGCTCCTTCTGAAGATTCTTTAAACACAGTGGTGGGGAAGCAATGATTAAAAAAAAAAAAAAACTGGCATAGGATAGGCTAATGAAAATGTGGTGTGCCAGTGACTAACTGGTCTGTTTTGAGTTTCTAGGGCTTTATTTTACCTTTTTTTTTCCCCACTGTGCTGGGTCTTCATTGTGGCACACAGGTTTTATGGTTGAAGATGCAAGGGCATTCTAGTGTTGCGGCATTGCTGTCTTATTTGCCCCAGGGTATGTGGGATATCAGTTCCCGGAAAAGGGATCCAACCATGTCCCTGCATTGAAAGTCAGATTCTTGACCACTGGATCTTTAGTGAAGTCCCCTATCCTACTTTTTTATACAAAATCTTTCCTAAAAAATGCTCCCCAGCCCAAACACTTTTTCAGGCTATTTAAAACAAGTTCAGAGTCAAGTTTATAGCAAGAAATGATTAGCCTAGAACAGCAAAGACCTACAAGAGTTTTGAGTTCTAGAAAATTTTAGACACACGTAAAGAATGCTGTCAAGTCTTGGCCTTTTCTACCTCAGATTTCCATTAACTGAATGAGGATGGTACATTTTTCTATTTATCTCTTTGACTAATTTTCTCACAGTAGGTGGGTTTGTTCTTGGCAGGTTCTGAGGCATTGATTTCTCTGTAGCCTCAGATCTGAAATATGACCAGGCTGGTTGAATGATTGCTGATCATTATATTGGGACCAGGAGTTGGATCTCGCTGGTGGGGACCTGCTGAATTTTAGAGCAAGCTGAGAAAATTGCTAGAGCTACACTCACGCTATATGGCTAACTGGACATGCTGTGTTAGGAGGCTTTCAGAATTGTGCAGCTGCTATGCAGCTGAGCCCTCCAGAGAACCTCTAAGGTCCTGGATAGGGGGATATGGACAGGTTTCAGTCACTGTCTGCCTTCATCACTCACGGTGACAACCTCTGCTGCAGTGTCCAGTGTGCAGGGGGAGATCACATGGGAATGCTTGTCTCGGCAGCTCATCCCCTGGTTCAAACATTTCCTGTGAGTTCACCTGCTGCACAGTTAGATCCCTAAGACCCTAATGCCGTCAAACTGTGCTGGTTACCCCTGACAGAAAGGCTGTAAATCACCTTGAGAAAAGAAGAGAAAAGAAAAGCACTGTCTCTGATAATTTCTCATTTCCTGTGTTTAGTGGATGTTACCTGATTCTCTTGGTGTTCATCAGTTTATAGCCCATTTTCCAATCCTTTAATGAGTCAGAAAGTTGTGGAAGTTTGTAAGGCTAAAGCGCAGGGCCATGAAGAAATGTTGAGGGGCACATGGAACTGAAAACAGCCCTATTCCACTTGCCAGTTCTGTTCTCAACCTGAGGCTGAGTCTGCCTGAAGGGCATGCGAAGTCGCTTCAGTTTTGTCCAACTTCTTGTGACACTATGGACTGTAACCTGCCAGGCTCCTCTGTCCATGGGATTTTCCAGCCAAGAATTACTGGAGTCGCCATGCCCTCCTCTAGGGGGTCTTTCCGACCCAGGGGTCAAACCTGTGTCTGTTATGTCTCCTGCATTGGCACGCAGGTTCTTTACCACTTACACCTCCTGGGAAGCCTGCCTGGAGGGTAGAGTCTCTTTTTTGACACAAAGGCACCACAGTCTAGCAGCAGCATGGCCCAAGGCACTTTGGGTTCCATGACACCCAGTACATCCGATTCTACTGCAAAGGCTTGTGCTACACACTGCCAAAGGCAAGCCTTCACACCGCCTTTTTCCATCCCATCAATACATACCATGGAAAAAGACAGAGGCAGCACCCCCTTCATTGCATTTTTAAAGATCATAATAACCCTCTTGGCCACTTACCCTGTTCTATAAAGGATAAGAGTTGTCCTTTTTGGATGCTTTGGCATTGTGGAGCATGAAGGATGAAGAAGAATGCATCTTGGAAACCTGTTGCTAAAAACTCAGTCACATGCTGGCTGTGTTCTGCCTTCAAACTTCCCGTTTGTCAGATTGCCTGTGCCCTTAGCTCCCTTTCCACTGCTCCGCAGAGGCTCCCTGCCAGTAGCTCAGAAACTGAGGAGGGTGGGAATGGGGGTGTCTCCATGCAGACCCGGAACTGACACACTGCCTTTAAAAATGTTTAGGTCACTAAGTTGTTTGTTATTATTGTAACTTTGACTGTTTCTTTCAAATGGAGTATTATTCCTTCTCCTGAAAAAGCACTTTGACAACTTCCTTTAGAGATGATGAAGTTACTTTTAAGGGTTATCTGAGTTCACTTTTAATCCCTTAAGAAAACAGCAATCGGAATTGTGAGAGACTAATAGTGATAAACCTACTGTGGCTTCCCCCAACCATCCTGGATGACTAGAAGCTACATCCCAGAGCTGCAAAAATGGAGTCTTTTATAACACAGAGAATGTTCTCTGCTGGGCTGCTCTCAAGTTACGATGGTGATTTTGAATTGCACTTTTACCCAAAGAAAAAATTTAATATCAGCAAATTCAGTGCAACCATAACATAGGATGAGAAGTTCAGGAAATTCTGGCTGAAGTGTAAGCAAAGAATCAAGGTTATGTTGTTACAAAGGTTTCTTGTTATTTCTTTTTATTCAAATAGCTATTCATTAAGCTCTAATAAAACCTGAATAAAACACTATGGATGGTGCTAAGAAGTACCCGCTGGCTGAGCAGCTGACCCCATCTGATCCATCTCCCCTGAGGACAGAACAGCACATGTGTCATTGGTGACTGCATTTGACAAAGGCAGTGTGTCAGCTCCGGGTCTGCAGGGAGACATCCCCCTCCCCAACTCTCGCCAATTTCTGAGCTACTGGCAGGGATCCTCTGTGGGGCAGTGGAAAGGGAGCTAAGGGCACAGGCAATCTGACAAATGGGAAGTTTACTTTGTCAACAAAGGTCTGTCTAGTAAGGCTATGGTTTTTCCAGTGGTCATGTATGGATGTAAGAGTTGGACTATAAAGAAAGCTGAGCACCAAAGAATTGATGCTTTTGAACTGTGGTGTTGGAGAAGACTCTTGAGAGTCTCTTGGACTGCAAGGAGATACAACCAATCCATCCTAAAGGAGATCAGTCCTGGGTGTTCATTGGAAGGACTGATGCTGAAGCTGAAACTCCAATACTTTGGCCACCTGATGCGAACAGCTGACTCATTTGAAAAGACCCTGATGCTGGCAAAGATTGAGGGCAGGAGGAGAAGGGGATGACAGAGGATGAGATGGTTGGATGTCATCACGGACTCAATGGACATGGGTTTGAGTAAATTCCAGGAGTTGGTGATGGACAGGGAGGCCTGGCATGCTGCGGTTCATGGGGTTGCAAAGAGTTGGACACGACTGAGCGACTGAACTTAACTGAACTGAAGGCAGAATACAACTTGCATGTGACTGAGTTTTTAGAAACTGATTTCCAAGATGCATTCTTCTTCATCGTTAATGCTCTATAATGCCAAAGCATTCAAAAAGAAAAAGACAACTTAGAAACTGAAGGTGAAGTTGGGGGGGGAGGGTGGCGTTGTGGAGGGAGAGAATGAGGGCTGGCCTTGGGCAGTGAAAGTTCTTAAATCTATTTATATCTCCAAGTTCTGAACTGGGATTTGTAAACTGTAAAGTCTCAAACCCAATTTTTAACAAAAGTGAATAAGGCTTCCTATTTGATTGAGAAAACAGGGTGACTAAATACTATGAGAATTCATGAACATAATAATTTCCATTTATCCATAGTAATGTTGAAGGAGCCATGATAAAGGCTCAGTATTAAGTTGCTGGGTGGTTGTTGTTGTTGTGTTGTTGTGTGTGTGTGTGTGTGTGTGTGTGTGGTAAAGTGCAGCATTTATTGTAAGAAACCAATACAAGAATGGGTGGTTCATGCTCTAAAACTCCAAACTCCCTGAAAGTTTCCCAATATTCACTGTTATTTTTAAAAAGAGTTCTCTTAGAGAGATACTACTACAAACCCTGCTTTCTAGTTGGGGAAACTGAATTTTAACCCAGGTATGGAACTCCAAAACTCATTGTCTTGACATATTAATAGATGCTTCTTTAAATGATTCAACTATTTACATGACAAAGTGTAATATGCTATGCATCCTTCTCTTGGATTTATATGCATAATTTTATCTCCAGTCTCTTTTGCTGCCAGCTATCTTAAGTAGATGTGTTCCTGATCAGCAGTCACCTCCAGAATTATCTTTAATACCCAGGATTATCTAGTTCCCAGGACTGGGCTTCTGTTTTGACCCCTGCTGTTTTCACTGGGCCCGCCTCCCTTGGGGCTGAAATTGTTCCCTGAGACCCTGTTCAGGGCCATGTCTCTTCTGCTTCTGGAGAAGCCTCCTAGATGACACCTCTTTGGGTGTCTAATTCATCACAGAGAACTGAGAGATACCTGTTTGTCTCAAAATCATTGATGCTGACCATTGTCATGGGACTCTATCTAACGCTTTGTACCTCCTCATATAGCAAACCTGCTGTCAGGGCTATTCTGCCTTATCTAGTAGGTGGGTCTGGAATTGTAGCCGTGACATTGACAGTAACCATATCTTAAGTACAAACATCTTACTACTACATATTTTCTCAGCAGCTACACCTGTGCATTTACCTGAGGGAACACAAATTGTTTATAAATGACTTTCTTCATATTATAGGTTTATACATATATATAGGCACACACATATATTTATACATATGCTAAATGCATTAGGGGTTTATGTTTCAGTTCAGTTCAGTTGCTCACTTGTCTCTGACTCTTTGTGACCCCGTGGACTGCAGCACAAACAGGCTTCCCTGTCCATCACCAACTCCCAGAGCTTGCTCAAGCTCATGTCCATTGAGTCAGTGATGCCATCCAACCATCTCCTCTGTCATCCCCTTTTCCTCCTGCCTTCAATCTTTGCCATCATCAGGGCCTTTACCAACGAGTCAGTTCTTTGCATCAGGTGGCCAAAGTATGGGAGCTTCAACTTCAGCATCAGTCCTTCCAATGAATATTCAGAATTTATTTCCTTTAGGATGGACTGGTTAGATCTCCTTGCAGTCCAAGGGACTCTCAAGAGTCTTCTCCAACACCATAGTTTAAAAGCATCAGTTCTTCAGCGCTCAGCTTTCTTTATAGTCCAACTCTCACATCCATACATGACTACTGGAAAAATTATGACTACAAAAAAAAAATTCTTTTAATGATGTATGTAAATAAGTTGGGGCTTCCCAGGTGGCACTAGTGGTAAAGAATCCACCTGCCGAAGCAGAAGACATTAAGAGATGCAGACTCCATCCCTGAGTTGGGAATATCCTCTGGAGAATAAAACACAGCCCAAGTGTTCTTGCCTGGAAAAGCCCATGGACAGAGGACTCTGGTAGGCTATAGTCCAGGGGGTTGCAAAGAGTTGGACATGACATGTAAATAAGCTTAACTGTGGGTTTCATTTCAGAATAATAAAAGGGTCCTAAATTATTTGGCATTGTAAGGCACTGTTAAAACCACTGAGGTGGTGAAGAGTAATCTTCACCACCTTTTAAAATAGATTTTAATTCAGATTCAGGTTCTGAATATGAGGACTGTGATAAGGATCAAATTTTCTTGAGTCTCAACTTATCTATAAAATGGAGACAGTAATTATAATTCAGGGCTGTTATGAATATTAAATGTCAGTGTATATAAATCCCTTCTACCCTGCACATAGTAAATGCTGAAAACTGTTAGCTATTGTGATCATTATTAAAATAGGGATGATATATACCTTGTAAGATTGTAAATATTCAGCAAGAAGTAGACAAACTGCCTAATTAACAGACATTGTGAATATCACATTTCATTGAATCCAAGTTGTACCATTAGTTACCTCCAAGAAAGACAAAAAATACTGCCAGTTGCACAATAGTTATAGATAGTAAGGTTGAAAAATGAAATGTTAGTCGCTCAGTCGTGTACGACCCTTTGTTACCCTGAGGACTATAGCCCGCCAGGCTCCTCTACCCATGGAATTCTCCAGGTAAGAACATTGAAGTGGATTGCCATTCCCTTTTCCAGGGGATCTTCCCGACCCAGAGATGGAACCTGGATCTCTAGCATTGCAGTTATAAACAGTAAGGTAGATTCCAATTTCAGGTATGTTAAGTGTGAAAATTCTGCATTAAAATAAAAATACTTTATCTCTTCTTCTCTTCCCTATTACTTAAAGAATGAAGCATCTTTACTCCTTAGAATCTGAAATTTTGTTTCCTGTTCTTTTTCCTCCTACCAAGACCCTAGGATCTCCTACTTACTTGGTTACAAAAGGGCTACAAGCACTGTAAGTTTTCTGTATCACGTTTATACTCTCTCTCACAATTCCCCTTTATTTCTTCCATCTCAGTGTGAATTCAATTGCTCAGCATTCTGATTCTTATTATACAAGATAAATGAATATTTAAAAAGCCCCAGACTTCTTCCTAGTTACTTAACACCTCCGGTCTAATCTTTAGGTTCAGAACCATTTAGTAATGCATATGTACACCTTTGGGCTTTCCAGATGGCTCTAGTTATAAAGAACTCACCTGCCAATGCAGGAAAGGTAAAAGATGAGGGTTCGATCCCTGGGTCAGGAAGATCCTCTGAAGGAGGGCATGGCAACTCACTCCAGGATTCTTGCCTGGAGAACCTCATGGACAGAGGAGTCTTGAAAGCTACAGTTCATGGGGTCACAAAGAGTTGGACATGACTGAAGCAACTTAGCAAGCACACACGCATACATGCCTTTAAAGTGAACAGCATGGTGACTGACCAGGCACTCCATGGGAAACTGACAAGACTGGGAAGAAATTCAAACGTGAAGTAAGAAATGGCAAATTTATATGCCAAAGGTGGTAGAAAGGTTAAATAGAATGAAAGTGGAGAGTAGAAAACTTCCTCACAAAATGACTTCCTAGGCAATCTCTTCAAATGCTCAGAAACACTGTTCTCTCAGTCTCACCTAGCAAGTAAAGTGTTGTTAATATAGTTGGTCTCTTATTTGGCTAAACAAAATTAAACAAACATCATAATTTCAGAAATAATAGAAAAGCAGAAATAATTCAAAATAAGGTTTTGGTTATTCTGTTTATTTCACTTAGGACAGTCAGTGGGCATTAACTGGTGTACTTAAAAGTCATTTCAATTAGGCATCTCTTTAGTCCTTCATCGATTATTTCAAGTGTTCTAGTCTCAAATACATTCCTTTCTTCTACAAACTTCTGGAAGAGATGAGTACCTCCACCCACACCAAAATAATGTACTTTGCTGGCCAAAAGCACCCGTCCATTTTTATCTAACAATCTAAGGAATGTTTGGTGCAAAGGACCATAATAATCTGGATTGTAAATTGTTTCTGAGGTAAGAATGAGATCATATTTTTCAAAGAGTTTTTCACTGCTCAGTACAAGCTTACAAAACTCAGACCACTCCCCTGAAAAGAAGCGGCATTTACATAGCTCTCGTGCTACTGTTGATCTCCTGAGTCTTTTCACATCTGGTTCATTTACATCATTTTCTTCATCTTCCAAAGTGGAGTTAGCCACTACATTAGGTAAGGTTACTTCATCAATCACAACACTGTTATAATCTTGAAAATGAATTTCTTTGGCACCTCCCTTAAGTGCCATTATACCCAGCAACCCTGATCCACAACCGAGATCCAACACTTTTTTCCCAGCAAATTTCACTTTGGCCTTTGTCAAATATGCCAGGAGGTCAAAGGTACACTCCCAGATTTTCAAGCCTCCTTCATAAACACCTGAAATCAGGTCAGAGTGAGAAGAAAAGCTTTTTGAAATGATGTTTTCTCCAGGGAAGTTCTCTTTCAACAAGGTGGTTTTCATTATGGATATGTTAACGTGTTGGAGACCTGATAATGTTTCTGTGACTTTATTTTCTAACACTTTCTTTAAATCTTTAGGCATAGCATGCTCTTTGGCAACTCTCAAGCAGGTCTTTTCCTCGTGTGGTTCCAAGTTACTTGAACTGTTAGCTGCACTGAATGAGCTGTCTGGGTCTTGAGAGGGAGCCTCATTTCCCTCTGACTTATGTTCCCACAAATGGTCCTGCAGCAAGTCAGATTGTTCTGTGGAACATTTTTTGTCTCTATGTGTACCTTTTTGTCTTTCTGAGACTGAAGACTCTTTTGAGGAATGTAGGGCCAAAGCTCCATCTGCAAGAGATGTTAATTCATCTTCCAGATGGTCTTCTATAGTGAAATTAAATTGAAAAGTCATTCTCTCATAAAATGCACACAACTGTTAAACTCCAAGGAAGCTTCTTCAACTTCTGGATAGAACTGATGACACACATGTAAACCTGCTTCAATTAATTATTCTGTTAGTTTTGCTGAAAGTCTATTTCTCTTTAGTTGCTTATACAGTTACAAATATTCGGAGCTATTTTCAAATGACTTTTAAGAGGTCTTTGCTCTTCTTTCAGTGCAGCTCTAGAGAAAAGGAAAGAAATGAAAATTGTTATTAAGAAGCAAAGTGACACATTTCATTTAAATTTAATAGTAAACATTCCACCCTCCTGCACCAACAGCTTTTCTATGAAAGCTGTAGAGGGAGAAGGAGACAGAGATTTGGAAACACACACAGCCTTCAGGGTTCAAAAGCTGAAGATAATAAATTCTAAAAACGAACAAAATAACCGCAGCAGCAGCAACAACAATTAAAAACAATACAGTCCGAAATTCTCGGGCAGAAAATGATCAGCCTAGCGATCGTCACGACCCTGCGCAAACATATAATATTTCCCTCTTAAACTGCCAGAATCTCTTCAGTCTGTTACCGTTTCAAGTAAAAGGACTTCAAGATTGTATTTTGCTGAATGAGCATCCCTTTAAAAACATGCAGAGGTATGCTGATGTGTGTAAATTCATCCAAATGACCTAACTACAAACATTTAGCCGAGATCAGCAGCCCTAAGTGTACTGGGAGTGAGGTAACTCTGGAGTAATTAGTAAAGATTAGCTTGACACAAAATAAGGGTACTGAACCGTGTGGACAGGCCCGTAGAAAATGGAAGCAACTTAATCAAGAGGGTCTTCTCTGTGCTAGACACTTAATATATACCATCAGTTCAATCTGCACACCAATTCTGACAGGTGGGTCTCTAGCCCCATTACACAAGATGTACAGAGTAGGGTCAACTCATTAAGAGGGTAGGAAAGCACCTGTTTCTATCCCACTTCACCGCGGGACTTGCAGTCATTCCTGGCGCATGCCCGGGTCAAACCCAACCCCAGATGTGCAACCAAAATGCCCCATGGGATGGAAGGTTGTAAATCTGGGGACTCTCGGCCCTCACCTCCCCCACAGCGTCTCAAAGCAACGTTGACAGCGATCCAAACTTTAAGATGCTAGCCGCCCGGCGGACTCCCGATTCACCTCGCGGAGAACGCCGGCCAGACTCGCCAGACCGGAAACGTGCACCAGTGAATCGAGTCCTCCGCAGGCCAGACAAGCCCGGCTTTCTTCCCAGTCGTGTGGGGTCCGGGCTCACCAAAGAAGGCGGAGCCGTTCCTCTCTATGGTCTTGGTTCGCAAGGCCTGCCGGGACTGTGGGAGTTTCCGGTCTTGGCTCTGGCGGGAGTGTTTTGAAGCTTTGGTGCTGGGCGAAAGCATGTCTCAGGAACGCGCTGTCCCGGCGAGCGCGATTCCACTGGAAGAAATAAGTAGCTGGCCGGAGGAACTATGCCGCCGGGAATTGCCGTCTGTCCTGCCTCGGCTCCTTATATCCTTTATTGTCATTTCCACCTGGAGAGGGCTGTGGGGCCGGTCTCCAACCTTCTGTCTCATCTAACCCGCTTTCGGGCCTTGTTGGGTCCATGCGGCTTCAACCTTCTCCTCTCTCTGTTGACAGCGAGATGAGTAAGCGAGGAAATGAAGGGCGAGCGAGAGCCGTGGGTGCTGAAGCCAAAGTACGCTTGGCTTTGGCGTTGGGAGGGCTCTTGGGTGTTCTTACAATGGTTTTTGGCAGTGGATATGGCGTTTTCTTCCACTGCTCTGGGCCTTCAAGTTGCTTAGTACGTGCAATTAACTGTGATTACTTTTGCTTGGTGGAGATCGGGAGAGACAGGAACTTAGCCTTGAGCTGTAAGGTGAGCCGACTCTGGATGAAGTAGAGGAGAGCGAGATACTCCGAGCGCTCATCTCTAAAATGGGTGGTGAAAGTGAATACCTTCCTCCACTATTTTGAGAATCAAATTAAAAGGCGTAGTTCTGCCATGGTACCAGGTCTGTAAAAGATGTTAAGCAAATTCAAATGTTATTCCCGTCCGGTTTTCAAACCTCTTGGTTTATTGCTGGTGAGGAGTTGCTTCGTTTACTAATTGGCTTTCATGTGCTGCGTTTGAGGTACTCCGTTCAGGTGCAGACCATTTAGTACTTGAATCCCTTTTTGATTGTAAAACATTTACAATCAATCATTGTTGAGGCCTGGCCCCTCATGTTAAAGGGTAAGTTTTTTTTTTTTTTTTAAACAGCTTTGAGCACAGAAAACTTAAAACTGCACTCAAAAACAAGAGCCTCACTTGAGACATTCTGAACACTGCACAAATAATTTTTTACAGATAAAGCCAAATGTAGATATTACTGTCACAAAGAAATCATTCACCTGGACAATGTCAAAATCGCACTTCGGTGCCAAAAGCCTTTCTTAGTTGTGCCGATATGGAATTTCTGTCCTAAAAGATTTTTGATTTCTGCAGCTAATAACCGTTCTTCTCAAAAACTTTTGCAGTGTACATAATACATTGCAGGCAGGGTGTTAGGCTTGGGGGGAACAAAGAACATGGTTCCTCCTTCCCCACCTCAAGCTCATATGGGATTTCAGTAATTGAAAGTAAAAATTTTTATTCCCGCCCCCCCCCCGCCCAAAAAAAAAAAGAAAAAGTCTGCATTCCCTCCTGGTTTTCATCTCAAACTTAAAATTCAAAAGAACCAAAACCTGTTCTTTTGATGAAATTTTAAGTTTCATCTCAAAATTTGAAAGAACCAAAACCCCTAGGCTTCTTAAACGGTTTCACAAGCCAAAACCTTTAATCAAGTTCTTTCATTTCTGCCCTCAGACTGTATTTTGAATCCATCATCCCCGTTTCCTGCCACTGCTCCAAGCCCCCATAACCTCTCATCTGGGCTGTAGTTAATAGTTCTCTTGCTTCTACTCATGCCCTTTTATAATCTCTCCAATAAAAGTTCAGATTGAAAAACATGTCATTTCCTTTTTAAAGCACCCCTTACCACAAGGGCTTCTTAACAAATTAGGAATAAAACCTAAACTTTTACTTTCAAGTCTCCTCATGTTCGAAGCCTTGTCCTCCTCCTTAGCTCACTACATTCTAACCAGAGATACATGAAGCTCACCTGCCTTAGGATCTTCATGTTTGTTGATGTTCCATGTAGCTCTCCCAGCCTTTGGTAGGTCTCATTATTCAGGTTTCAGCTCAAATGTCACGTAAGCCCTTTTCAGAGCCCTCAGTTTTAGGTGGTTTCCCCAAACCCAGTCAGTAATACTCATCACATTGCTCTGTTCAGTTTTCTAAAGAGCAGTCAGATCGTTAATAGAAATTATGCTGTTTGCTTTGTTTTCTTTTTGCTTTTCCTCACTACACTGTAAAGTTCATAAAGGCAGGAATTTTGTTTTCACCGCATTGTCTCCAGCACTTAGAATAGTTCCTGGCACATAGTAATCATTCAGTGAAGGGCTAAAAAATTTTGTCATGTTTTAAAACAGCATGAAGTCTCATTATATAATTTTTGTTTTTCAGCTTTTGGTTTTACTACAGCACTTTTCAACAAATGAAAGAAATTTTCTATAAATCCACAGTCCTGTCACCAAACATAATTATTTTTATCTTTTGCATTTTGCATGTTATTTTTCAGTCTCTGCCTGCTTGTCTGTATAACCATAACTTAAGTTTAAATTTTGGAAGAGGCTAAATTTTTTTTTTAACCTTTTCTAAAATTTATCCACGAGGCAGATTCTTCTCTGAACTAAAATGAATTAATGACCATGCCTCATTTTGATTGCTGCTGTAAGATATGTAGTTGCAAAGTGAGATTTCAGAAGAAGAATGACTTCTTATATTACTGTATTGGGGTTGTGGTGTTTTAATTTTTAAGATTGACACATGCTTTAATAATTCATATTATTTTTATAGTAAAAACTTTCTAACAATCATTCTTAATGGTTTGAAAGTATACAGTTTATAATGTGGTTACTGTTGATGTTTACAGTGCACATAGGATAGTTTATTATCACATATTTGTAAGCTCCTATTTGCAGAAGAGTTTCAGTCTGATAAGGTGATAAGATAGATATGCTAATAACATGAAAAGAGGGTAGAAAATGATCCCTGACAGGTGTAGATACAGTACTATAGAAGTGCTAAGGGGAAAGAAATTTATTTCAGAAACCAGAAACCATGGATTATTATGGGCTGTTTCTCATCTGTCAGAAATGTCATAATTACATATAGTTTGAAGAGATAAGTTTATCCTTGAGCGTTTTGAAAATACTTCCTTAAAGTATTTTCATTCTATTCTTTGCTAGCCTAATAAGCATTACTTTTTTAAAAGCGAAATTAAGCCAGTAATTTGAGTCTAATTTTAGTCTCTTACTATCATTGCTTAAACTTCAAGAAAGATCTTTTGAAAATCTATTCTCAGTAGTGAATATCTTACTTCAGTTTAGTGGCTCACATGTCCAACTCTTTGAGACCCCATGGACTGCAGCACGCCAGGCCTCCCTGTCCATCAGCAACTCCCGGAGTCCGCCCAAACTCATGTCCATTGAGTCAGTGATGCTGTCTAACCATCTCATCCTCTGTCGTCCCCTTCTCCTCCTGCCCTCAATCTTTTCCAGCATCAGGGTCTTTTCAAATGAGTTAGCTCTTCACATCAGGTGGCCAAACTTTGTAGTTTCAGCTTCAACATCAGTCCTTCCAGTGAACATTCAGGACTGATCTCCTTTAGAATGGACCGGTTGGATCTCCTTGCAGTCCAAGGGACTCTCAAAGAATCTTCTCTAACACCACAGTTCAAAAGCATCAGTTCTTTGGCGCTCAGCTTTCTTTATAGTCCAACTCTCACATCCATACATGACTACTGGAAAAACCATAGCTTTGACTAGATGGACCTTTGTTGGCAAAGTAATGTCTCTGCTTTTTAATATGCTGTCTAGGTTGGTCATAGCTTTTCTTCCAAGGAGTCTTTTAATTTCATGGCTGCAGTCACCATCTGCAGTGATTTTGGAGCCCCCCAAAATAAAATCTGTCACTGTTTCCACTGTTTCTCCATCTATTTG
Organism: Cervus canadensis; assembly: GCF_019320065.1. Classification (NCBI taxonomy): domain Eukaryota; kingdom Metazoa; phylum Chordata; class Mammalia; order Artiodactyla; family Cervidae; genus Cervus; species Cervus canadensis. The sequence goes on along the minus strand of NC_057398.1, from coordinate 41,901,362 downwards.
CCATGAAGTGATGGGACCAGATGCCATGATCTTAGTTTTCTGAATGTTGAGCTTTAAGCCAATTTTTTCACTCTCCTCTTTCACTTCCATCAAGAGGCTCTTTAGTTCCTCTTCACTTTCTGCCATAAGGGTGGTGTCATCTGCATATCTGAGGTTATTGACATTTCTCCCGACAGTCTTGATTCCAGCTTGTGTTTCATCCAGCCCGGCATTTCTCATGATGTACTCTGCATATAAGTTAAATAAGCAGGGTGACAATATACAGCCTTGACGTACTCCTTTTCTCATTTGGAATCAGTCTGTTGTTCTGTTTCCAGTTCTAACTGTTGCCTTCTGACCTGCGTACAGATTTCTCAAGAGGCAGGTCAGGTGGTCTGTATTCCCATCTCTCGAACAATTTTCCATAGTTTATTGTGATCCACACAGTCAAAGGCTTTGGCATAGTCAATAAAGCAGAAATAGATGTTTTTCTGGAACTCTCTTGCTTTTTCAATGATCCAGTGGATGTTGGCAATTTGATCTCTAGTTTCTCTGCCTTTTCTAAAACCAGCTTGAACATCTGGAAGTTCACGGTTCATGTATTGTTGAAGCCTGGCTTGGAGAGTTTTGAGCATTACTTTACTAAGGTGTGAGATGAGTGCAATTGTGCAGTAGTTTGAGCATTCTTTGGCTTTGCCTTTCTTAGGGATTGGAATGAAAACTGAACTTTTCCAGTCCCATGGCTGCTGCTGAGTTTTCCAAATTTGCTGGCATATTGAGTGCAGCACTTTCACAGCATCATCTTTTAGGATTTAAAATAGCTCAACTGGAATTCCATCACCTCCACTAGCTTTGTTCGTAGTGATGCTTCCTAAAGCCCACTTGACTTCACATTCCAGGATGTCTGGCTCTAGGAGAGTGATCACACCATCGTGATTATCTGGGTCATGAAGATCTTTTTTGTTCTGTGTATTCTTGCCACCTCTTCTTAGTATCTTCTGCTTCTGTTAGGTCCATACCATTTCTGTCCTTTATTGAGTCCATCTTTGCATGAAATGTTCCTTTGGTGTCTCTAATTTTCTTGAAGAGATCTCTAGTCTTTCCCATTCTGTTGTTTTCCTATATTTCTTTGCACTGATCACTGAGAAAGGCTTTCTTATCGCTCCTTTCTGTTCTTTGGAACCCTGCATTCAAATGGGATTATCTTTCCTTTTCTCCTTTGCTTTTTGCTTCTCTTCTTTTCACAGCTATTTGTAAGGTCTCCTCAGACAGCCATGTTGCTTTTTTGCATTTCTTTTTCTTGGGGATGGTCTTGATCCCTGTCTCCTGTACAATGTCATGAACCTCCGTCCATAGTTCATCATGCACTCATGTCTATCAAATTTAGTCCCTTAAATCTATTTCTCACTTCCACTGTATAATCGTTAGGGATTTGATTTAGGTCACCTGAATGGTCTAGTGGTTTTCTCTACTTTCTTCAATTTAAGTCTGAATTTGGTAATAAGGAGTTATGATCTGAGCCACAGTCAGCTCCCAGTCTTGTTTTTGCTGACTATATAGAGCTTCTCCATCTTTGGCTGCAAAGAATATAATCAATCTGATTTCAGTGTTGACCATCTGGTGATGTCCATGTGTAGAGGCTTCTCTTGTTTTGTGGGAAGAGGGTGTTTGCTATGACCAGTGCATTCTCTTGGCAGAACTCTGTTAGCCTTTGCCCTGCTTCATTCTGTACTCCAAGGCCAAATTTGCCCGTTACTCCAGGTGTTTCTTGACTTCCTTCTTTTGCATTCCAGTCCCCCATAATGAAAAGGACATCTTTTTTGGGTGTTAATTCTAGAAGGTCTTGTAGGTCTTCATAGAACCATTCAACTTCAGCTTCTTCAGCGTTACTGGTCGGGGCGTAGACTTGGATTACTGTGATATTGAATATCTTAATACTATAATACTAGTATCCTCCTTAATTTTTTTACTCTATGTATCAGCATTCTGACAGTTGGATCGAGCATACTCGTAAGTAAAATTGTCTTAATTGTATGATTGCTTTGATGTCATTAAAACATGATTCCCACATCTCAGTACAGTTTCATATTCCCTTTAAATTTATTCTCTATTGTTGTGTTACAACATTTATAATCTAATGTAGTGTTACAACATTTTGTTACTTAAAATGACCAATTCTCTCAAATTATAGTACTTAAAAAGTTTTAAATTTCAGTCTGCATAGATACCAAAAGTGTTCTATTTGATAACGTGTGATAAGCACAATGTACATTTTAAATATTAGTTGTTAAGCTGGTTAGACCTATAAAAAACATAATTTATAGTCTACTGAATAACCTTCAACCTCTTTGTACATGTAGTGTCAGAAAATACTTTCTAAGTTACAAAAAGCTAGTTGTTTAGGCATGACAAATTTGTTATTTGGAAAAGTTGACTTTATCTTCATCTGTCTTTATTACTCTTACTTGATGTGATTTACTTATTTACTTAGAAGAGGTACAGAATTAAGACTATCCTTTCTAGTTTACCCATATATTTTGAGTTCTTTTCTATTTACATTTCACTTGATTGTGGAATATTTGCTTACAATCTTGAACCTATGTGCTGCATATGGGATATGGAGTCTAATTTTTTTTTAAGTAACAGTTATTTTTTTAATCTTGAGGTTAAGAGTTATGCACATTCAGTATAGAAAATTTGTTAACATGCAGAAAAACAGAATAATAAAACAATTATGAATCTGAAATATTTAAGATTTTGGCATAAGACATCCTCATCTTGATTCTGTATATTCCTGCCAGCCTATCTGTATTATTCTTTGTGTATACATGTTTATGTATATTAAAATTAGAATTATACCATTTGAAAGTCTTCATTTTAGCTTAAAGTATTGTGGACAGTTTATCATAGTTTTACATGATCTCTAACAAATGTTTTAATGATCTCAGATCCTATTCAGTAGATGTACCTCATCCATTAACTGATCCTCAATTACTGGACATATATGTTGGTTTTTTTTTTTTTAATTTTGCTATTATTTCAGGTTATTTAATTGTTAATAGTTTCTCTAATAGACTATGGCATTTTGAAACTATTCAAGGCTTTTGGTTGGTATTACTTACATATGCTTGCATTGGGAAGGGGTAGTAATCTTTGTTAGCTGATGTGACTTAATATGTTACAAAATATGTTACTATTTTCTTTTATAGAAATTCTGAAAATTATTGTGGAAATGTTTTTACCTCATATGAACCACCTGACATTGGAACAGACTTTCTTTTCACAAGTGCTGCCAAAGGTATAGTACTATTATTATCTTAATCAATCTACATGTTATCAAGGCTGTTAAAATCTAGCCTCAGTTTTAGGCCATTTATTCTTAATTTCTTAATGTATCACATGCTTGAAATACAAATAAAACTGTTAAAAATGATTTCATGTGAGAATATAATGATGTTAGTGTGATTGTTAGGTGAATAAACAACTTATGTTTTCGGAGAATATGGATTTTTTACTAATTGAATTTTTATTATTTGTAGTTAATTTTAAAGCTTTTAGTTACTTTTAAAGCTAATCATTGAAAATTGGGATGGATGATGGAGTTAGTTAAGTCTCTTTTTGTATCTTCTCTGTACAGTTTATTAATAATTGTTAAATTTCATTGTCTGGAAAAATGAAACCAAAATTTATCAAAGCAGCCTTAGAATAAAAATGGCTGGAATATTGGTAAAATTAAGTAAATTAAGAGAAAGCATCAAATTCACCACTGCATTGCCTTTTAGATATATGAGGTATACCTTTTCTCTGAAAAGCAGAGTCATTACTTTTTTTTTTATTATGAGAACTAAAGGTACTTTGCTGACAAAATGAAACTTTTTTTTTTTGTGATAACTTATCTTTTATTAGAATGGACTTCTAAGTTTAGTTTTAAAGCAAATAGTTATCAAACTCCTTTTACTCATCCACTCGGTTCTCTAAAAAGATTCTTAAAATTTCTTCTTGATACCAAAAAAACAGGTCCAGCTAACATGGATGAAAAGGAGATGTTAACAGGCCTAAGGGAAACAATACCCTCTTTAATTACAGTGTGTTGTCAACTGTGATTATTCTTGTAGTGTAGTGTTTAGGCCACTTAACTTGTTTAGATCTTAATCTGGTTAACTTTTCAGACAAAAACACTTAGTTCTGAGGTCAGTACTGGGTCTCCAATCTAGGAATGGTGTTTTGAGTTGGTCAGAAATGGAAACTGGTTAGAAAACAAGTGAATAGGTAATTCACAGATTCATTATCACTACCAGAAAATATCCTTTTAATGTTCACATGGATGTTGATTGGTTAAGATCATCATCTTTTATTTCTTTAAGTGTAAGAAGAGCACTTTTGTTACAACACCAAAAAGTGAACTTTGAGTGATTTCTTTATGGATGTTGTTACAGAAATGGAAGACATCAGTTTTTGTTGAAGACTTTGTATTTTTCAAAGAGATTCTATTGTGAAAATACTGTACAAAAAATACTATATATATACACACACACACATACTATTAACTTTATTAGGTACAGTTGTTATACTGGACAATATTCTGTGGCTATTAATAATGCAAAATCAAGTCAATTTTTTTCTTGAACGGTGTGTCTTTCCTTTTCTAGTGATTTCTATTACTGCTGTTTATGACCTGCTTTGTTTTCACAGACCGTGAGATTATTTGATGACATGATGTATGAGATAACCAGTCAAGCCAGAGAACTGTCAAGCCAAAATTTAGAAATCCAGAGCACTCTAAGAAATATTTTACAAGTAAGTCAAGTATATTAGGAAGGGGGGGTGGGGCAGAACTTCAAGAGTGTGAGGATTTTTATACTAATATTAGCTGTATACTCTTTATATAATGGCCCAATGCTAGAATTAAATTTATAGAATTAAAGATATAAAGATATTGCAAAAGGCATAAATGAATTTTTATACAATTTTGTGCTTAATGAACATCTAAACTTGAATAAGTTTAGACAAGTAGTAAACTAGTGTAAGACAAATAGAATCAAGATATCACGCCCTATCTATAATTCCAAGTCATATGCGTAGAACACCTGCCATATACTTTGATGAGTGGGTTAGTATGCCAGCTTCTTTTTTTTAACCAAATAGCTAGCCAGTTTTAACATTTGTAATTCTGATAGACTAAAGTTATGTGTAAGGAGGAACAGAGGGTCTGTTTTGTTCATTGCTATATCCCGAGTACACCGTTTAGATGCACAGAAAATATGTTCTGAGTGAAACTTCTTTCTTTATTTCCAGACAATGGTACAGCTATTAGGAGCTCTTACTGGATGTGTTCAGCATGTCTGTGCCACTCAGGAATCCGTCATTCTGGAAAACATTCATAGTCTTCCCTCCTCAGTCCTACATGTAATCAAAAGTACATTTGTCCATTGTAAGGTGAGTAATGGGTCTAAGTACAGTTTAAATGGCCTAGAATCCATGAGCAAAGGGCCTGAGTTTGTGGTGTTTATAATATTTGTTCATAAGCTTACATTTAACCTGTATTATTGCAATGGATTTTTCCACAGAGCAAACAGCATGTATGTAAATATTTGTTTCAAAATAAGTAGTTATAGAGAAATCTTAACAAAGGGGGCTCTTGCAGTTTCGTTGTTGTTGTCTTATTCTATTTCCTCTTGGTAAGGAAAGAAGGGATATGGATTCATGTTAAGCCACAGGGATCCTGAAATAGTTCTGTCGTGGCATTGGTGACTCAGGTGAATTCCTTAACAATTAGGTGCCTATAAAAGGACCTTGACCTTTATTTAGTCCTGTGGCAGCTTTAAAGCAGAAAAGCTGGCCTAAGATTTGTAGGTCACAGGGAGTTTTGATAATGCTGTTTGTTGGGTGAATGCACATCTCTAGTTATCTAATCCTTCTCTTTTGTGATAGGGTAGTAAGATGTCATGCCATGGACTTAATGTTATTAATCTCCTTTCTCCTTTTTTGTTCTATATTTGTAAGATCTTAGAAGTTAGAGATTGTATTTTATACATGCCTGCATCTCTCAAAGTACACTATATATGATGAAAGTTCATTAAGCATTTCTTTAATGAATGAATGTCATTCAGTAAAAATATTAAATTTATAAGCTCTGATAGAATGAGTTAAAATAAATTTGGCTCTTGAGCGTTCTCTGATTTACTTTTTTCCTCTTGTTATTTCTTTGTGATCAGAATAGTGAATCTGTCTATTCTGGGCGTCTACACCTAGTCGCAGACCTTCTGCAGGCTCTTTTTAAGGAAGCCTATTCTCTTCAGAAGCAGCTCATGGAACTGCTGGATATGGTGTGCATGAACCCTTTAATAGATGAGCAAGTTGATATCTTGAATATGGTAGTAGGTGAGTGAGGAAAACTTACTACTTAGTATGTGGTGTATATTGACTATAAACCATGCATCAACTAAATTATTGAACCCAATCATTGTTTCTCATTAATGACTCATGATATTAAATGTCTAAAAAAATTTAAATCCTACCCAATAAACTTTTAATCTTTTCAATTTTTAGATTTTGTGAAGTTGATATTTGATGCATTAACATAGATTTATATATTTAGTCTAGTGATTTTCCCTACTTTCTTCAATTTAAGTCTGAATTTGGCAATAAGGAGTTCATGATCTGAGCCACAGTCAGCTCCTGGTCTTGTTTTTGCTGACTGTATAGAGCTTCTCCATCTTTGGTTGCAAAGAATGTAATCAATCTGATTTTGGTATTGACCATCTGGTGATGTCCACTGCTTTATTGACTACACCAAAGCCTTTGACTGTGTGGATCACAATAAACTGTGGAAAATTATTCAAGAGATGGGAATACCAGACGACCTTACCTGCCTCCTGAGAAATCTGTATGCATGTCAAGAAGGAACATTTAGAACTGGACATGGAACAACAGACTGGTTCCAAATAGGAAAAGGAGTACATCAAGGCTGTATATTGTCACCCTGCTTATTTAACTTATATGCAGAGTACATCTTGTGAAATGCTGGGCTGGATGAAGCACAAGCTGGAATCAAGATTGCTGGGAGAAATATCAATAACCTCAGATATGCAGGTGACACCACTCTTATGGCAGAAAGTGAAGAAGAACTAAAGAGCCTCTTGATGAAAGTGAAAGAGGAGAGTGAAAAAGTTGGCTGAAAGTTTGACATTCAGAAAACTAAGATCATGGCATCTGGTCCCATCACTTCATGGCAAATAGGTGGGGAAACAATGGAAATAGTGAGAGACTTTATTTTCTTGGGCTCCAAAATCACTGCAGATGGTGACTGCAGCCATGAAATTAAAAGATGCTAAGTCCTTGGAAGAAAAGCTATGACCAACCTAGAGAGCATATTAAAAAGCATAGACATTACTTTCCCAACAAAGGTCCGTCTAGTGAAAGCTATGGTTTTTTCAGTAGTCATGTATGGATGTGAGAGTTGGACTATAAAGAAAGCTGAGCACAGAAGAATTGATGCTTTTTGAACTGTGGTGTTGGAGAAGACTCTTGGGAGTCTCTTGGACTTCAAGGATATCCAAGCAGTCCATCCTAAAGGAAATCAGTCCTGAATATTCATTGGAAGGACTGATGCTGAAGCTGAAACTCCAATATGCTGGCCACCTGATGTGAAGAACTGACTCATTTGAAAAGACCCTGATGCTGGGAAAGATTGAAGGTGGAAGGAGAAGGGGACGACAGAGTATGAGATGGTTGGATGGCATCACCGACTCAATGGACATGAGTTTGAGTAAGCTCCAGGAGTTGGTGATGGTCTGTACTGCAGTCCATGGGGTCGTACAGAGTCAGAGACAACTGAGCAACTGAACTGAATTGATATATTTAGTCAATGTTCAAAGTAGGTTGTGTCTCCACAATGATTAGCAAAGAAAGCTGTGCAACCTTGTACCTTTTAAAGCAGTAGCTTTCAGAATTTTTAAGCCATAAATTCATAGTAAGAAAGTTTTCATTCCTTCCTGAAACACATATAATTACATATGTATGTGTATGTTTGTGCATGTGTATGTATATACTACATTTATTTATTATACATGAAATAATGTACTCTTATTATAGGCTATTTCATTTTTAAAAAGTACTGATTGCTCCTTCATTAATTTTATCACTTGCCAAATGCATCATGACCTAGAGTTTAAGAAACAATACTCTGTAAGGGCAAAGGTTGCATTCATAACTTCAGCATAAGGAGAATAAGTTGGTTTTGTACAGTATTATAAGGTACCTTTTGCTCTGTAAAACCACCCCCCAAATCTATTATATGGAAGCAACTACTAGGGAGTTCCTTGGGGGTCCAGTGATTAGGACTTGGGGCTCTCACTGCCAGGGCCTGTGTTCAGTCCCTGGTGAGGGACTGAAAATCCTGCAAGCTGAGTGGCACAGCCCCCCCCCCAAAAAAAAGAAAAAGAAAGCAATTACTTTTTCATTTATTCACAGTTCTGAGTATTTTTAGGCTGGGCTGAGGTGGGACAAGATTTCTCTGCTTCACAGGGTGTAACTGGCTCACCTGGGTGTTTGTGGCCATTGACCTTGCTCATGACTGGTTATGAGCAGAGGGAGGAATAATGTGCTGAGTCAGCTATGTGTACCCCATCATCCAGCAGGTTAGCCTGGGATCAGCTACCTGCTGATAGCCTCAGGGGTTGTCAGAGCAGCAAGAGAGGACAGGCCCCAGTAGTCAGGCACTTTAAGGTCTTTGCGTGCTTTACGTTTATTTTTGTCCTGTTGACCAAAGTAAGTTATGTGGCCATGCCTGGGGTCTGTGGAAGGGAACTGCTCAAGCTCATGGACACCGAAAGGGGGTTTATTGTGCTTATTTTTACAAATTATCTACTGCAGACAGAGTAGAAGCAGTAATAAATACTGTACAGATTTGTTTTGATTCTTCTTTGTTAGGTTTTCTTTCCTTAGCAATATATCATTTTTTGTTAGAATATCTGCAGAATATCTCAGTTATAATAGAGCACAAATTTTATTCCACTGAACATTTTTCATTTTATTTAGGTCATAGAGTAGCTATAAGCATCAAACTTAATTTTCCATATTTTATATAAACTAAGTCAAAAGTGTGACACTTTCACTAATTATTTTGACATAATTTTTTAAAATTTTATTGCTTATTTTAACAAATATTAAGATCATTCATTAGATATTTTTAAACTCACTCCATATAATATTTCAATGTCCTAAGAGTTCTGTTCTCTTTCCTTGTAGTTATTCATTCATTGTTGGATATCTGCTCTGTTATTTCCAGTATGGACCATGCATTTCATGCCAATACTTGGAAATTTATAATTAAGTAAGTTTTTGTTTTGTTTTTACTTTATGTAATGTATTTTCTATATCCAAAGTCTTAATTAAGACTTTGTTTTAAGTCTAAGTTTTCTTAGATTGCATTTAAAACATTTTGTGTGGGTTTGTGTAATATTTACTGACACTGCTCTCTGATAATCCAGATATTGTACATGTAACTCCCAAACTAAATCTTACTTATTTATCCTGCCATCTCTAAAATTAAAAAAAAGTTCTACTCAGTTAGCTAGTACATCTGAAATAATAGGGCATGGGGTCTTAACCACTTGCCTACTGCTACTGGTGTTTAACTATCAACTATCCTTTTTCCAGGCTTAGGTAAGTTAATTAGAGCTGAATACAATCCCCTCATTATATGCTTTTGAGTTAAGTTTAATTTCATTTATAATTTTAACTAGAACATTGTGTGAGGTTACTAGGGAGAGTGTCCATAGCATTCATCAGATACTTGGGGGTGGGAGGAAGTATAATTGAGATGTGAAAATGGTTAAGAACCTCTACTTTATACATATGCATAAAACATTAAAGATCAGTGTAATACTTTCAGGTCTTGGGTGCTTTTCTTGCACCAGGTCGTTCCATTGCCAACAAGTAATAAATAGTGCAGTGGTTAAAAGTGTCAACTCACAGCCATGCTGCAGATACTTGAATCCTTTCTGAAATCACTTATCCTCCGGAAGTCCTAGGCAAGTTAGTTAACTTCTCTGAGCCTTAGTCTGCTCATCTGAAAATGGAAGTTATAACAAAAGCACCTTCTTTATGGGCATATAGTGAGAATTAATTGAGTTTATCAGTGTGAAATGCTTGGAACTCTGCAAGGCACATAGTGAGTGCTCAATGAGTTAGTCATACTACCATCACCATCAGGGCTTCCCAGGTGGTACAGCAGTAAACAATCCTGCCAATGCAGGAGACGCAGGTTTGATCCCTGGTCCAGCAAGATCCCCCGGAGAAGCAAATGGCGACCCACCCAAGTGTTCTTGCCTGGAGAATCCCATAGATTGAGGAAGCTGGTGGGCTACAGTCCGTAGAGTCGCAGAGTCAGACGTGATTGAGCAACTGAGCACACATGCCATCACTATCAAATGTCGTCTACTCTTGCCGACTTCTGATTCATTTTCTATTCTTTATTCAGACTGATCTGCTTCTAAAAATGTCAATCAAAGCATGTCATTCTACTGCTTGAAATCCATCCAAGTTAGAGTAGATGTCTCTGTTGCAGCACCCTGAACTTCTCCACCTTAGCATTTGTCACAGCTGCAATCAATCAATTATTCTTACATTATTTAATCTTCTTTCTTGTGCTAGACCAGAAATTCCATACAGACAGGGCAGAGATTGTGTCTTTTCATTCACTCCTCTATCTCCAGGCCCTCACAGACTCCAGTGTATAGTAAGAGTTCAATTAATATTTTATAAGGAGAAATTAAAAATTAGCAATTTAAACTAATATGACAACTTCAGAGGTAAAGTCAGCATGTCTTAATTATGCCATGTCTATTATAAATGATGCATTTTGATTTTTTATATGTTCTTTCAAATCATGTTTTTATGGTCCTAAGTTACTTGATGTGTTACTTGTGGTGATTATATTTTCTTTTTATTCATTTAGGCAGAGCCTTAAGCACCAGTCAGTTATAAAGAGTCAGCTGAAACACAAAGATATAATTGCTAGCTTGTGTGAAGACATTCGTTGCTCCTTCCATTCTTGTTTACAGTTAGCTGAGCAGATGATACAGTCAGATGCACAGGTAAAAATATGAGCTGACAGCACTGTGAACAGTAGCTTTTTTTGCTTTGACAGTTATTACTAAACCTTATTTGAATCTATGTATCAGTTTACCAAAATGGGTTTTAATTTGTTTTTGTTTTCAATCTTTGAGATTATTTGAGATTATTTGCAGCCCAGTATTACTTTTCACCCAGAATGTTACATTAGACTCCTGTAACTCCTCTACTTTCATTCCCTCTAAAAAGTCTGTCCCTGCCTTTTTAAATACTCGCTGGTTGGTCAAGACATTCTCCTCAGAATCCTTTCAGTCTTTTCTACTGTTACACAGAAGTCTAATTCCTTAGTGCTGTTTTTATTTAAGGTTGTTTTGATATAGCCACAGTGAACCTTTTCTTCACCAATCCATTGCAACTTGTAGAGAAGCAGTATACAGATGTGCATATGTGTGTGTATCTGTCAGTCTTCTAAACTTGGTTTATACTTATATATATTTATATTGATTTCAAAAAATTATAGTGTTGAATTGGCATCAGTTTTATAAAACAGGTTATATTTTGAAAATTTGTAATATGCTTATTGGGAATGACAGTTTATTTTCCTATAACTATTACGCATAGTCTGTTCTCAGACTAACTCTTTAAAATTTAACTCATAATAGTCCTAAATTATAGGACTGACAGTACTCATGACTTAACAGTTGTAAGTAATAATTTCAATGAGTTGTTATCGTTAAGTTGCTAAGTCGTATCCAACACTTTGCGACACCATGGACTGCAGCACTCCAGACTTTCCTGTCCTTCACTGTCTCCTGGAGTTTGCTCAACTTCATGTCCATTGAGTCAGTGTTGCTATCTAACCATCTCATCCTCTGTCACCCTCTTTTCCTCCTGCCCTCAATCTTTCCCAGTAGCAGGGTCTTGTCCAGTGAAGTGACTCTTTGCATCATTTGGCCAGAGTATTAGAGCTTCAGCATCAGTCCTTTCAATGAATATTCAGGGTTGATTTCCTTTAGGGTTGACTAGTTTGATCTCCTTGCTGTCCAAGGGACTCTCAAGAGTCTTCTCCAACACCACAGTTCAAAAGCATCACTTCTTCAGCCCTCAGGCTTCTTTATGGTCCAACTCTCACATCCATACATAATTACTGGAGAAACCATAGCTTTGATTATATGGACCTTTGTCAGCAAAGTGATGTCTCTGTTTTTTGATACACTGTCTAGGTTTGTCATAGCTTTCCTTCCAGGGGGCAAGCATCTTTTAATTTCATGCCTGCAGTCACTGTCCACAGTGATTTAGAGCACAGTAAAATAAAATTTGTCACTGTTTCCCTGTCTATTTGCCATGAAGTGATGGGACTAGCCAGGCTTCAGCAACACGTGAACCATGAAATTCCAGATGTTCAAGCTGGTTTTAGAAAAGGCAGAGGAACTAGAGATCAAATTGCCAACATCCGCTGGATCATTGAAAAAGCAAGAGAGTTCCAGGAAAACATCTATTTCTGCTTTATTGACTATGCCAAAGCCTTTGACTGTGTGGATCACAATAAACTGTGGAAAATTGTTCGAGAGATGGGACTACAGACCACCTGACCTGCCTCTTGAGAAACCTGTATGCAGGTCAGGAAGCAATGGTTAAAACTGGACATGGAACAACAGACTGGTTCCAAATAGGAAAAGGAGTACATCAAGGCTGTATATTTTCACCCTGCTTATTTATTTAATTTATATGCAGAATACATCATGAGAAACACTGGGCTGAATGAAGCACAAGCTTTGAATCAAGATTGCCGGGAGAAATATCAATAACCTCAGATATGCAGGTGACACCACCCTTATGGCAGAAAGTGAAGAACTAAAGAACCTCTTGATGAAGGTGAAAGAGGAGAGTGAAAAAAGTTGGCTTAAAGCTCAACATTCAGAAAACTAAGATCATGGCATCCGGTCCCATCACTTCATGGCAAATAGGTGGGGAAACAGTGGCTATTTTTTGGGGCTCCAAAATCACTACAGATGGTGATTGCAGCCATGAAATTAAAAGATGCTTACTCCTTGGAAGAAAAGTTATGACCAACCTAGACAGCATATTAAAAAGTAGAGACATTACTTTGTTAGCAAAGGTCCATATAGTTAAGGCTATGGATTTGCCAGTGGTTATGTATGGATGTGAAAGTTGGACTGTGAAGAAAGCTGAGTGCCAAAGAACTGATGCTTTTGAACAGTGGTGTTGGGGAAGACTCTTGAGAGTCCCTTGGACTGCAAGGAGATCCAACCAGTCCACCCTAAAGAAAATCAGTCCTGAATATTCATTGGAAGGACTGATGTTGAAGCTGAAACTCCAATACTTTGGCCACCTGATGCAAAGAACTGACTCATTTGAAAAGACCCTGATGCTGGGAAAGACGGAGAGCAGGTGGAGAAGGGGATGACAGAGGATGAGATGGTTGGATGGCATCACCAACTCAATGGACATGAGTTTGGGTAAACTCTGGGAGTTGGTGATGGACGGGGAGGCCTGGTGTGCTGCAGTTCATGGGGTCGCAAAGAGTCGGACATGACTGAGTGACTGAACTGAACTGATGGGACTAGATGCCATGATCTTAGTTTTTTGTATGTTGAGTTTTAAGCCTCCTTTTTCACTTTCCTTTTCACCTTCATAGAGGCTCTTTAGTTCCTCTTTGCCTTCTGCCATTAGAGTGCCATGAGGTTCATATCTCTCCTGGCAATCTTGACTCCAACTTGTGATTCATCCAGCCTGGCATTTCACATGGTGTACTCTGCACAGAAGTTAAATAAATTCAATGGTAAATGAGTTAAATATTTTTCCATAGGATAAGAATAACATCTCTTCCTGTCATAGACCTGTGAATGGATACAGGAAATTCCTTTGTCCGTAGTTCTTTGCCCAGCAACTGTGGGAGTGGGCGTGTGAGGATTCATTCAGTTCCTAAACACTGGTCAGGGATGATCTGGAAATAGTGACCTAGAGGAGGGTGGGAAGTTTGAAAAGGGCTTCTGAAATTGGTAAGAGGGAGTGTGGAGTAGCTTTAGGAAGGGGCAAGCCCTTTCCTTCTTGCTTCTCTTCTTTTTATCTATCCTCTCCTTCCATCCCTTTTTTCCCTTTCTGTCCCCACTTCCTTCATTTACCCTTTCTGATTCCCCTCACCTTGCTGAAAGGAGAAGGTATTTGCTTAACTATCCTGTGTCAGTGGCAGGAAAGATGCTCCTTTTTCCACCTTTATCCTGTACATTTATATCCTCCACCGCAGCCTCCTCTTTTCCCAATTTCTATCGTGCTTATATTGACACCACAGATCCCCAGTTAGTACTTACTCAGAGAGTAAGATTAGACAGCTTCCTTGGAGAGGAGTGAGATGGAGAAAGCTGGAGCCACAGTATAGTCTGTAGAGGAAGAGGAAAGAGAAGTCCTGAGGATGCCTGATCAGGACGGCTGTTTGTACCTGAGGTATATAAGTTCAGTGCATATAAACTCCTTGTATATGAAAATCAGAGAATCGTAAACTTTCCTAACTGTCCAAGTAGACTTTCATGTTTTTCCTTACTTGTTTTTCTTTATTTATTTGGGATTCATAAGTGTAACTAGCACTACTTACTGCTGTCCATTGCCTGAAATGGAGCTTTGAAAAAGTCTCTGTAGTTTCTCCATTCTTAAGTCTAAATGTTAAATAGCAGTGCCCTCTGCTGTTTACTATTGATACTTATTGAGGAATCAAACTGTTTCATTAAACTCTACCAAGCAGTTTTTTCACCTTGTTTTTAAAAACATCAGAAGGAAACCACTAGATTTCATAGGTAGTATGCTGTTTATGGAAGTATATAGATGTATGAGTCCCTGAATTATGTAGCTGAGGCAACTATATAACAAATGATCACAAATGACTGCAAATCAGGTGGCAGATTTATTCACTCACAGTTCTAGAGGATAGATCTCTGAAACATATCAGCAGGACCTTGTTCACTTGCAGACTCTGTGGGAGAGTCCGCTGCATCCTCTCTCTCAGTTTCTGCAGTCACTGGCATTCCTGGACTTGTAGTCTCTGCTGCCATCCTCTTCTCTCCTTGTCTCTTCACATTATCTTCATAATAAGGACACCAGTCATGCTAGATTAAATGCACATCCTACTTCAGTATGACCTCATCTTAACTAATTACATCTGCAATGTCCCTCCTTCCAAATAAAGTCACATCTGGGGTTTGGGGCATTAGGACTTCAACCTGTCTTTTTAGGAGACACAGTTCAACCCATGGCAGCTCCTATAATGGATACTTTTTCTCTCTTAAGTCTTGAACATGGTTTCAAAATGAACGATTATATATAGACTTTGTAACAAGCTTTTTCCATCACCAGTAATTTAGATGGGGAAAATTTAGATAT
This sequence comes from Cervus canadensis, assembly GCF_019320065.1. Taxonomy (NCBI): domain Eukaryota; kingdom Metazoa; phylum Chordata; class Mammalia; order Artiodactyla; family Cervidae; genus Cervus; species Cervus canadensis. The sequence continues at coordinate 41,885,912 of NC_057398.1, read as the reverse complement.
AAATTTGTACTATAATTCCTACTTTTGCTGATGTAATGCTTATAGAAAGTTATACTCAGAAAAACTCATTTTAAAATCTGTTGCCTACAGTTGGATTTATTCCTCACTACATTTAGATTTTATCAGTATTTTTCTTTTATCAGTACTTTAAAGAAAGGAAGAATGGCTCAATATTTTGAAACATTAAACACATAGCACACATTTAAAAATAATAATAGAAAAAAAAAATAATAGGATTATACAAATTGTTTTACAGCTTGATTTTTTACTGAATCTATCTTGAGGCTCTCTGTATCCTTGAGGGTATGTCTACCCACTTCTTTTTAATAGCTCTATGCCACTACAGTTTATGAATATACCTTGGATTTATTTAACCATTCTCCAGCTAATGGAGAATGGTTCATTTCAATTTTCACGACATAAGAAAGGTTACATTGCATTCCTATGCTGGTATTTCAATAGAATATATTTCCAGAAGTGGAATTGCTACTGGGTCAAGGAGTTTTAATGCTCAAGCTTTTTAATAATAATAGTAATGCAAAGAGGGTGTTATTTTATGCTCCCATAAATGTTAAAGTGCTTATTACTACACTTCCATATCAACACTGGAATATTATTAGTCTTTTTTTTTTCCATGTTTCTTTTTTTTTTTTCTTTATTTTTTATTAGTTGGAGGCTAATTACTTTACAGTATTGTAGTGGTTTTTGCCATACATTGACATAAGTCAGCCATGGGTTAACGTGTGTTCCCCATCCTGAACCCCCCTCCCTCCTCCCTCCCCATCCCACCCCTCTGGGTCATCCCAGTGCACCAGCCCTGAGCACTTGTCTCATGCATCCAGCCTGGACTGGTGATCTGTTTCACACTTGATAATATACATGTTTCAGTGCTATTCTCTCAGATCATCCCACCCTCACCTTCTCCCAGAGAGTCCAAAAGTCTGATCTCTACATCTGTGACTCTTTTTCTGTCTTGCATATAGGGTTATCATTACCATCTTTCTAAGTTCCATATAAATGTGTTAGTATACTGTATTGGTCTTTATCTTTCTGTCTTTCTTCACTCTGTATAATGGTCTCCAGTTTCATCCATCTCATTAGAACTGATTCGAATGTATTCTTTTTAATGGCTGAGTAATAGGGAATATTATTAGTCTTTTAAATCTTTGCTAATCAAATAGTCACCTGTCCTCCAGCTTCAAAAGATATATAATTAAGTTGTAATTTGGAGGTTTCCAATATAACTTTATTGGAAATTTTGTAGTTTCTTTTCTACGACCTTCCTTCTCATGTCTTTTATCTGCTTTTGTTTATATCTCATTCTTTTATGAGTTTGTAAGATCTTTTTCTTGCAGTCCATGGTGTCGCAAAAAGTCAGACATGACTTAGTGACTGAACAACAACAGAGACCTTTTTCTTTTGACCACTTACTGATCCCCATGTAGCAAGGGAAAATTAAGATATTAAAGATTGTTTCACTGTCAGATCAATCAAATATCACCTATTTTGCTGTTTTAGATTATTTTCAGTAATACAGACTAATTTTTTGAAATATCTTTATCATCACTGGGTGTGTTTTGTATTGCTTCTAACAATAATTCAGAGAACAGTTATTTTCTCATGGAAAATGTTTCCACTCTGTGTTTATTAAGAGATATTTTTAGAAAATCCTGTCTCATTTACAGGTTTAGCTAATTTCATGTTCTTTTCATATTTATTATGCTTTCTTATTTTCTTTGAAACAGGATAATACAGACTACAGATTATTTCAGAAAACACTCAAATTATGTCGTTTCTTTGCCAACTCCCTTTTGCACTATACTAAGGTAAAGCTTATTTTTTTTATAATACATGAATGTGAAATCTACAATATATTGTAAGTTATCCTGTTTTTTAATTCCTGCCAAAAACAACCTTGAAGTTATTTTGTCAAGAGTATATTTTGTAAGGTTTTTGGTTTAATATTGTTTGTTAAATATTGAGCATCTGTTATATGGTTTAGGTTGCTACCATCATATTGTTACTAGTTTTATTCAATTTTCTGAAAAATTTATTTTGTAAGTATAAACAAAATTATTTCTATAAGCACAGATCAGTTTTTTTAAAAGATAATTCAATTTATCTTTACTGTTGATAAATTATTTCTAAAGTAGGTTGTTAAAATTTTAATGTTAAAGTTTAAATGTTCAAGCTGTGTAATAATTTTAAGACCTGCATATTTGGGAGTTGTCAGGTAGCATAGTGATAATTGAAGATATATGAACAGAATAGATAAGTTGTCAAGGAAGATTATTTAGAGAGAAGAGCAGGGGATACTTAACAGCAGCCAGTGAAAGAAATAGCATTAATAATAAATGTTAGTAATTAAAAAACTATTGTTTATGTTGAATTTGTTTTTGCCCTTGTCGTCGTCCTTTCTGATGAAAAGATAAGGATCTTCAATGACTGTTTATTAGTCAAAATTCCGTGACAGATACACTGACTACTGGCACACGCCATCCTGGTTGGTGTGCTGAGTTTGTCCTCTGGGCCACAACCACTCACCGTAATTGGCTGCTCTGACACTGGGTTCCCTGAAGTTTGCAGGGTGTGTATTTCAGTGGCAGAGGTACATGATGGGGAGGTCCTAGCTCCAGTGGTACTTTTGGGTAGTTACCCATCTGATATTTGCTGATATGTAGGAGGTAAAATGTGCCTAATTGTACTGAAGAAGCTAAAAGTTGATCAGTTCTATGAAGACCTAGAAGACGTCCTAGAACTAACATGAAAAAAAGATGTCCTCTTCATTGTAGGATTGGAATGCTAAAGTAGATACTTGGGGTAACAGGCAAATTTGGCCTTGGAGTACCAATGAAGCAGGGCAAAGGCTAAAAGAATTCTGCCAAGAGAAGGCACTGGTCACAGCAAACACCCCTTTTCAACAACACAAGAAACAACTTTACACACAGACATCACCAAATGACCTATTGAAATCCAGTTGATAACTTCTTTGTAGCCAAAGATGGAGAGGCTGTATACAGTCAGCAAAAACAAGACCTGGAGCTGCCTGTGGCTCAGGTCACCAGCTCCTCATAGCAAAATTCAGGCTTAAACTAAAGAAAGTGGGGGAAACCACTAGGCCAGTCAGGTATGACTTAAATCAAATCCCCTGTGAATATACAGTGGAGGTGACAAATAGATTTAGGGAATCAGATCTAGTAAACAGAGTGCCTGAAGATCTATGGACAGAGGTCCGTAATATTATACAGGAGGCAGCAAACAAAACCGTCCCAAAGAAAAAGCAATGCAAGAAGGCAATGTGTTTGTCTAAGGATGATTTACAAATAGCTGAGGAAAGAAGAGAAGCAAAAAGCAAAGGTGAAAGGGAAAGGTACACCCAACCAACTGTAGAATTCCAGAAAATAGCAAGGGGAGACCTGAAGGCTTTCTTCAGTGGACAGTGCAAAGAAGTAGAGGAAAACAGCAGAAAGGGTAAGACTAGAGATCTCTTCAAGAAAATTGGAAATATCAAAGGAACATGTCGTCCAAAGATGGGCACAATAAAGGACAGAAACGGTAAAGAGCTATTAGAAGCAGAAGAGATCAAGAAGAGATTGAAAGAATATACAGTAGAATTGTACAAAAAAGATCTTAATGACCATGATGGTGTAGTCTCTTACTCAGAGCCAGACATTCTGGAGTGGGAAGTCAAGTGGACCTTAGGAAGCACTGCTGCCATTAAAGCTAGTGGAAAGATGGAATTCTAGCAGAGCTATTTAAACTCCTAAAAGATGCTATTAAAGTGCTGCACTCAGTATGTCAGCAGATTTGAAAAACCCAGCAGTGGCCACAGAACTGGAAAAGGTCAGTCCTCATCCCAGTTCCCAAGAAGGGCAGAAGTAAAGAAGTTCAAACCACTGGACAATTGCACTCATCTCCCATGCTAGTAAGGTTATGCTCAAAATCCTCCAAGCTAGGCTGCAATATTATGTGAGAACTTCCAGATGTTCAGGCTGGGTTTAGAAAAGGCAGAGGAACCAGAGATCAAATTGCCAACATTCACTGGATCATAGAGAAAGCAAGGGAATTCCAGAGAAACATCTACCTCTGTTTCATTGACTACATTAAAGCCTTTGACTGTGGATCATAACAAACTGGAAAACTATTAAAGAGATGGGAATACCAGACCATTTTACCTGTCTCCTGAGAAACCTGTATGTGGGTCAAAAAGCAACAGTTCGAACCTTGTATGGAAGAACTGACTGGTTCAGTATTGAGAAAGGAGTACTACAAGGCTGTTTGTTGTCACCCTGTTAACTTATGTGCAGAGCACACCATGTGAAATGCCGGGATGAGTTACAAGCTGGAATCAAGCTTGCCGGGAGAGAGATCAACAACCTCAGCTTTGCAGATGGTACCATTCTAATGGCAGAAAGCGAAGAGTAACTAAAGAGCCTCTTGATGTGGGTGAAGGAGGAGAGTGAGAAAGCCAGCTTAAAACTGAATATTAAAAAAACTAAGATCATGTCATCTGGCCCCATCACTTCCTGGCAAATAGAAGGGGAAAAGGTGGAAGCAGTGATGTATTTCCTCTTCTTGGGCTCTAAAATCACTGTAGATGGTGACTGCAGGCATGAAATTAAAAGACGATGGCTTCTTGACAGAAAAGCTATGACAAACCTAGACAGTGTGTTAAAAGCAAAGATAACATTTTGCTGACAAAGGTCCGTATAGTCAAAGCTATGGTCTTTCCAAAGAGATGGAGCCATAGCAAAAACAACACCCAGTTACTTTGCCAACAAAGGTCCATCTAGTCAAGGCTGTGGTTTTTCCAGTAGTCATGTATGGATGTGAGAGTTGGACTATAAAGAAAGCTGAGCGCCAGAGAATTGATGCTTTTGAACTGTGGTGTTGGAGAAGACTCTTGAGAGTCCCTTGGACTGCAAGGAGATCCAACCAGTCCATCCTAAAAGAGATCAGTCCTGAATATTCATTGGAAGGACTGATGTTGAAGCTGAAACTCCAATTCTTTGGCCACCTGATGCGAAGAGCTGACTCATTTGTAAAGACCCTGATGCTGGGATTGAGAGCAGGAGGAGAAGGGGACGACAGAGGATGAGATGGTTGGATGGCATCACCAACTCAATGGACATGAGTTTGGGTAAACTGGGAGTTGTTGATGGACAGGGAGGCCTGGTGTGCTGCAGTCCATAGGGTTGCAAAGAGTCAGACATGACTGAGCGACTGAACTGATGATCTTTCCAGTAGTCATGTACAGATGTGAGAGCTGGACAATAAAGAAGGCAGAATGCCGAAGAATTGATGCTTTCGAATTGTGGTGCTGGAAAAGATTCTTGAGAGTTCCTTGGAAAGCAAGGAAACCAAACTTGTCAGTCTTACAGAAAATCAACCCTGAATATTCATTGGAAGTACTGATGGTGAAGCTGAGGCTCCAGTACTTTGTCCACCTGATGTGAAGAGCTGACTCGTTGAAAAAGACATTGATGCTGGGAAGGATTAAAGGCAGAAGGAGAAGAGGGCAACAGAGGATGAGATTGGTGGCATCACCAATTCAATGGACATGATCTTGGGTAAACTCTGGGAAGTGGTGTGAGACAGGGAAGCCTGGCGTGCTGCAGTTGATGGGGTCATGAAGAGTTGGACATGACTTGGTAACGGAACAACAACCACATACCCTTTTAAAATTAGTTTATTTTTCTTACAGGGAAATTTAAAGTTTTTAAATAATCAGTTTGTTTTCTATATCCTATGATAACAATTAAAATTATTTCTTTGACATTCTAAGATATAACATAGCCATAATGGATAAAGCTGTCACAACTGTACTTGGATCCCAGCCTTTCTCTTTTTTTGCCATGTGACTCAGTTTATTTGGTACATTAGCTTCAGCCTTTCTAGTCTATAAAATGGGGACAATAATATGTCATTATATTTTTTGAAAAGTGAAAGTCACTCAGTTGTGTCTGACTCTTTGCAACCCCATGGGCTGTAACCCACCAGGCTCCTCTATCCATGGAATTTCCCAAGCAAGAGTACTGGAGTGGGTTGCCATTTTCTTCTCCAGGGGATCTTCCTGACCCAGGGATTGAACTCAGGTCTCCTACATTGCAGGCAGATTCTTTATTGTCTGTGCCACCAGAGAACCTCTAAAGTGTTAGTCACTCAGTCATGTCCGACAGTTTGTGCCCCAGGGACTGTAGCCCACCAGGCTCCTCTGTCCATGGAATTCTCCAGGCAAAAATACTGGAGTGGGTAGCCATTCCCTTTTCTAGGGGATCTTGCTGACCCAGGAATTGAATTTGGATCTCCTTTATTGCAGGCAGATTCTTTACTGTCTTAGAGAACTAAAGTAATGTTTGTAAAGTCATTTACTGAGCACTTGGACGTGTTCATTAAATGATATCTACTAATTGTTGTGTTGATAGTTAACAGTAAAGAATTTTAGGTACTTAGCCTCATTCTCCCTTTTATTTTCATGCAAGAAAATTTGTTTTCCCTATGTAGCACATGTAGGATTTTATTTAATTTTGCATGCCTTTGATGAAAAAATATATATTTTAGCAAAGCATATTGTGTACAGGAAGTGAAGAGAGTTGTTTTATTTTTAGGAATTTCTTCCTTTCCTCTCTGATTCTTGCTGTACATTGCACCAGCTTTATCTTCAGATATACAGGTAAGAAGAATGCTATATGACCATTAACATGAATAGAGCCATTTGAGCCTTGCAGCCCTTTAGTGTAATCATTCAGAAATCAAGTATCACATGTCAATGTATGGCAAAAACCACTACAATAAAGTAATTAGCCTCCAATTAAAATAAATTAAAAAAAATCAAGTATCAGTAATTTTTCTTAATGTTTTAGTGGATTTTTATATGCTTGCTTAAAAGTAATTAATGGAGATGGAAGCTTTGCAAGAATAGATTCCATATTAGTTTTATTTATGTTTATATTCTAACTAGTATTTTATACCCAAGTGATGAATAATTGGTCTGATAATAAATACCAAAGGCAGAAAAAGAGGTTATGTTTATATGTATATATTTTGTATCAGCATACTGTTTTTTTATCTTAATTTTTATTTTACTTCTATGAGATTTAAGTCACGTAGTACTTGACTCCACTTTAGAAAAAAACAGTTACAGAAAGGGTATCATAATTTAGATAAGGGCTGAATGACATCTAAAATTGATGGTAACCTCAGAAGAAGCCTTGATTTGACACTAAAGGACTCTCAGCTCATTCATCAGCAGTCCTTAATCCATTTAGTCTCCTAGACAACTTTATATCTCTTCAAACATCTTAAATGTCCAGTACTACCTCCCCATTTCTGGCTGGCAGTGTCCTCACTCTGTGTCACTTAGAAAGATGGAAGCAATATAAAGAGAACTTCCACATTCTTCTGACACATCTATTATTCTGCCTGTATCTGGGCCCGTGTATTTCCTTGTTCCCAAGAGTGAACTGACTGTGCACCTATCTGAGGCCAGCCACTATTTCTGCATTGGATTTCACCCTCTCACATGCTCAGGGACCTCACTGTCACAGTTGTTCCTTTTCCTTCTTGGATCATCAGTCCTCCCTGCCTTCTGGATCATTCTCATGAGTATACAGCTTGCTTTCTTCCCATCTTAAAAATAACATAAAGCAGTCTCAACTCTGCATCCTCCTGCGAATAAGCACCTTCCCCTTATTCTGCATTTGTTACAATAAGACTCCTAAAAACAGTTGTCTATACCACTGTCTTTTTTGAAGCTACTCCAATCAGACTTTCCATTCTAACACATCACCAGAACAGTTCTTGTCAAGGTCATCAGTGACCTCCACGTTGCTATGTCTAAGGGACAGTTTTAGGCCTCATCTTATGTAATCTGTCAGCAGTGTGTAACCCTGTCATTTAGACTGTATTCTGTCGACTTCCATGCAACCTCCCTTCTCAACAGGTTCCTCCTTGTCTCTCCAGCTACTTCAAGATGGATGTGCCCCAGCACTCAGTCTTCAGGCTCTTCTCTCTTCTCTGTGGTCATTTAGTTTCAAGACTTTAAATGTGTATCTCTTCCCTTTAATGTCTAGCCATCAATCAGGACTGATTCCAGCCCATGTCATCTGACCCTCCTCACCACCCCCCACCAAGCTTCCTCATTTCAGTTTAAGTTGTAACTTGGTTTTGCAAATTGACCAGGCGAAAAAACCTTGCTGTCATCTTTGATGTTTCTCTGCTCTCTTACCCCTCATCTAGTCCATTAGCAAATTCTGTCTGTATAACCTTCAGAATAAATATGTATATATGCAGTATATAGAAAAAATGAAACAAACTGGGGTTTTCTGTTTCGTAGTTAGTGTTCCCGTTTAGTTTAGTTTATATTTTCCAATTTCTTTGTCTCCTTTTTTCTTTTTTGATGTTCTTATTCAAGGCTTCCTTTATCAAGTGTAGTAAAAAAGCTTCTGTGATACATATATATATAAATAGTGTGTATAATATATATATTTTAGAAAACTTATGAAGTTTTGCCTAACTAAAAAATTTATGACATTTTGATTCCACTTGTTTGATTTAGTATGAATAGAGTGCTAGATTTCTAATTTTAAAAAATGGCTATGCAACATGCAACATAGCACAGGGAACTATAGTCAATATCTTGTAATAACCTATAATGGAAGATAGCCTGAAAAATAATATATGTGTATATATATATGTATAACTGAATCACCTTGCTGTGTACCTGAAACATTATAAGTTGACTATACTTCAATAAAATATGTGAAAGTGAAGTTGCTCAGTCATGTCCTACTCTTTGCGACCCATGGACTGTAGCCTACCAGGCTCCTCCATCCATAGGATTTTCCAGGCAAGAGTACTGGAGTGGGTTGCCATTTCCTTCTCCAAATATCAAGTGTTTATCTTAAGGATTTCCTTTTAAATGCTGTCATCCCCTGACAGGGTATTCTCATTTTCTGTCAAGTTTGCCATAGTTAAAATTAACACTGCAAAATATACTGAATATGTATCTCATTTCACATAAGTTTTGATGAAGTTTAGTTTAAACTGCAGTTACTGAGACATTTTCTCTGAAAGTCTTTGAATCTTCCTTCAGTGTTAGTATAGTTTGTTCTTGTAAAGCTCTTGCTTCCAGGCATTAATTCATCGTCAGTTTAGCCTTCTACCTATTTGAAAACAACTTTCAATAGAAGTAATTAATCCAGAATTTATCAGAAGTATCTTTCTTACATATATTTTTATTAGTTATTTGGTTCATATAACTTTTTTTGAGAATATCATTGTCAACAATGTATTAAAATGCATCAAAACAATACTAACATTTTCCCTAAGATTATAAACTTTTAGTTTTGTAGAATTATAGCCATGTTATTTAGTTCAGAGGTTCTTCATACAATTTTGGTATCAGTTCAGTACTTTTGAGTTTTGTTTTATAAAACACATGCTACTTAATTTTTAAATATATTTTCACTTCTAGAAGAACATGATTTTGTAGTACTTAGCCTCTGGCTAAAATTAGAAGGTAGCTATTAAGTGAATGAGTTTTTTCCCTTCCTTTCTAGTAAGTTTCCTCCAAGCCTGTATGCTGCTGGGATTTCTAAAGCACAGCAGGAGGAAATAGCTGGTACTTTCCTAGTTACACTGAGTCCACTCATCAGTCAGCTTCTCACATTCCAGCCTTTCATGGATGTGGTTTTGGACAGTAAATTAGGTAAGCTTCAAAACATATTTAATGTTAAATGTGTGAGACACATGGTAATTTTCCCTTACATAGTCATCCTTTTTTTAAGTTTTAAAAATTTTCTTTAAAGTTTCTTCTACTTTCTTTTCTTGGAGTATATTTCTAACTTTTTAAAAAAAAATTATATATTTTTTAATATAGCAATCAGAGTTATATAAAAATAGAGTATGTTTTTACCAATTTGCTATAACTTAATTAATGTGTTTTTACCACGTGAAGAGCTGCCGTGTGAACTACAGTTTCCCCAGTGTCTACTACTGGTTGTCATTATGGATGAGCTGTCCTCTCGGTCTGAGGATGTGCAGGCCCTGTGGTGCACAGAGAGCCAAGTCTCAGAAGCTGCAGCCAGGTAACAGACACGGCGTTGTTTATCTCTGATCACATTACGATGGTAGAATGCACTGTTGTTTGCAATGACCTTGAAATTAAATTCTTTGTTATATCACATATTCTAATTAATAGTTACTATGTAGACCTCATACATATTGCTACTTAATAAAAATATAAAATACATAAATCTATGACAGGCGCTGAAAATGTTTTAATTTTGTTCACTCTTTTAAAAGGTATTTCCTAATAGTGTTAATAAACATTGAATGTAGTAGAGATGTAGTTGATAACATTTAAAGATGAGCTCTGATAAATAGAATGCTTGGACACTATAAGGTATCCCCTGGGAAATCTCCCTTGTATTCATTCTTCTTCCCAATATCAGGCTTTAGTTCCCACGCCGTGGCTGTTGCTGTGTCCTAGTTTTTCACCCTTTCCTTTAGTGGCATCCTGTGCACCACTGTTGGGTTAGTCTTCCTAAGCCCCAGCTTTTTGAGCTTCCAATTCTCCTGCTCAGTAACTGAAGCATAATGTCCCAGGTCTTCAGCTTTGCATTTAAAATCTGCTGTTGTCATCATTAACTTTTGCTCCTTATCCAGTTTTCTACACATATACCTTGCTTCTGTCAGACTGGTGATTCCTGTCTGCCTTTTACTCAGGCTTTGTCATCATTATCTATTATATTTTGCTTATTTTTAATTTATTATTTAAATCCTCTATGAAGAATTCTTAAACCATTTCAATCTTAAAATGACCCCTCTCTGTCTGTATAATAGGACCTATTTTTTATTTTATATATGATACCTAGTTTAGCTATTTAAGTTTCAGGTTCCTTGATGAATTTTGTCTTAGACTTTGTATAGTTCTGTGTTTTGTTAATCACTTGGTAAATGATAAAAGATGTATAGGAAAATTCTCCTTTAAGGGATTTCTCTAACTGTATTTTATTTTTATGGATACATGGATACGTAGTCACATATATTAGAAACTGTGACTGGTATATACACCTTGAGACATTTGTATTTGCTAAAATAACCCTCTGTAGTGTTATTATACCCACTAATTGTTAAATGTTAATAACGTTGGGTTCAATGTTCTCAATTTCCCTGCAGGGTGTCTCTCCTCAAAGCCATTTTCTCCAGTTTTGAGCAGTGTTCTGGTGAACTCTCTCTACCTGTTCATTTACAGGGAGTAAAGAGTAAGGGGCAAGCCGAGGTGGCAGTCACCTTGTATCAGCATGTTTGTGTTCATCTGTGCACATTTATTGCTTCTCTTCATCCCTCACTGTTCCCTGAACTGGTAAGTTTGTCAGTTGCAGGGCTAAGCTGAGATTACTTTTGCTTTCTTTTCATTGAAACTGTGAATCAGATATAGAAGAAAGTGTGGGAATAATAAATGTGTATGCATTTATTTACATTGGGGCGTCGTTGCTTTAGAAGCCTGGCAGGCTGTAGTCCTTAGGGTCACATAGACTCGGACATGACTGAAGTGACTAACACGGCACATAGTTGTTTTCGGGCTTCCCGGGTGGTGCAGCGGTAAAGAATCTGCCTGCCCGTGCAGGAGATGCAAGAGATGCAGCTTCAGTCTCTGGGTCAGGAAGATCCCCTGGAGACAGAAATGACAACCCGCTCCAGTATTCTTGCCTGGAAAATTCTGTGGACAGAGGAGCCTGGTGGGCTACTGTCCACGGGGTTGCAAAGAGTTGGACATGACTGAGCACTAATGGTTGCTTTACAACATTTGATTAGTTTCCGCTGTACAGTGAAGTGAATCAGCCACATGTATGCATAAATCCCCTCCCTCTGTTAACTCCGCCGCCACCACATCCTCCCCATCTAGGTCGCCACAGAGCACTGAACTGAGTTCCCATCACTATACAACAGGTTCCCACTGTTGTTTCACATGGCAGTGCACATACGTCAATCCCAGTCTCCCAGTTTATCCACCCACCTCCACTCCGACTGCCGTCCCTGAGTATAGTTCTGTACATCTGCATCTCTGCTTCTTCCCTGTAAATAGATTCATCTTACCATTTTTCTAGATTCCACATATATGTGATGATATATGATATTTTGTTTTCTGACTTACTTCTCTCTGTATGGCAGACTCTAGGCCCATCCATGTCTCCACAAATGACCCATATCATCTTATCCACATGTATCTATATCCCTCTCATCTTTATCCATTCGTCTGTTGATGGACATTTAGGTTGCTTCCATGTCCTTGCTATTGTAAATAGTGCTGTAATAAATGTTGGGGTGCATGTGTCTTCAAAAAATAGAAGACCTAAAGAGACAGTTCTCCAAAGAAGACACACAGATGGGCAACAAATACATGAAAGGATTCTCGGCATCACTAATTATTAAAGAAATGCAGATCAAAACTACAATGAGGTATCACCTCACACTGGTCAGAATGGCAATAATCAAAAAAATCTACAAACAATAAATGCTGCAGAGGGTGCGGAGGAAAGGGAACTCTGTTGCACTGTTGGTGGAGATGTAAATTGATACAGCCACTATAGAGGTTCCTTAAAAACTAAAAATAGTTTTTATGACTCAGAAATGTGTATTTATTTTTGAGTGTCATTCTCTTAGCTTGCACATTTTATGCTTTAACTCAGTTGGGTCTTAGGAAATGGTAATTTTAAGAGTCCTGTAGTATTCAGATGTAATATTTAGCTAAAATACTTCAGAAAACATTTGGGGTGGAAAGGTATGGAAAGACAGTGTGAGAAGAAGAAAAATGGGTATGATTTCACCTCATTCAGTTTCTTAAAAAGAAACAGAGAATAGCAGAATGTAGTACCAAGTCTCTTACAGATCCTAGGCTTAATGTGTTTGTTTTTTTTTTAACTGAAATTGTTTGTTTTGGTTTTTTAAAAATTTTTGGCTGCACCATGCAGCACATAGGACCTTAATTCCCCAACCAGAGATCGAACCCATAACCCCTACAGTGGAAGCATGGATTTTTAACCACTGGACCACCGGGGAAGTCCCTTTTTACTGGAATTGGATTAGAAAAGATATTGATAAAATTCTAGGAAAGAAATTCTTAAAATTTATTTAAAAATCAGTATCATTTATGATATTATAAATGGGTAATATTCAGCACATATTAAATATTGTCTTTGAATAGGTTATAAGACAGAAACAGAAGTATAGGCGTGTGCATTACATATATTGTTTTAGAGACTTCAGCCTACATACAGGATTTTTGTGGAGCCTAGTGACTGAGTTACCACATTGACAATCACTTTGCATCTCCATAGCCTAGTCCAGTGCTGAACATGTAGGTACTCAATAAATGTTGAGGGGCTGGCAACATAGATTCTTTCAGACACTAGAAAGTAGAGCTTTCCTATTGAGGATCTGTTGGGTTTTTTGGATTGTGACAGTATTTTGTTGTTTTGAGAAGTGTTATATTAATGATGATTTATCATAACCATTTGATTTTCATTAGGACACTGCTCTGTTGAATGCTGTTCTTAGTGCTAATATGATCACCTCTTTGCTGGCCATGGACGCATGGTGCTTCCTTGCTCGGTACAACATACTCTTTAAAATTTTGGGGTTGATTTACTGTAGTGATTGATAGTAAATGACTTTATACTTGTAAGTTTATAGAAGATTAAATCTTGATAATCCTTTAACAGCCCCCCAAAATGGCTTGATTTCATATCACAGCACTGAATTAGGGACTGAGTTCCCTCTTTCCTTTCTTTGGCTCAGATCAACAGAACCTATAGCTTAGGTAGTTTTGTATGTTGTGATAGTCCTTTGCCATGGAAGTAACTGCAGTTTAGAATATTTAGTGCTTTATGGTAGTTCATCTTGCTTTTCTGAATAATTGTATAAATAGTTGTATGAAGATTGCCTTCTCTTTTTTGTCACAGATATGGGACTGCTGAACTCTGTGCTCATCATGTGACCATAATGGCCCATCTGGTAAGTAGAATTATGAAGCCTAAAACATTCAACTTCCATGCATTTCCTTTAGGGATATGATAATCTGAAAGAATGTGAATATAAAAGGAGAAATAACATGTTAGCTAAATGATTTTGACAGTAAATTAGTTTCTTTACTCTGCATTAATGCTGATGCTGGGCTTCCGTGGTAGCTCAGATAGTAGAAAATCTGCCTGCAATGCAGGAGACACAGTTTCAGTCCGTGGGTTAGGAAGATCTTCTGGAGAAGAGAAAGGCAACCCACTCCAGTATTCTTGCCTGGAGAATTCCATGGACAGATGAGCCTGGCAGGCTATAGTCCATGGGGTCGCAGAGTCGGAGACTACCGAGTGACTAACACTTTCACTTTCAATGTTGATGCTATTGAGAAAAATATATTAGAAAGATTGTAACACTGGGGAAATTGTCTCATATTTTCAAAATTTTATGGAGTTTCATTGATCTGGGGAAGAAAAATTAGGTTGTTTGAGGATAAATTTAAAATTGAATACAAAGTAGAGAATAGGAGTTAGCTTAATGTTGATGACCCAGAGTTCTTCTTACTCTCCCCTCCTTACTCCCTCCCTCTCCCGGGCCCCTCTCTCCTGCCCCAACCCCCTCTCTAATATGACTTAGACATTCTGACTCTTGATTTTGTTGTATCTCTTTCTGAGAAGAACTAAATGTGATAGTAATTGATACCTTTTGGGTAAAGAAGTAATGTGAATAGATACAAAGAGAAAATTAATGATGACTTATGTTAATCTTTTCAGTGTTGATCTTTTGCTTTTAAATACCAAGATGTTTTTGTTCCATATAAGATGGGCATGACTGGTTTGTTCTGTTTTTAGTCTCTGGATTTTGATAAGATTTTGTGTGGGCCATGTGTCTTTTGTTTTTCAGTAGAGTCATTGTTTCATATATTTCTCGGTTTACCCTATAAGGATATTGTAGACTAAATCCACTGAGGTGCATGAAAACCAGGCAGCTGACATCTGTGTCTCCATGGCTAATGGTCTGGAGTGCTTACCCAGTTTTTTTCTAAATCCTCATCACATCTTGCACAAAACAGTGACTTTTATGTTATTTGTATCATAACTACTTTAAATAAAAGCTTTCCTAGCACATTATGATAGGAATTTTAAATTCTTTTAATTACACTTCCATCTTATAGTTATATTCACCGCTGTGCTTTTGTGCTTAGACTTAAAAAAATTTCACAAGTTATCTTTCAGTAGGGGGATTAACATATCAAGTTATAATAAAAATAAATAAAAATAAATAAAAATTTCTAATTACTAGAAATAGAAATTCCAAAGTATTGTTTTTAAATATATCAAAATTGTTTCCATATTACAAAAGTAATCTAGGTTCATGGAAGAGAAAAAATTAGAGGAAAGTGCCAAATCAAAAATCCATGTTATTTCCCAGAAAGAGCTATTGTTAATATTTTGGCTTATAAAAGCTATGATTTTAAGTGTTGATCTCTGCTCTCTCTCCTTTCTTTTCCCAGATAAAATCTTGCCCTGGAGAATGTTATCAGCTCACCAACCTATCAATACTATTGAGGCGTCTCTTCTTCTTCATGGCCCCACCCCAACAGGCAAGGATATCATCTTGGTCACTGTCTTTGAGCAGCTGCTGAGAATTGGATTCAGATACTTTTGAAGGCTTTTTCACTCCCGTTTATTCTACATGTAAATGTTGACATGATCTGAATGTAAATTTTTAATGTATTGATTGCTTTGCTTATTGCTTTTAGGTGGATTTAGATTTTGATTAAGAAAAGCCAGAGCTATACAGGAGTTAAAGTGATAAAAATAGATTTTATTCAGAGCTGTTGCAATAGGAGAGAAGAGATTTCAGTGTAGAACTGGGCTCAGTTCTGAATACAGCATAGACTAGTGTGAATCTAGGGTCAAGAAGCAGGGTAGGAGTCCATGGATAAAAATTCCTAAAAGGAAACATCAGAGGTAAGGGGGTCATTCTGGCTTGACCAGATTCTTGCTGAACACAGACCAGGATGATCAGATACTAAAGGTGAGGGATTCTTTCTAAATTTAGGTATGATTCTTGCTAAAACTGGATAATGCAAGACCCAGAAAAGATGGATACAAGCCCAGGGTCAAAGGCTTCTCAAGAAGAGAGCTAAGAAGAGCTTGACTTAAGATTGGTCAAGGAGAGGGTCTTTGTCAGTGTCTTTGCTGCAAGTTACAGATAATCATTCTGTCTTCTGAGAGAACAAGATGGCGGAGGAGTAGGTGGAGGTTCAGTACATCTAACTCTGTCTTCTTTCTTCTTATTTCTAATACATTTAAGATACTTGGAATGAAATGGTTCTGTATCCCCTGTCCCTTTGACTTATTTTGAAGAGCTAGAATATTACTTATGCTTTAAATGAAAATGATAACTCTTTTCTTTTTCAAAGTAAACAAGTTGAACTTCCTGGGGAAAACTGGAAGCATAATGAGCCTTAGTTGTTTGCCATTGTGAGGAAGACAAGCTCTGCATGACAGAGAGATTCTCCAGTTACAGGAGCTTTGGTAGCCTGGTGTAGTCCCTTGGATTAGTCACTTTGGAGCTCTTACGAGCTTTTTATAAAATACAGGTTCTAGGACCTAAACCTGTGAATAGAATGGGTATGGAGTGGTGGCTGTTAGGGGAGGCTCAGTAACTTGTTTTTGTTATTATTAAATTCCTACATGATTCTGACATGGATACAAGCTGGAGAAACACTAGGTTAGTGAACTGGGTTAAAGGCCTTGGTGTGAATCCTGACTTACTATAACCTTGGGCAAGTCATTGTTTCTGAAACTGTTTCCCTGCCTACAAAGTGACAGAAATGTGTAACTATTTTGAAAATTTTCATAAGGATTTAGAGATAATATATATGAAATACTTGGCATAGTGCCAAGTTTAAAGGGTACTCAGTAAAGGCTGAGTTATTTCTGACTAGAGTGTTTACCCCAAGTCCATGCCTGCTTTCCTGCCAAGAGAGGATGGCAGGGCAGCGAGGAGCCACACTGACCTTCTGGCCCTCTTCCTTAGGTGTCTCCAAGGCAGAACAGCACAGCCGGCCCACCTCATAGCCCTCCAGAAAACAGGTTAGAGTTGCTGTTCATGCCTCTAAAACTCCTGAAGAATTGTGTGCTCCAAATGCAATTTTAATACCTTCCACTCCCCTATCAAAGATTATACTCTTGGTTCCTGGTATATAGTTCTTCCTAGAAGCCCTGTTAACTGGCAGGCCCTTCCTGGAGAAGTGGGATTTGGAAGAGATCCTCCATTTTCTCACTTTATAGGAATAAAATTCTTTTCTCAGAGTTGAGAAATTTTAACTTTTAGGATAATACAACTCAGAATGAATTAGCCCCAAGTGAGTTCTAGAAGGTTTGTTATAACAAACTCTGGTGTATGTTTAGAGATCTCTTACATACTTCTCAGTTTATTCTGAAATTTCCAAATAATTGCAACTATCAGATATGAAGTTATGGATAAATGAGGGTTACTTGTAACATTTTCCTTCATTTCCTTCATTTATCAAATACTGATTTTTCCTGCTGTGTTCAAGTTACTGTATAACAGTAGAAACCTGAATTTGAATTCCTGTTCTGAGAGTCCTTGGGAGAGTTAGTTATCCTAAAATTGAAATATTATTACTTAGATGGCAGTTGTGAGACTCAAGGAGATATAGAGTGTATATATGCATCAAGTGAGCATTTAACAAGTGTTAGTTCTTCTCTCATGTCATGTCATGTCAGCTGTTTTTCCTTTTCTCTTAAGACAATCCAGCATCTTAAAGGAAGCAGCAGGGAAACCTGTATTTTTTCAGACTATACTATGGACCAGGTTTTGCAATAGGCACTTTAATTCTTTTAATCCTTACCTCAGCCTTGTGGGATAGATATGTTATGTCCATTTTATAGATGAAGATTCAATAACTCAGGATAATTAAAGACCTTCTCCAAGTTCACACATAATAAATGACTGAGCTAGGATTCAGATAAGATCTGTCTTGCTCCCAAGTCTGTGCTCTTTCCATGGCTCCCGTATTGTTTTTAGCTGGTTTTCATGCAGCTGCCTCAGGGGCCTCCTCTGTGGGATGTTGCCTCTGTCTCCTTACTCCCTTTTACCCTAGGAAATATGCTTTTTTATTTCCTGAAGTTACCTGAGGGGAAAGGATATAGTATGTCTGGTTGAAGCACATTGGCAGCTGTGCTACCATTTTTATGTAAAGGAAAGATTATATATTTACATTTTAAGCCTACTGGTGTATTTTTCTCTCGGTGTTAAGGAGGGAAGTCATGTGCTCTGCACATTAGATCCCCTTATATTTCACTCCTTGTGAACTGTCAGCACTAGCAGTTTTAAATCTTGAAAACTGTGTTGAGGCCAAGGTTTTCAAACCCAGAATAGTAAATATATAAATCAGTCTTTGTATGTAACAGATCTTGGTAACACCAACCTATGTTGTCCAGGGTGTTATTATTTATAGTTCTATTTTGGAAAGGGAACTCATTCACTCACTGGACTTTATTATAAAGAAAGGTCTTGTTTGAATTGATGTTAGTTGGCACAATTCTCTTGGCTTTCCTGATGCAGTTTGGTTTCATGAGTAAAGCTGCCTATTATAATAGATGCATAGCTCATGAAGGGATCCATTTTTCTGGCTTTATCAGCTGTCCCAGAAGATAGCCATGTAATTTCTCCCTTGTTTTGACAGCTAAGTATTTTCTCCAAACAGATAAAATTCAAATATAAATATGATATATAATGTAGAAGAGTTTCTCTATCAGATTTAATACAGTGGTGTGTTTTTTCTTTTCTCATTTTTGATGTAAGAAAATTTTTAATTCAGCAAGTAGATTTTGAATATTTGTAAACGGAATTATTCTTCTTGAAAAATTAAATCAGTATTCCTAGAGTATACCTTAATTAGTAATTAAGTACACCATTGCTTTTGCAGTTTTTCCACCAGAAACTGATTTAACAGTTTAGCTCTTTCTTAAAATAACTTTTGTTTGCCATTTTTATCTAGTCCGTTAACATGACATTTTAAAACAGTACTGTTTTTCTGTTAACCTGGCAAACACTTTGAATTATTTCATTGGTGGAATCGTTTTGCCAATCATACTGTTCTGAACACTTGCGAATGAGTTTCATATGTTGTCTAAAGTAGAGCAGAGCTGGTTAGCCCATTGGAAAACTGAACCTGTGACCTTTGCTTCTCTGTGATAGCTAAGTAGTAAGCCACAAAGTTTGGCTAAATCAATCTTGTTGGTGTATTTTGGACTATTACTTTCGATTTAGCTGTACAAGTTGTTGAGTACACAGATTCTTAGGAAAAAATAGACTTATTGGGTAGAAGCATTTAAAATAGCTGACATGACTAATAATGAAATACATTATTTAACATTTCTTAATGCATTTATATAGTGTTCCACTTAACCTGTGTTTTTCAATTTGGAAAAAAATGCAAAAACAAAAATAACAACTAAAATGCATGTTCATCTAGGCTACATTGATCTGGTATCTTGTGATACTGTTATGTAGTTAAGAACTGATATTTTTTGTCATACCACCCACACAGCATGTGGGATCTTACTTCTCCTACCAGGGATCCAACCTGCACCCCTGCACTGGGAGTGCAGAATCAGAGACTTAACCATTGGGCCACCAGGGGAAATCCCAAGAACTTTAAAAAAATATTAAATATGGAAGCTAATACTTAGCTTTGGTGTATCAGTTCACTAGACTGTCTTATGTTACTCTTGTTTTTTTAACAATTAATTTCAGGTGGAGTTTATCCAGAGATTTCCCCCAAAAGAAACAGAAAATCTGCTTCTGTGGCAGTATATTTCCTTTCAGGCATTACCTGCTGAGCTTAGGAAACAAACTGCACTTGAGGTCAGCAGAGCGGGTATTGCATGGTGTAGGAAATGGCTAGGCAGTAACCGCACGCTGGAAGAACTTGAGTCTCTGGTAAGTGCATTATGATGGCCTTGATTCATTCTGTAGCTGTTTATGAAGCTGTTTTAGTTACTGGGGATGTGTTGTTAAAAAGACACAGTTTGTGCCCTCAGAATCTAGCAAGAGTTTCATATTTCTACACTGTAAGAGTCTGTGAGAAATGTGCTATTATCTTGATTGAGGTAAATATGAGAGGGGAGGGTGGAAAAACATGAAACACATTACAGAATATTTTATTTGTAGTATATTTGCTGACATATTTCTAGATTTGGTAGAGAAGATTCTTCTTTTTGTACAACCCTCATTTTATGCAAATCTCTTCTGAGTCTTTATGTACCTTTCTATTTAGAATGCTCCCTCTTAATGAAATAAAAAAGAAGTTGATCTATAAGTTAAAGTACAGTTTTAAAAACTGAATATAGTACATGTTTGGTGTTTATTTGCACATTCTTTGATTCATTCATTCAGCATATTTTGAGTGCTTATATGTGCCAAGTTCTGTTTAGGCATTGGAGATAAAAATATATCAAAGAACAAAACCAACAAAAATTCCTTTTCTCATGGACTTACATTCATTAGCTATGGACAGAGAAGTAACATGTATATATATATGTAAAACTTATATATCAGTTTGTGAGAAGAGACAAATCAAGGCAGGATGGGCACAGAGCATTCAAAGGAGTGAGGGCTTATTTGCAATTTTACATTGAGTTCAGGGTTTTCTTGAGACGTATATTTCTAAACTGAGTGTAAATGTTCTGATACTTTCTTACATAGTGGCATTTGACCTTAATCATCAAGATAATTTAAAACATTTACATATATTGAAAGGAAATATTTCTGTGTGCCTTTATTTTAAGAAACCTATTAAATACCTCCTTAGGAGATGGTGAGATTGTTCAGGTTTTGTGTTCATTATGCACAAATTTCTATAGTAAAGACAAAAACTTTTGTATTAGATAAAATAAAAGCACCTATTTTCTAATATTCAACAAATCCTTTGCTCTATGACCAAAACTAGATCAGCAAGTTATTTAATGTTTATTGTAAAAGGAAATAAGTAAATCATAAGTTAAAAGCCGTGTGGTGATTACATAAAATTAAGTGTGGTTGTTGAAGTATAATGGACGAAGGGCAAAATTACTGATTGTTCCCACACCCCAACCAACCCCATTCCTGGCCAGAGAGACAGACATTTGATATATCATTAAGAGTGAATCCAGGAAAAATTATCTTTTGTTTTAAATTCTAAATAGTGTACTTAGGTACTATGTTTGTTTATTGAATGCAGTGTTGCTAAAAATTTTAAAGATTAATTATACAACAAGAGTGACAATAATTTAGTAAACTTTGAAAGGTTACTAAGTACATAATATGAAAAAAGTTTAGTTGATAAATAGTATGAGTTAGCTTGACCATATTGGCCATTTGTATCAAGTCTGTTTATTAAAATATGATGCAGTTTTCATTTTGTTAAATTTTCAACCTAAAAGGGAAAAAAAAAATTTAGGAAAATGAAGCAAATGTTTCTGTGTATAAGGAAAAGTAGTTTTAACAAAATATATTGGGTGGCCAAAAATTTGTTTTGAGTGTTTCTATAACATCTTAACATCTTATTTGGCCAACATGATACATGTATTAAAGACATCACTGAAAAGATGGCTTTGGGTCTTAGAAATACACTTCTAGTGTTTTTATGAAGAGTTATAAGTAACTCAAAACCTGCAGGTAATTGGGTTCCATCTCCTTTAGACTGATGTCTACACTCAGGTCCTTTCCCTGTCTCTCGTCTTTAGAACCCAGTGCTCTCTGCTCTGCTTGCTGTATGTAATTCTTCTGGTGAAGCTCTGGATATGGGGCAGCAAACTGCAGTTAAGGAAGTTGGAAGTCAGCTTTCAGTTCTTTTAAATGTTAAACTGGTAAGGAAAGCAACTGTAATCATTTCACTAAAGAACAAATAAAATATTGGAAAAGAGAATGAAATTTCCATACAGAGTAAAATGTATGTAATTTCTTTAGGTTCTTGGTAGCACTTGTGATTAGAACTTAAAAATACCTACTTTTACTCTTTTAGCCAGTTCTATTTAAGTGTGATAGAATTATATTAATAAAACTAGAAACTAGTGAAGTGACAGTCTAGTTACTATTTTCAAGACCAGTTGGACCCTATTTTGTTTGTTTGTTTAATTTCTTCTCCTACTGTTTTTTCTTCTTTCTTTGTTTGCTATGGCATGTTTCTGTGATTCTGGAGTTCTTTTATAAAATCTTTTGAGCAGTGGAGAGTGGTCTGGCTTAATAGTAGAAGGGGCAAGCAAATGGATGTGTCTAACTTGTATTCCTCTTCTCCAGAAAAGCCAAAATCAGGCTAGAATTAGAATGATATGTGTCCCACAGATGATTGTAATTTAAAAATCATATTTACTTAAATATCTAACTATGACATTGATAAGTTGAAATACTGGCCTCTGGTGTCCCAGTCAGTGGAAGGTGAAGAGGCAACATTCACATTGTGAAATAATAGAAATGATTTTGCAGATGATATTTTATCATTAAAGTTTAAGTATATGGTTAGATTTCCCTGTTTCAGCATTTTAGCTTCAACAAGTGCTTGCCCCCAATCCTGATTAAATCATTCAATAAATATTCACTGAGGATCTTTCTTTCCTGGTGATAAATCTTACAATATCATAATAGAAGCAACAGTTATGGAGAGAAATGGAATTTTAAGATGACTAAGGAATAAGCAAGCTTTTTCTAAGACAGATAAAAATAATGAGATGCCCATCTGAATTAAATCTGGGTTTAGAAACTTGACTATACTTTTTCCTAACTGTATGTCTAGAGGAAATTATTTAACCTCTACTCCTTTTTCTTAGTAGTAAAGTGAGGGTAATAATACCTGCTTTATAGAGTTGTAAGGAATAAGTCAAGTAATAAATATGAAGTGCTTAGCATATTTCCTGGAATATAATAAATGTGAATGTTGCTAGTCCCATGTAATGGAAAATTTTCACCAAAATTATTTTGTGCTTCTTATTTAAGGTAATAGGTCAACCTTATGTTCAACAGACACTCAGCCTTTTACTTCCACTGCTGGGATTTTTCATTCAAGCTCTAGATCCTCAGCTGATAAGTCAGGTAAGAATAGTGAGCAAGCTATCTATTCTCTATCTCTTTGATACTGAATTGTCAGACCTGTTTTGTTGTTGCTGGTAACTGCTTGGGAAACCCTGAGATTAGGAGTCAGTTCACGTGGGAACCCTGCCTTCATAGCCTTTTCAAAGGTGTGCCAGAAGCTGTTGTTGAAGTTGTGTTAGTCACTCGTCCTGTCCAATTCTTTGGGACCCCATGGACTGCAGGCCACCAGGCTCCTCTGTCCATGGGATTCTCTAGGCAAGAACACTGGAGTGGGTTGTTATTCCTTCTCTAGGGGATCTTCCCAACCCAGGGATCGAACCTCGGTCTCCTGCATTGCAGGTAGATTCTTTACCATCTAAGCCACTAGGGAAGCCATGGAATAAAACCAACATGGACTTGAGGATAATCCTCATTATTTCTTTGAAGAAATAAAATGAGGAGCACTACTGAATTTTTTCTCTGGTCCCTAGCTTTCATGGCTGGACCTGGCAGAACCAGGGCCACTGGGGGATCCTTGTGATGTTGCCTCAGGTATGCCTTGCTTTGGGTGGGTATAAGTGATGAAGAGATGGAAAAGGGGAGAAGGCCTTCATCTTACCTGAAGTGATTTGAGGATTTGGAATGAGTTCATACTAGACAGACTTGATCCTCTAATTCAGTTGGCTTAAGCTTACTGTCACTTAAGAAATAAAAACTATTCTGAGGTAAAGCTAGTCCTTCTTATTTAGGAAGTTATAGCATATTGCAGAGAGTGAGACTAGCAACACCTTGTTTTTAGTAGCTCTGGTTTTGGTTGTGTACATGAAGAACTTAGCATTAAAAAATGTTTACTAATTAGATATATTTTTAGTTACTAGATATGTATTTACAGAGAATATAGTAAAATAATTGACTCAAATATGTTTATTCTGAAGATTCTTTTTTGAAAAATAGTGATAGTTTTGATGTAATTGTACCTACCTTTAAAAAATCCAAATAACATTTTAAAATTTCAACATATGTCAATTATTCATTGAGACATTGCTTCCATAGAAGACTATCTCAGTGTCCTTTACACCAGGCAAACTTTGACCTCCTGACTAGGTTTTGCTCTCCTGTTTTCAGCATAAGCGCTAAGGAAGATATTTTACATTTTTAAAGGTTTGTTAAAATATATATATATGTATGTATGCCACAAGGAACCATCTGGCCCTTTACAGAAAGTTTGCCAATCCATGTTTAAAGAATGAACTTCTCCCTCTAGAATTTAAAATACAAAATAATTTTTAAAGATTTAAAGGAAGAACACTGGCATATTGTTTTTCAGAAACACATGAATTTTTAATTTTTTATTTCAATGGTTGGTAAAACTAATATTGTGGTAGTAACTGAATGAGTGATTTTATTGTTTTATTCAGATTCCACCTGTGAAGTGTAGGCTTTGTAGAATGTTTGACTGTCCTGGGTTTGGTTTTGTTTCCTGTCCTGAATACCCATCAAAATCTTAAGTCGTGTCTCTACAAAGCACTTGTTTTATAACAACTATTCTTTGGTCTTTGCATCTTCAGGTCATAACTTTGCAGACCTCACTGCTTAAATTAGAGCCTCCTGACCATGTTCGACTGGCATTTCTGGATTTTCTCTCTTCTCTGGGAAAACTTTTTATACCTCAGACTATCCAGGTAATACTCTCTTAATCCTGTTGTTCCCATGTTAACAAAATCTCTAATAATTACTGAGGGATTTTCAGGCTTTAATTTCTGGAATTCTGTGGATTGCTGACAAATGAAAATTGGAGAAAAACTATTTTGTGAAGAGAGGGTGACTGTCTTAGTAGAACTCATGTCAAGTCATTTACTTTTAGAAAAATGTTGACATACAAATAATTTATAGAACTGGCTACAGTAAGATTTATGATAGTTGGGTTCTAGCATACAGAGTTCCTGAGGAAGGAAAATATTTATGTCTTCTAGGGAACAATGTATAGTGAGGAAATTGGGTGATTTATCAGTTATTCTCTTGGTTTCTATATCCATTAAAGGGAGCCTATTTGCTTTTTAGAAGATAGTTTTGAAAATTTTGCGAAGTACATATAGTTGACAGATACTTATTTATAAAACTGTAAAGGCCTGGTGATACACTTCTACTGAATCTTAAGACATACTTCACAGCAAAAAGAAGTCTTCCTCCTAAATTGAGTTTTTCCTTCCTTATTACTGTGGTCAAGACAATTCTAGACAGTTGACATTTTCCCCCTACTTCCAGGTCATACTATGAAGAGTTCAGTGCTGAGAACTTTTTATGTAAGTGGGGCAAAAATATGATAAATGTTTTCTCAGTACATGTTAAATAATTACAACCTTGAAACCAAAATTTGAACTAGTTTGTAAAGGGCTCTCTTGTTCAAAGGTAGACAATACCATACTGTTGGTTTTCATCACGTTGTGTTTCTTGAGGTAAGTGTAGACTTGACAGTTTCTTTTCAACTCTCTGGATAGAAGTATTCAAAGATACTTGCATTTGAGCTATCTTTTTAGCATAAAATGAATGTAAATGTATTCTGAAATTCTGTTTCATCAGTGCATAGCCATGGACCCTCATAGGCCCAAAACCTATGGAACAAATGTTTAATAAAAGCAGAAATCACCTTACATATTCCCAGAGTGAAGTTAAGATCTGAAGAAATTTGGGGGAATTCACCAGCATATGAGAGGCATTTAACCCATGTGATGTTGATTCATTTATTCATTCAAGAAAAAGTTCTTGCTATATGTCAGGTGCTGTTTTAATCCCTGAGGATTCAGTATTCAGTAAATCAAACTAATAAATACCCTCAGCCTGTTGAGCAGCAACAGACTACTAAAGTGGGGATATATGAAATGCACTGAATTGGTGGTGAGGGCTATGGAGAGAAATAAAGCAAGAGAGGGGGAAGAAAGGATGTACATGTGGGAGTAGAGTCTGAAATCAGACTTGGTCACTGGAATCCTCACCGTAGTGACATGTGGTTAACACCTGACGCTGAGGGACCACACCAGGCAGGTGCCTGAGGAAGGATCTCCAGGACAGGGGAAATGGGAAGCGAACTCCCCCAGCTGGAAGCTCTTCTGATAGGAGAGCTAGCACAAAGGCAGGTGGGGCTTTGAGCAAAGGAGGGACACGATTTAAATGTTTTATTGTGTTCCCTGGGACAGAATTATGGAAAACTGATAACAAATGTACTCTGCTGAGGTTCTCCTCTAATAAGGTTTGGTTTTCTTTGTAGGACAGAATTCTGCCCAGCCTGTCTTCTGTTTTTGCCTCACTGCTAGCTGACAGGAATTGGCTACTAGAACAACATTCCTTGGAGGCATTTACTCAGTTTGCTGAGGTAATTAATTAGAAGGCCAGTCTTATCACAGTGACCTCTAAAACATTTTCTGATATTGCAAAATATTCCAAAAACATGTATAGAGCTGCTTTTTGTATCTTAGCCATAAAATTTCTGGAGGTGATATTACTAGCCTTCTGTTTTACAGGATCTAAAAATGAAGGCCAGAGAAGGGAAGTGATTTTCCTAAGGTCCTCAGTAGTAATGATCAGAACAGGTATTCAGACCAGGTGTCCTAATTCAGATGCTGTTTGGGGTTGAATGATAATATATTTCATCTCCACCTTTCATGGGAGCTAAGTTGATGAACACAGATCTGTTAGCTCAGCTTTGTAGAGAAGGCGACTCCGCCCTGGGCTGCTTTTACTCTAACCCGCTATTGTACAATCCTGCCCTTCATCTTAATGGGGCCCAAAAATGTTGGGATGACTGGGCAGAAATCATTACAGCTCACAACTTTATACTTGTGCAGTCTCAAATAACCATGAGCTTATTATTTTTTGAGCGATTTTTCTTTGAAAGTTGCATTCTTTAATTAAAGTAGCTCTTAAAATTGTGTATTTCTTTTTGCAAGTTATTAAAATGTACTGAAATTAGTTTTATCAATCTTTTAATAGGGAACAACTCACGAAGAGATAGTTCCACAATGTCTCAGTTCTGAAGAAACAAAGAAAAAAGTTGTATCCTTTTTGGAGAAGGTATTTTATTTATATAGCATCCAAGTAGCGGTACAAATTTTGTTATCATGTTACTTTTAAAAAAATTATTGCCAGGTTGAATATCCTGTTAGCTTCTTAAGCAGTTGGGACCTCACTGCAGGTCAGAAGTGAAACACTTGGGTCACTCTGGCTGTAGTCTGGGATACTGCAGCATTGATCATCCAGGCCCAGAGATGAAGAATGTGGATCCCTCACCAGTAACCCACCATCATTAGACTCACAGGTGGAACTGTAGGCCCAAGAGGGTCATATTCACCACCATGATCCAATCAGGGCTTTTCCAAAGAGTGCCTCCCATATTTGTGTGAGCTTTGAAACTTACATGGGGACAGTGGTAGGATGTAAGTCAAAGGTTAACTGAAACACTAATAGAACAGTTAAACCACAAACTTACAATACTATGATAAAGTGAATTATGCTTAAGTACTTAATTTTCTTAAGAATATCTCACTGAAGTGGGCTATGTCTCTTTTTCATATATATGCATATATTACGTATAAGCTGGATGTAAGTGTATGTACATGTTTCTTTTAAAAATTTCTCACCCTATTCAGTGGAGGCTAGCAGATGATCTTTTTTTTTTTTCCTGTAGGGAAGGTGTACACTGTAAAATATTTTTACCCAAATCACACTGAGGATAATTTTTCAGACGAGTCCAACTTACTTCCAGAATTTGCTTAGTTCACAAGCTGGGCCTTGTAGTTAAACATTCGGCACTTAATACACACAGGTCTTTTCAGTTTCTGAGCATCACACCATTTTGATACTGAGTTGAGAGCACTGATGTTGGTATTTACTTGGTTCTTCATGATCTCTGGCAGACAGGGTTTGTAGATGAAACTACAGCTGCGAGAGTGGAACGTATCAAACAGGAAAAAGGTACTTTCTGGGAGCCTTTTGCTAAAGTTACTCAAGAAGAAACAAAGATGTCATCTTTACAGGTATGGACTGCTCTTCAGTGTGGATCAAGCTTTAATAAAAAATTTGCTTTATTACTTATAAAAGTAGAACAGAATCTAGCGTGGTTCTTTGCCTCATACAGAATAGACATGTGAAATTGTTTTATGGTAGCTGCTCTTTTAAAAATCACATTTCTTCTTTCTGGAAGGCCAACACATAGAACAGAGGTGGGACTCCAAAAAGTTTTAAACATCATACTGAATATACCTTTAATATAACTTTCAATTATTTGCAGTAATCTTTGGAAAAGTTAAGTCTTTGTACCAGTGATGCTACAAATGCAGTAGTTTCTGAACCATAGATGAAAACTAATTCACATACCTTCTTAAATGTTTAGTTTGATCCTTTGCCTCATTCATCACAGTCCAGAAATTACATCTATCAAAAGGCAGAAGTCTGACACTTCCAAGGATATTCAAAATTGTTTGAGCACTAATAGTATATTTAGAACGGCAATCCATAATGGTAAATATGTTACAACTCTTAAAAACCTAATAATTGGTTTTCAAGACATGTTAACTTTTTTATGCCTTAAATCTACAAAGTTAAATATATCAGTAGTGTAAATAAGCCCTAAAGAATTTATATATTATGACCAACTTTAGGAAGACAATGACTTTAAAAACTGGCTCTAACCTTTCGTCCTCCTTTCAGTGCAGTAAAAGCATCATTATTAACTTAGCATGAAAAAAGGCATTTTAAAAAATTCATACTTGGGGCTTTTTTTGTAAGGACAGATTATATGGCTAAAGAACACTCACTCACCTGAAGTCACTGGACAAGGCAGCACCTCTTCGTTTCCTTGGACCCTGAGCATCAGTTGTGGTAGCACCCTGAATCCCTGTCGCAAATCAACACTGCCTTCATGTCTCTCTCCAGATGAATGCGGGGGTAGGGGTCTCCTGCCCTTGTGGGCCAATGACTAGAATAAAATTTTCATATAAAACTTTACAATTTTAGAATTTGTTCTTGTAAGCTTGAGTCCAAAAGGAAAGTTCTATTTGGAACAGGGATCATGGCATTACATGTTTTTCTCATTTGCCAGCCTTGTGTGAAAAGAGCCCGTCACGACCTCCCCTCGGAAGATGAGTACAGGTCAACACTGCAAGCAGCAACAGCAGCCTTGGAGGCGATCGAATTATTACTCCAGAAGTCTCCTCCTCCAGACTGGCTCCTGATGGAAATGGAGACACTTCAGGAAAGGATTGATAAGCTAAAACGTCAGGTACTCTAAAGTGAAGAGTTAGTGGACTTGACCACTTTGTCAACTAGGTAAATGAGTCGAATATGATTTTTTTGTTACTCTGTAGTACATTTTGTAAATGAAAATACTGACATCTGTACATGGTCTAACACATAAAACTTTTCTGAAGTTGAATTTAGTGAAAATAAGTCTTTATTTATTGGACATTTAGAGAGGAGGATTGTGGGGGATATTTCTCATTAAGGACTTTGGTACAAGGTAATACAGGTGGAACAGTCGGTAACTGCCCAGGTCTCCACAGGGCCACTCACTCAGATAGTACCTCTGTAAACAAATAAATAAGCTGCCTAAGGAAACCTTAGCAATTTAAAATCATTTATATACTTTATAGCTAAAAGTTTTTCAATAAGTTGTATTCCATAATAGAGTTTACTCTTCTGACAAAGAAATGGCACAGAATTAAGCTAATCAGCCTGAATTTTTGTATTTATTTTCTTTACTTCCAGAATTGCTCTGGAAGAAAGCAGTAAGTTCCACCTTTCCACAGCCACTTGCTCTTCACAGAAACTGGCCTCCGTCAGACGCACAGGCTCTTCCTCTGAGAAGGGCTGTGAACCTCTGCACTGCCCAGGGCTCTCCGCCAGCAAGCCAGGTCTCCTCTCACTTCCATTGGCAGACTGGAAAAAGAGCTCCTGACATGAGAAAAACAGGATGCTTTGGGGCTTTCTCATCTGCAGTGCCTGCTTCTGAGGTATTAGTTTGATTTTTTTGTTTCTTCTAAAGAAATCCTTTTTCCTGAAAAGTGACTTGCAGCCACTGTCACCAGCTGTTATCGTCCCAGTTCAGCTCACCATCTTCCCCCCAGCCTGCAGACTCTCCCTGCAACAAGAGCAAACAAGGGCACCTGCTGAAACAAGTCACATTCAGATTTAAAAGATCGGGGATTTAAAAGGGGACCAACAAATAGATTTCTTCAAACTAAGCAAAATAATTTACTATAACAGAAATGTGAATTCTGTGGTTTTGCTATTACAAAATCACAGCATTAAAAAATAACTTTCACAAGGACTATTTAACACTTAGCCCAAGCACTTCTATTAATACATTTTCCTGGGCAAGAAAAGATGCCATTGACAGGAATTGATTTTGTTCATTTTCTGATCATGTTAATAAACCAGTTGTGGACATCAGTCTTCTCTCACTGGGAAAGAATTTTTTTTTTTTTTAATAAATGGGACAGTATAGCTGCTGCCTGTGACGGAAATATGTAAACTAGTAACACAATTTAATAATCCTCACCTCAGTAATTTCTGCTGCAGCAAATTTTGAGGAAAAGTGCATCACTGGTGAGACATCCTTGTTGGGAACCACTGTTTCTGTCCTCAGTTCAGGCAAAATAAGAATAGCAGCTGAAGGCTTAATTTCTGGGATCATATCAGCAAACCAGTCCAACTCTGGGTCTTTTACTGGCTTCTTTTTTACCTGAATGGTAAACTCCTCTCCTAAACCCAGTTCTGATGGAACTTTAAGGCGCCTTTCTTGTGACAACACTTTCGGTGGCTTGGTTTGGTCTGGGTCATCCCTGCTTTGTGCAAGACTGGTCTTTTGGGGTAGGCTTGATTTCGAAGGCAAAGCAGGAGTGGCCTTTTGCTCCCCTGAGGTAACAGGTCTTGTGGCCATCATTCCACCTTCCAGATTTACTTCGGTATCTAAGCTGCCGGGCTCAAAGTCATCCCAAGGCTCCTCCTCTGCATTCAGGTTAGTGAGCGGGGACTGGGCAGCTGCGTGGGGATCTGGCGGACAAACCTCTGTGTTGACAGTTTTGTTCTCAGGCTCCTCAGGCTCGCTCCAGTCAGGCCACTCCTCAGACTTTTTAGAGCTTGATGGGAACTTTCCACTGTCTCCTGAGGTAATTTTCACATTGGAGATGCCATTGATGGGAAATTTGATAGGCTGAGAAAATTGATCACCTGTGGGGGATATGTACAAGAGTTATAAAATGTTGGTTAAGACATGCAATATATTTAGGAGAAAGTTAACACTGAAGAAATGTATAGACCCAATTCCTTGGAAATAACGCATGTGCACTGAACTATGAGATAGCCTAGAAGAACATAAACCAACAAAGATATAAGTTAAACAAATACTTAAGTTATGATAAAAGTTAAACAAATGTAATTTGATGGGCACATACCAAGCAACAATTAACTGAAGCACCTAATCCTTTACTAAATATTCAAACATACTATTTATCTATAACAAATACAAAAATGTTCTAGCCAGGCACTAGTACCCTCAAGATGTTAACTATGTACACCTTGAGAAAGTGTATGCTCAAGTAGGCTGCCTCACTTTAACATATCCTCATTCTAAATAGATTTTCACAAGCGTAGTCAAGTCATGAAGTCCTTTGTAGTATGGTCTGACTGTGTGCTTAATTCCGAAAACTTATTTAATCACAGAACTCCTCTTTCATGGTACACCTGATAACATCTTCCAGAACTATCATACTTTGGTATAATTTGGAGAAAGTCCCCAAAGTGAAGTATCTGGTGCAAAAAAAAATTCAAGCAATGTCTCCACCAGTTATGAAGAAAAGACAAGTATTTACCCTATAGTCCAGGGAAAACAGATGCACCCAAGCTGACTACATAATTGTAAATAATAAAGAATTAAGTCTCAATAGTCCCAAAGTGCCCTTTAGTTTCAGAATTTTAATTACTCAGGAAAACATTCACCAAGCAGTGGAACAGCTATATAAATTTAATAAATCTACCTGTCTGTAGAAGAGTACTGTAGTAATCTTGCGGTATGTGCTTCTTGCTGTTGATGGGCACGTTGTCAGAAAAACATTTAGGGAACATGCCAGGGGAGGGGTTCTTCAAGATTGGCAAGCTCTGACTGCGCTGGCTGCAGGTGACATGCACAGGAGAATCTGAAGATGAATAAAAACTCCAAAAAATGAAAGAGTAGTAAATTGCTTCTTTTCCTATCACGTTAGGTGAGCGACAGTTAAGAGTAGGGGGGTATATTGAACGCAGATAAAAGATAACTTGCTGGGAGAGGACATCTCTAAATATTTGGAGAGACACACCTACTATGGAAGTGTCCACATGGTGGGAAACCAAGGATTCAAGCATTAGGTAAGCATTTGGAATAGAGAGAGAAAACCTTTAACATACCTAGTTATAAAAGTTAACAGCCTTTAAAAACATCTCAGTGGTGATTTAAAACTGTCCTTGATTCTACTTTCCTTTTAAGAATAAAGAGTACAAGCACACGAATATGAATGTACTTAATGCCACAAAACTGTATACTTTAAAATGTTTAAAAGGGTAAATTTTGTGTTATGGACATTTAACTCCCAACTGGAAAAAGAAAAATGTTTTAAGAAAATGTAGTCTTTAGCACCTTTTAGAAAGTTCATATTCAAGAATGAGTAGTAGTCAAAAGGATCCTAGCAAAATTTTTGATTGCTTTGCCTGCCTTAGGAAAATGAGGGGGTGGTCTGGGCTGAGTCATCATAGGCCGCACTTCCCCTCCTCACCCCAAGTCCACCACCCTCTTACTTATTTCTGCCACCATCCTCCCTGCTGAAACCTACTAATTTTTCATATAAATTGTCTCCTTCTCTACATTGTCTTCCCTAACTCTGTTCATGCAGACTTATTTCCCTCAGGTATGTTTTTCATAAACCTTAGTATCAGCCTTCATAAGTCTGATCATGCAGGTAAACTATAAGAACAGAAGGAAAAAAAATCTAAGAGTACCTCCTTTATACACGCCCCTCTCCCAGCAGCCCCTCTGTCCTATAGGACAAGGGCCTCTCTACCATAAATCTGGGATACAAGCTGCCACCAGGGTCTCAGCCATCCTGGATGAAGAGTCTAACATGGCAAGTCAGTGGGATTAAAGTTTTCAGGAAAATCTATTTTAATAAAAACTTATCTGCTATTGATGCTTTGGTGCCCTTTTCTGTTTCCTATTCAGATTACAGAGTGATCCAAATGGAGAGTATTTAAATATCTAGAACCAGAAAACCCCATCCAATAAATAAAGTTGTTGGGAGTGGGGACTTCTGTTAATTCAACATGTAAAGTTGTCCCTAGAGACTGACCCCTAAACCTTTCCTCACAACTATGCACATCCTCTCCTCTGGCCAGAAATTCCTCCAGTATGAAAATGTAAGCCCGTCACCTGCTCCATGTGTGCTCTCTAGAAGAAAAACTGCTAGCAACAGACCTCACTCAGCTTGGCGTACATGTTTCATGGCTGAAGAGGTGGCGACAGTTTCTACATCACCCTCTTCAAGCTCCTCAGAGTCTCACTAACACTGACTCAGTAGCACTGAGGAAGTCAATGTTGCTTTAAAAATTCTCTTGGCAGCAAAATTAGAGAAAAGTCTGGCAGTTCTTTATTACTAATAACTGTTTCCATGCTCTCTACTCACTATCATTGAGAACTGAGTCAGATTTAGAGCTTTATAACATGGCCATCATCCTTCAGGATTATACAAAGGGGCAAAGAAGCAATGGCGCCGTCAGTACAAAATTCTTATTCTTGACTTCTATAGCCTATAAAGACCAGAAATTGCTGCTACTTGCCAGGTAATATTTCAATGGGAACATCAG
This sequence comes from Cervus canadensis, assembly GCF_019320065.1. NCBI lineage: Eukaryota > Metazoa > Chordata > Mammalia > Artiodactyla > Cervidae > Cervus > Cervus canadensis. Next base: position 41,851,922 of record NC_057398.1, on the reverse strand, counting down.
AATTAAGGATTTTCTTCTCTTGATTTCCTCCAGTAACTAAAAATGAATAGCTTGTCACCTAACAGGCCATCAAAATCAAAAGAACTTAAAACATTTGGTATCACTAAGAACTGCTCCAGCCTTTTTGCAAACTGAAACTATTAAGATGTAAAATATTCTATATATTCTTTGACTCAGTAAGAAATTCAGAAAGGAGTGCAACAGCCATCAACAGGGAGGGAGGTCACTGAGTGAATTATAGTCAATGAGATATTAGGCAGCTATCAGTAAAACAATTATTAGGTAGTTATGTATTGACCTGGAGACAGGTCCCTGATAAGTTGTTACATGAAAAAAATCAAGTTGTGGAACTGTGCATAGTATTTTTTTAAAAATCCTATGTGTGTGTGTTAAAATACATTTGTGTCTTTGTGGGCTTGCAAAAAGGATGAAAGAATTCCCATTAAACCATTAAAATTGGTTACCTTAGATGCCCCAGAAGGAGGTGAAGGGGAAATTAACTTTTTCCTTTTAATTCATGTATCATTTGAATATAATCTGTGTTACTTGTATAATGTTTAAAATCTAATAAAACAATAACACTGGACCTTTTAATCACTCTTACCTTCTGGGGAAAGGTCCACAGTTTTAGTAAAGCTTGGGGCGGTGCGTTTGAAGATCTTGGTTCTCTCTCCTCCCACAACCACCTCTGGTCCAAGTAGCGAGACCAACACTGCCAGGCTGTGAAGAGTAATGGCCACGATGGAGTCGCTGGTATCACGCAGGCCCAGTAAAACCTAGGAGTACATTGGGTAGTAAGTTACATAACTATATTGCCTGTCTCTTCTCCCTTTCCCCCCAACCCCAACAAGTAGTTGGGCTGCAATCAGACTGTGTTTGTTCAACTGAACTTCATTTCTTAGATGTGTTCTAGGTCGTAGCTCTCTACATATTTGTGGTCAAGGACCAATATTTTCCCTTCCCAATCTAGCACACCCTGATACTTTTTTGAAGATACAATAAAAATGAAGTCAAATACATACATGAGAAATGTATTAGAAATAAGGTTACTCTGTTAAGTTGCTATAAAAGTTTTTAGATCATGATGCCTGTCGGCTCTTGCTTCCAGGCCACTGCCACAGAGTCCTCCTGAGGCTCAGCCCTTTCAAGTCTACAGCACCAAGTATTCCCAGGTGGTCTCCCATTCCAGTAAAACCAGGCCCGACCCTGCCTAGCATCTGAGCTCAGATGAGATGGATGCATTCAGAGTGGTAAGGCTGTAGACAGTTCCCCAAGTTCTTGGCAAATCTGAATACTCCAACCAAAAGACAGAGTTGCTGAATGGATTAAAAAAAAACAAAAAACAAGGCTCATCTGTATGACGCCATAAGAGACTTCTCATGTAAGGACATACATAGATTGAAAGTGAAGGAACAGAAAAAGATGTTTCATGCAAATGAAAACCAAAAGAAATCTAGGGAAGCTATACTTAGACAAGACAAAATAAACTTTAAACCAAGTTTTGGAGGGGGGCTCCAAAATTACTGCAGATGGTGACTACAGCCATGAAATTAAAAGATGCTTGCTCCTTGGATAAAAAGCTATGACCAACCTAGACAGCATATTAAAAAGCAGAGACATTACTTTGCCAACAAAGGTCTGTCTAGTCAAAGCCATGGTTTTTCCAGTAGTCATGTATGGATGTGAGAGTTGGACCATAAAGAGAGCTGAGTGCTTTAGAATTGATGCTTTTGAACTGTGGTGTTGGAGAAGACTCTTGAGAGTCCCTTGGACTGCAAGGAGATCCAACCAATCCATAAGGGAAATCAGTCCTGAATATTCATTGGAAGGACTGATGCTGAAGCTGAAGCTCCAATACTTTTGGCCACCTCATGCGAAGAACTGACTCACTGGAAAAGACCCTGATGCTGGGAAAGATTGAAGGTGGGAAGAGAAGGGGACGACAGAGGATGAGATAGCTGGATGGCATCACCAACTCGATGGACATGAGTTTGAGCAAGCTCTGGGAGTTAGTGATGGACAGGGAAGCCTGGAGTGCTGCAGTCCATGGGGTCCCAAAGAGTCAGGCATGACTGTGCAACTGAACTGAACTGTATATCCCTGATGAATGTAAGATGCCAAAATCCTCAACAAAATTAGAAAACAAATTCAACAATACATTAAAAGGATCAGATACCACAATCAAGTGGAATTTTTTTCTAGTGATGCCAGGATGGTGGAACATCCACACATCAATGTAATACACTACATTAACAAAATGAAGGATAAAAATCATATGATCATCTCAATGAACAAAAAGTATCTGACAAAATTCAACATCTATTTATGATAAAAACTCTCAACAAACTGGATATAGAGGAAACATACCTCAATATAATAAAGGCCATATACGACAAGCCTACACTTAACATTACACTGAAAAGCTGAAAGTCTTCCCTCTGACATGAGGAACAAGTCAAGGATGCCTCCTGTTGCCAACACAGTGTTGGAAAACCCTAGCCACGGCAATTAAGCAAGGGGGGTGGGGAGGTGAAGACATTTAAATCAGAAAATAAGAAGTATTGTAAAACTATATACAATATACAGAAATCTGTAGCATTTCTATACACTAATAATGGATTGTCAGAAAAAGAAAAAATAATCCCATTTACAGTTGCATCAAAGAATAAAATACATAGAAATAAATTTACCCAAGGACGTGGAAGACCTCTACACTGAAAACTACAGGATACTGATGAGAGACACTGAAGAAGACATAAATAAATGGAAAGATATTCTGTGTCATGGATTGGAAGAATTAGTATTGTTAATAAACTGCCCATAGTTCCCTAAGCAATCTACAGACCCAGTGCAATCCCTATCAAAATTCCAATGACATTATTCACAGAACTAGAATAAACAATCCTAAAATTTGTATGAAACCACAAAAGACTCTATAGCCAAAGCAACCTTCAGAAAGAAGAACAAAGCTGGAAGCCTCACGCTCCTTGATTTCAAACCATATTACAAAGCTACAGTAAGATAGTATAGTATTGGCATAAAACAGACACATAGGTCAGTGGAACAAAATAGCCTAGAAATAAACCTGTACATATATGGTCAGTTAATTTATGATAAAAATAGCCAAGAATACACAATGCAGAAAGGACAGTCTATTCAATAAAGTGTTGAGAAAACTGGACAACTGTTTTATAACACATTAACTTAAAATGGATTAAGGACGTAAATGTAAGACCTGAAATAACAGAGCTTCTAGAAAAAAATACAGGCAGTAAGCTTTTTGACACCAGCCTTGGTGATGAGTTTTTGGATCTGACACCAAAAGCAAAGGTTACAAAATCCAAAACAGAAGTGGGACTATATCAAACTAAACAGCTTCTGCACAGCAAAGGAAACCATCAACAAAGAAAAAAGGTAATCTACTCAATGGGAGAAAATATGTGCAAATCATATATCTAATAAGGGGCTAATGTTCAAAATATACAAAAAAAAAAAAAAAACCTCATACAGCTCAAAGGCAGAGACAATTTGATTAAAAACTAAGTTGAAGATATGAATAGATGTTTTCCCAAAGATGACATAAAGATGGTCATGAGGTATGGGAAAAGACGCTCAGCATCACTAAACGTCAGAGAAATACAAATCAAAACCACAATGAGATAGCACTGCATAGCTGTTAGAAAGACTATTATCAAGAAGACAAGAATCAAGGGAGGGCGAGGATGTGGAGCAAAGGGAACCCTTGTGTGCTGCTGGTGGGAATTTTCATAATGGGTACGGCCACTATGGCAAACAGTATAGAGATTCATCAGATTAAACATGGGATGACCATACCACCCAGTGATTCTACTTCTGGGTGTTTATTTGAGGAAAAACCTTACTAAAAAAGGCATATGCACTCCCATATTCACTGCTGGATTATTTACATCAAAGTATCTATTGATGAATGAATGGATAAAGAAAATGTAGTATGCACACAGGAAGATTCAGCCATACAAAAAGAATAAAATCTTGCCAATTGCAACAACATGGATGGACCTGGAGGGCATTATGCTATGCGAAGAGGAATAAATGAGACACAGAAAGACAAATGCTCACTTATATGTGTGTGTGTGGTGGGGGAGGTGGGGTAGAGGACAAACAAAAAAAAAACAAGAACACAGATACAGAGAACAGATTAGTGGTTGCCAGGCGAAAGTGAGCAGGTAGAGAGGAAATAAAATGGGTCAAGAGGTATATACTACATTATGAAATAAAAAGGTCATGGAGATATAATGTACAGCATAGTGACTATAGGTTGTAATACTGTATTGCGTATTTCAAAGTCACAAAGGATATTTTTTAAAGTTTCATCATGAGAAATTTCATAACTGTATGGTGACACATGGTAACTAAGCTTATTGTGATCATCTGCAATATATGTATACACATATCAAATCATTTTCCTGTATTCCTGAAACTACATGTCCATAATGTACTTCAATTAAAAAAAAAAGATTTTAAATGTTAATTTTCCGTATCTGTACTCAGCTCAATGCAGCAGAACTGTAACAAACAGTTCATGGACAGGCAATGTTCTTCAGGGCACACTTGAAACACTCATCTTGGTCACTAAGAGCTGTGTCCTTCACCTCTTAGCTTAATACACAAGAACAGGACTGAAAACTTTCTTTATATCTGATGCATATAACACCTATCCCAAACTGAGCCAATTATGGTCTCTTTCCCAGTAATAAAAACTGGAATTTAGAGAAACTGGTTATCTCTGGTTTGCTTAAAAGGTGGACAGTAAACTTGGAAACTACGGGGCAACTACGCTTGGCCACGTGTATACCAAATAACAAAAGCTGGTCTTCAAAAGTCAAACGTGAATGGATGTAAAGAGAAAGGAAAGAAATGAAGACCATATGGCTGAGTCCCAGCTGCACTTGATTTCCCTCTTAGGTAGACTGACATCCTTTGATTAAAGTCTCTCTTTTGGGCTTTAGCCCATTTAAGTGGGTTTCAGTTACTTGCAACCAGAAGAACTTTGATTAAGACATTCACATGGAACTATCAGGAGAGGTTTTGCTCTGAATTGCCAAACACGTATAGGAGAAAGACAGAGGCAAAGCGTCTGCAGCAGTCAGACACAAGGCCAGGATGACTGGACTGCCTGGTGGAGAGGGCATCACGGGTTCAGGAATCCTGGGTTCTGGTTCAGTCTCTGCTGGGAATTCTCAATATGACTTAGCCAATTAATCGTTTCATTTTTCTGGTCCAGTCTCCTCATTTACCCAAGATAAAGGTTTCCAACAGGACTCAATAAAGAAGTATCAGGTCCAATGCTAACAAACGAGGCACAGTCTCAAAACACAGCTGTACATGTAAACTAAATCATGGTTAGAACTGTCAGCTAATTATGGTAATCATAAGAAACCACCCAAGCCAAAAAACCAACAGTCATCCTCAAAACTCTCCCATCTAGTGAAAGACTGAGTCCTCCCCCAGCTACCCCTAACCACTGCCACCATGTTTTCCCCAGTCCTTGTCATCTCTTAGCAGGACTATTCTAATAATGTTCTCATTGAACCTCCTTGCTATAGTCCATCTTCCACACTGCCACCCACGTGAACATTAGAAATCAGCTAAGTTATTCCTCTATAGGGCAAGTAACTCCACTGAGAGTTTTCATTGCTTTTCACATGCTGATTATCTACTTGTTAACAGGCTGGTGCAAAAGTAATCACAGGTTTGCACTGTTGAACTTTTCCATTTGATACTGGAATATATTCTTAAATAAATGTGGTTATGTCACACATAATTTTGATGCACATTTCTTGCTTTATTTTTTTTTTGCTAATTATTATTACTTGTTGTTTATATGTATTTTAGACTATGGAAATGATGTTAGACACAAAAGCAAATTTGAGTGATTTTCTTATTTGAGTTCAAAACGGGTCAAGAAGCAAGAGACAACTCGCAACATCAACAAATGCATTTGGCCCAGGAACTGCTAAGAATGTACAGTGCAGTGGTGGTTCAAGAAGTTCTGTACAGGAGACGAGCCTTGACGATGAGGAGCACAGTGGCCAGCCATAGGAAGCGGACAACAATGAACTGAGAGCATCACTGAAGCTGATCCTCTTACAACTACACAAGAAGTTGCCCAAGAACTCAACGTCAATCAATCTACAGTCCTTCGGCATTTGAAGCAAATTGGAAAGGTGAAAAAGCTTGATAAGTGGGTGCCTCATGAGCTGACCGAAAATTAAAAAAATTGTCATTTTGAAGTGCTATCTTCTCTTATCCTATCCAACAACAATGAATCATTTCTCAATTGGACTGTGATGTGCAATGTAAAGTGTATTTTATAAGACAACCAGAGAAGACCAGCTTAGTGGCTGGACTGAGTAGAAGCTCCAAAACACTTCCCAAAGTCAAACTTACATCAAAAAAGGGTTCATGGTTACTGTTTGGTGGTCTGCTGCTAGCCTGACCCACTACAGCTTTCTGAATCCCAGCAAAAATCAAAATCTGAGAAGTATGCTCAGCAAACTGATAAGGTGCAATGAAAACTTCAACACCTGCAGCTGGCACCAGTCAACAGACTGGGCCCAATTCTCTGCAACAATGCTTAACCACACACACAATCAACGCTTCTAAAGCTGAATGAACTGGACCACAAAGTTTTGCCTCACCTGACCTCTCACCAATCGACTAGCATTCTTCAAGCACCTCGGCAACCTTTGCAGAGAAAACGTTTCCCCAACCAGCAGGACGCAGAAAATGCTTTCCAAGAGTTCACTGAATCCTGAAGCACAGATTTTTTTGCTACAGGAATTAACAAACTTATTTCTTACTGGCAAAAATGTGTTGACTGTAACAGTTCCTATTTTTATTAATATAGATGTGTTTGAGCCTAGTTACAATGATTTAAAATTCAGAGTCTGAAACCACTATTACTTTTCCAAAAACCTAATACTGAGCTCAGTGCGAATTCTGAGACCTATGACAGGACCTCTGTTTCAGAGTTAGATTGCTTCATTCCTCTTCTACATTCTCAGACACAAAACAGCTGCAGGTAGAGTAACAACTACTGCTACAGATGTAAACACAAAGTGCTATGCTAGAGTAACTAGGCTGTAAAGCCAGCCCCCAGTGAACCACACCCCTAGTATCCTTGGCCTTGTGGCCCACCCCACCGTGAACCTGGCCTGACTTATGTGACTCACTTCAATCAAGAGAATGTGACTGAAGAGATATGGTCAGTTCCCAATCTATGCCTTAGGAAGGCTGCTTGGGCTCTTGTGGTCACCTTGGACAGCCATGTAAGATGTCCACCAACCCTGCTAGGGAAATCATGTGGAGATGTCACATGGGGGAACAAGGGCCCTGAGATGTCCAGAGACTTTGTGGAGAGAGCCCCCCAGGAAGCCTGGCTTTTCTGCCCTCCCCTCCGAGGTGCCAAGGAGCTGTGTGTATGTGTTCTGGGCCCCAGATGACTGCTGCCTCCACTGACATGTGGAACAACAGAACCCCAAGCTGAGCTCAATGAATCCAAAGAATTATGAGAATTAATGAAGTGTCGTGGGACTTCCCCGGCGGTCCAGTGATTAAGAATCTGCTGTGCAATGCAGGGGACGCAGGTTTGATCTCTGGTTGGAGAACTAAGATCGCACATGCCGTGGGGCAACCGAGTGCGCACCACAACCGCAGCGCCCTCGTGCTGCAACTGAGACCCAACGCAGCCAAATAAATCAGAAAGTAAATACATCAAATGACTGCCGTGTTAAGATACTACGTAGTATGGGGCTGTTTGCTACACAGATAACAAATATTCATTATCTCCCATCTTCTCACTTCTTGAAAGCAGGGAGTGTGTTACACACCTCTATGGCCCCAGTACTTAGGCACAAGAACTGGCCTAAAACCAGGCCTTATCATCTTTAAATAAATTAATCTCATAGAAAAACAGACAAAATCTTTCCAAACCTCATAGTGAGTTGAACAGTGTCTCCCCAAAATTCATGCCCACCCAGAACGTGACCTTAAATGAGGTCATACTGTGTTACAGTGGACCTTAAATCCAATCACCAGTGTCCTTATAAGAAGGCCATGTGCCAACAAAAGTAGAAACTGAAGTAACACAGCAACAAGCCAAGAAACGCCAAAGGGCTACCAGAAGCTGGGAGGAGGGCAAGGAAGGACTTTCCCTCAGCGCCTTCAGAGGGGGCCCGGCGGACACCCTGATTGGGGATTTCTGGCCTCCAGAATCACAAGAGAATAGATTTCTATTGTTTAAGCCACGCAGTTTGTGGCAATTTGTTCCGCCACAGGAAACCAATACAAAGCCGGAGGCCCAGAGTGGGCAGAGGTAACAGGAGCCCTGGTGGTGGATCAACAAGCTAAAAACCACGGACAGGAACCATGTCCTTTCCTCTCAGCTGTAATCTAATTATTTTATAGTAAGTTAATTATGACACGTGCAGTTTCTCTTCACAGAGCATCCCACAAACGAATCTTGTTAGTTTTCCTCCAAAGAATTAGCAAGCAGAATCACAGGTTTCCGGTTATGAAGAAGTGAAGACTAAATATGCCGGTTTCACTGCTTTGCCTGGGTGACTGGCCTGGAAATGTAGTTTGTGTGTCCGCCCTTGGGTTCCAGGAGGCTTTCACACTGAAACGCTGTCTCAGGCCTTCTCAGCTCTTCCCAAACGCCCCCAGCCCCCTCCTTCCAGGCCGCCTCGCGGATGACCGGCGCCCGCCTACCTGGGGCAGGACGACCGCCTTCAGCTGCTCCTGCGTGAAGTGCCCGGCGTAGGCCTCCAGGTGGGACAGCAGCACCACCCGCACGTGCTCCTCGTGCACCTCGAACAGCCGCAGCAGCACCGGGATCACCCGCGCCCGGAACAGGGCTGGCGAGAGCAGGCGGGGCGTTTCTCCCTGCGTGTCGTCTTCCCCCAGGTCAGACAGGGAACGAAATCATCATTTCAGTGAAAGGAGCAGGAAGCCTAGTGCAAGCTGAGCCTGGAACTTCTCACAATCCTAAGAACTCTTCGAAATTCTCATGTCCCAAACCAAAGGCAAGTGCTTCTTTGACCCCATATTACTCCAGGCTTAACTGTCTTAAGTATACTCCACCTTGTAGGAGTGTTTCTGAAGCACTCTTATCATACTTAATGTACTGCAAAGAAACCTTATGTGTTAATATAATTCTGAGTGGATAGCTCTCTGTATGAATACATTCATGTCTAATCAAGGAGAAATTTCATATACTGGATTCAACTGATATTATTGTTGCAGTTTTTCCTGCAAAGCCAGGAAGTGTTAAATGCTACAACAGGAGCTGGTCCTCTCTTCCGAGCAGTTAAGGAAGGTCCTTCAACAGAGATAGGCATCAGAACCATTTGGGGACCTTTGAAAATATGTATTCACCTGTCCTCGCTCTGTCCCAGACCTAGGGGGCCAGGCACAGACAAATTTAGAAAAAGCTCCCCAGGTCATTCAGATCACCACACAGTAAGCGCACACTGTTTAAATGGGGATGAATAATTCCCATTTACAGATGTTAATTCTGTAATTAACAAGAACACTTTGGGAAAAAATTCACCTTTTTTAGGGCCGAGGAGATAAGGAAGAAAACTCTTAACAGCTACTGGCTCTGCAAACACCAGCTGGTTAAGCAGAAGAGGCACCAACCGTGAGGCTATTAATTCCTCTGACAGGCAGCTGACTCTGTCCAGCAGGAATCTAGAGGCAAAGAAGGAACACCTGGGACACTGCAGCAGCTTTTTGCAGCCTTAGCCCACATCATCGAAGTGATGCATCTGAAATGTGGCTAGGGGAACTGAACAGGTTCCCAGATATTTAAGAAAAACACATAAGGTGTGAGACAATGCCAGCTAATCAGTACATATACAACCTCCAATCCAAGCTAGGAAAGTTTTTTCAACAAACTGCCCCTCACTAATAATAGCAAGAGTGTCCTCTTTCCCCCCTAATAAGCCAGAGTCTTTTTAGTCAATAAAAGGTACTTTCTCAAATTTAAAACACATGTGTGTGCTTAGTCTCTCAGTCATTGTGACCCCATGGACTGTAGCCCACCAGGCTCCTCAGTTCATGGAATTCTCCAGGCAAGAATACTGGAGTGGGTTGCCATTTCCTTCTCCAGGGGATCTTCCCCATCCAGGGATTGAACCCGAGTCTCCAGCATTGCAGGCAGATTCTTTACTGTCTGAGCCACCAAGGAAGCCCATTTTAAAACACATAGGATATTACATTACTTAAAGTTTCTATGGTAAACAAAGCACTGGCTTTTGTTAGAAGAAGCTAAGTACAAGCACTTTAAGAAATACACAGACTTCAGGTATTAACAGTAATAACGTGCCACCATACAATCACCCTAAGCAAGTATCTTGTCTCCTACCTAATCAGGAAATGGACCGTACCAAGCATTACCTCCTTCAAGCCCCTCAGCCACCATCCACAAACAGGTCCATGGCCAGAAAAATTCCCACCTCTTTTCCAGGTACCAAGGATGTAAGGGATTCCTCTTATTTAAGGCCATCCTCACAGGGGCATTGCCCCAACATTCCCTTCTGCCACAGGCCAACAGCCCCCCAGCACAGGCTGGGCTTCAGTTCCTCTCTCACTCCCCCACCAGCTCCATTCTGTGAGTCCAAAGACATGCTCCCATCTTTTCCAGCCTTAAAAACAGCTGTACTTGACTCCCTTAGCAACTCAGTAGCAATTCCATGTTCCTCTCCTCCAAGCTTTTCAGGAGGTTTTACCCAAAGTCCATGTTTTCACCTTCTGCTCACATCTCAATTCACAGCAGTTTGATTCTCTCTGCTGAAACAGCTTTTTCTAAGACAAGGTTACAAAAGCTCTCTTGATGGCAAAGCGATTCCTATCTTTCTCAAAATCTCTACCGTTTGGCATACCAGCCCTCCTGTTCTCTGAATCTCCCCTAACCACTGCTTCTGCCTCACTTGTCAGCCACTCCCTCCCCATCAGCCCCCTGACAAGCTGGGTGCCCCAAGTCCTTTTCATGCTACCCACTTTCTCCGGGAAAATGTCAATGACTACAGGCTAATGAACCTTAATATTCACCTCCAGTTAATCCTCATCAGACCTCTCTCCTGAGATGCAGACCCATCTACCCAAAGGCCCATGTCCATCTTTACCTGGAGGCCCACAGCCACTTCCAACCAACAAAGACACCAGATTCTACATCTTCCCTCCAGTATTTTCCAACTCATTTAGTGATAATCACTAAGGCTTGCCAGGTTTTATGTTTTAATATTTCTTGTCTGTGTCTTCACCGTACCATCGCTGCCCTTACCTGAGGCCTGCCGTGGTCTGCCAACCAACCCAAATCTTACATGAAGTAAAGCTGTGCCCCCTCCGTAGAAAACAAAGTAATCCACCCAAGGGGAGAGTCAGCCGTCTCACAGCCTCTTTTCACTCCTTTGACAGTTTCAAGGCCTGAAGTCCACTGCTTACCAATAGCATCAATACTCCCCTCGGCAACATCCGAGGGTGCCTGCTCACCCCCTCCAGCAGGACTCAAGTGGTCGTCACTCCACACACAAGACCTACTGCGTTTCGCCTCTGTGCACTGGTTCACATTGCCTCTTCGCCCAGAATAGCTTTTCTCTAACCTCCTCCTCCCTGCCCCATCCTCTGTGTTCTCAGGACACCGCCCTTAAGCTCCACTACTGTCTAAGGCTTATCAGTCTATATCTGTTTCCTTCACCAGAACTATATATCCCAGGGTCTAGCAGAGAGCCTGACATAGAGGAAATGTCACTAAATTCTGTCTAAGAAACCCAATGATAGACTCATCTTCTCTAGGACACCTAAAGTGATTACATGCACTTAATCTAAGTTACTGAATTTTAAGGCCCGAATTTTCTGAACTTACTTGAAAAATTCAGTTTTTTCCTCTTCACTCTTCAATGTTAAACTTTTCAAAAAATTTACAACTTCTAGAAAATCATTCCTAAATCCCAAAAAGGAAAAAAAAAAAATGCAGGACAACAGATTAAAGAAGGCACATTAAATATCAAAGCCATAACCACAGACCACACGATAATACTACTCAACAAAGACACATCTCCCTTGACCATGTGGAAGATTCTACTATAACTAAGTAGCTTAGAAGACAAGTGCTATAGGACAAGCCCATAGGGAATTTAATATTTTAAGAATATCAAAGAGATCTGTGAAGAGGATACATGCTTAACCACACACATGTGTGCATACACAAACGTGAACAAATGCTGTGGTTTTAATAAAATCATCATAATCATCCAAACATTTTGTTGTAATAGGATGTGGTTACATGAAATGTCCTGGGAGAAATGCTTTTACCATTACAGAACAGTTGCTGATTCTCAAGTCTCCTCTGGGGAAGTAGTAACTATTAAAGAGGGTTGCAGAAAGAGGCATTTCTGGTACAAGTCACAGGGGTCTTCTCATTTCGCCTGTTTTAAGTTGTCTGGTCACTTTCCCAGCCAGGCAGTGAAGAGAGTGACAGGAGTGAGCGGTTTCCTGCAGAGCCTCCAGACAGTCCCAAAGCCAGCTCAGCTCCAAGCAAACGTGGCCCCTGGCAGAGAGGCTTCAGCAGCAGCCAGCAGCCCCCACCAGCAGGGCTGACCTCCTCTCCTGGGCCTCCACACCTCACCTTTGCACTGTTTCCCTCTGGCTTGGCAGAAAGAGCACAAATGCCTTGACCAGAGTGTAAAATCTGACGGCTCGGCTGCCTGGGCAGGAGCTTCGGCCCTGCCTCCTCCCCCTGCCTGTGGCTGGGCTTTCCCCTCAGGGGCAACAATCCCCTCCTGTGTAACAATTTATGAAAGAAGGAGCCGGTGTGTGGCTCTGCCTTCCCTCTCCTGTTTTGTTTTGTTTTTTAATTGAAGGATAATTCAACTCTACAATGTTGTGTTGGTTTCTGCCAAACATCAACATGAATCAGCCATAGGTATACCTATGTCCCCTTCCTCTCCCCTCCGTTTCATCCACAATTCGTACTAAAGAACTCCTACCCCACACAGTGATGAGAGAATCTATTTACTGTAAAGGATTCTTCTCCGCAGAGAGTGTATCAGTCTGAAACATCCCCCTCAAAAACACATGGAGAAACCTTGCTTAAAGGACTCATAATGGGAAAGGTTTGAATAGCTCTTTTGGAATATAAGTAACAAAGCCCATGTAACCACAAGGAAAATACCCCCTCTGCTGTGTTTAATGATATATCCTCATCCTATCTTAGAGGAAATTTTCCCCCTCCAGGGATAATATCAGCTCTCCCTTCACTCTGATTTCTCTCAGGCTTTCCGACTGCAAACACATAAGGATTTTTAGTTTCACAACTGACACGAGTTTGATTTTGCTAATAAAAGTTATGAATGAGGAGTTAATCTGTGCAGAAGTTCTGCAGACATGGAAATTTAAAAAACAAAGGACACATAATTAAAACTAACCTTGAAGAGAGGTTCAAAAATCTCTCTGAATCCAGCGACAGTATTGACAGCTATACTGTGCCCTCCCTCTAAATTGACTTCTTTGCTCTTCCATCACGAATTACTAAACAAAGAAAACAATCTTCTGCCTGCCTGAAGAAAAATAAGCTCATTTCCATGCCCATCCCCCACCAACAAGTAAAATTCAACAATAATAGACTCGTATAAATAATACAATGTCAGCAAAACAGAGAGGCTGTGTTAACATTAAGTTCCTCAATTAACTTCTCCAACTCTACACCACTGGACACAGCCTAGCTTCTTCACGTTCACAGACGTCCTAAGGAATCCAGCTGTAGTGTCTAGACCCAGGCGCGCACGGTGAAGGATTTCTAGAACTCCCTCTCTGTGAGAGGAACGTGAGAGGCAATTATCACTCCCCCTCTCCTTCCCACGTGGACGTGACTCTCCCCTAACACTGAGGCGCAGCAGCAGCAGCAGCGAAGGGCCTGCGTCGCTCGGCCCTCCGAAGCCCACGCGCAGTGCGGCCCACAGGGGCGGGCGGCGGCAGGCAGCGCGCGGGCGGGCGCCTCACCTGAAGAAGTCATGGCAGAGGAGGGTGCAGAGCGCCGGCCGGCACTGCGGGCTGGGACTCAGCAGGGCTGAGTGCAAGGTCTGCTGGAAGCTGGAGAGAATATCCGCTGAAACTGAAACCCAGAGCGAGTTAGTTCCCACTGCCTCCTCCCTCCTGTTAGGACCTCTGCAGCTGGAGGCTGAGGAGAGCATAAACCAACCTGGAAAAAGCCCAGACAGAGCCCTGGCTGCTGCTACAGCTCCCCGCCTGCCTGAAGTCAGACTCCTTGGCAGGTGGAGAAAATCCTCCTGCCAACACGTCCACCCCCCTGCTCCCCGTGGAGGCCCCCACCTTTCCTGTCAGCTTAACTCAGCTCAGGCCTAGAGGAGGAAGCTTAGTAAGTGGCAGGTTTGAGGGCCTTTTCAATCAAGTCTCCTAACCCTCAAAACAGGAAGTTATTTAAGGACTGTATTTTCTCTCAAGGATGGTACATAATTGCCACCATGCCAGACACAGTGAAGAGCAGTGAGTTCATCACCCACACAGGATGTCCCAGGGCTTAATTCTCAAATGTTCAGGCTCAGACAGCTCAGAGCTGCTGGCTGAATGGTGCTTGTAACTTCAGAGGACGGAATGAACCAGGCAGAACAAACTGTGTTAGAACTGCACAAAGTTGCAGCAATATGAGCTACAGGCTGGTAAAGGGGCTGAATGTATACAGACCCCAGTACACGCAAAGGATGGACATCTGAAGGCCTGGAGCGGCTGGAGGAGAGTGAAGCGGGCTGTCAGACATGCCGCCAGAGAACTCAGAGGAGAACTATGTGCTCACTAGCCTGGGCTTTAAGGGCCAACCAAAGAAAAAAGTAATGAGTAAATGAAATCATGACCAAAAAAAAAAAAAAAAAATCGAAAGGACTTTGAAAGAATCAAGATAAAGAAATGTTAATCTTAATTTAGAAATTAATTTTAAAAAACTCTGAATCTTATCCTCAGATCATTACATACACATCAATAGCACCATTCATTTATTTATAGGCTGGTTTGATAAGGAATAGTCTTTAGACCATACATACAGTACCAATCAATAAGATCATAATATAAGATACCCAAAGCCATAGTTCCAAGTACTCCCTACTTAAAATTCTTTTAACTATGCAAAGTAAAGAAACCCAAAGCTTCTGCCCTCACTGCTATTACGATCTGCCCTGCACAAAGTTACCTGGTAAGCAACAGTTCCTTACTACGATCAAACACCACAGTCCTTTGAATTCACACAGAACAGGCCGTGGATGGCTGTCCCACTAATTCTGTGGATGCAGATAGCACAAGTCCAACTCACCCTGTTCACTTAAGACTGTGAGCAAACTTTCCACCAGTGTCCCAAAAGAATAGGCATCCCGGGCGTGTCCATGGGACGCTGGTAGAGTCGTGAATTCTGGAGACTAAAAGCAGTAAAGATCATTACAACCAGAGGATCTGCTTTAGAAACCATTCCTAATCTTCTCTGAAGCACTTTCTCCCATTTTTCCATTTAGTGTATCCAAAGTTAACTACACAGTATCACACACAAATTTATAAGCTCTTACAATGATTAGTGAATAGACTTTATCAGAGATATTATTAATATTAAATAAGGACGGGGGAAAGGCCATAATATACGTTTGTGGCTTTCAGAAATATTTCTGACTACAAACTGGAATAAAAAAATTATCATCAGCATTATATGCACATATATGTGTAAGTACATAACAAAAACAAACGTTTCATAAAACAGTTCTTAGTCTTGCTCCCCAAGATGTCCCGTGATACTTTCTATTTTATTCCCTATTTTTCTCCCTTAAAATGCCAGTCAGGACCCCTAAATTGATTCAAAACCTACAAATCGTTGGTTTGAAAGATGCTAGTATATACACATAGTACTGCTTGAATAAACCTGAGTTTATTTCAAGTCTTAGGTTTATACTTAAGTTTACTGTTGGGTTTGTGTTTCCTGCACAGCACACTAAATATGTCTTTGGGGATTAAAGTCTACAGTGGTTAAGGGCAAATTTAGAAAGAACAAGTGCTTTTGAATTTATTGTTAAATATTATCTTTCTTTACCAGCACCATAATATTAATAATCACTCTTCCTCACAACTTGGAATCCCAACTAATGGCAGATCGGCCGAGGACCAGCTTGGGGGAAGCACAGGAAAGGGCTGCGCTCTCGTTTCCTAAACTCTCACGGCTTCCACGAAGGTACAAAGGCTTACCGTGAAATGGCTAAGACGCCCCCACCCTGCTCACACCGAGGTACCGCCTATCTTTCAGCACTATCACAGGTGTCTACATGACCAAAATGTAAGCTGAGTTTCAAGAAAAAAGGCTCTCTGCTGTGATGACATGATCAGTCTCAGAAGCCTTCAAGGCCATAGGAATTAGGAAGTGTCTATGACTTAGCAAAGAGGTGGGCAGATGAAAGGTTTTTGTTTTGCTTTAAGTTTCATACTCAAGAAGCCTTCATGACATCTTTAGTGTATCATCTTACCATCTCTTCAGGAGGAATAGATGCTGGGTCTCTTACTGACCGAATACTCCTCAGAAACTAAGAGAAATAAATTAAGGAAAGTAATTTGAGCATATGTTTGGTGAACCAATCTCTTACATCAAGTTACAAAAGCAAAGAGCAATCAACAGCAATGAAACCTTCAAACCAATGCTACAGGCTAAATACATAAATTAAAAATCTTCATCACTGAAAAATGTAGATATAGTGCCTGATATGGCACAAGACTTAGTGGAAAATAAATATCAGTTTCCTTTCCTTTTCCTTTCAGCTGGTTTAACAGACACCCTCTGGTGTTCAGAGGCATCTCTATATCTGATTTGTTTATAAGGAAATTAGAAATACTTTTTTCTCATCCTGCATGAAATGAAAGT
Source organism: Cervus canadensis (assembly GCF_019320065.1). Taxonomy (NCBI): domain Eukaryota; kingdom Metazoa; phylum Chordata; class Mammalia; order Artiodactyla; family Cervidae; genus Cervus; species Cervus canadensis. Next base: position 41,834,977 of record NC_057398.1, on the reverse strand, counting down.
CGCTCAGTCATGTCCGACTGTTTGCGACCCCATGGATGATACAGTCCATGGAATTCTCCAGGCCAGAATACTGGAGTGGGTAGCTGTTCCCTTCTCCAGGGGATCTTCCCAACCCAGGGATCGAATCCAGGTCTCCCATATTGCTGGCAGATTCTTTACCAGCTGAGCCACCAGGGAAGACCCTCATCCTACGGAGATATTAACTTATAAATAAAAGACTTCTCTAGCATAGGACAAATCTATCGTTAATTTGTTCTCTGAATCAAGTCAGTCATAAGTTGGTTGCCACATGAGATGTGAGGACCTTATATACTAGAGAGACAGAGCCAGCATCCACAGAACACCATTCAACTACTGACTCATCAAAGATTATTTCTCAAGAGCTTGTCTGTTCCAAACGCCATCTAGGGCACCAGGAATACATATTGAATGCAATAAATCCCCGTCCCCGGCCAGGAACTCACGACCTAAAATGTAAACTAAGAACTTTGATAACCTGTGCGGGCTGAGCACCTGGGAAGCCCAGGAGGAGCCCAGGTGTTGGGCAGGGGACACCTCGGGGAGGGCTTCACAAAGAGGAGACGTAGCCTGATCTAGACTTCGGCGAGACATCTGCCTCATCTTACATTCTGCAGAGTCCAGGGGAAGAAAGGCGACAGAACAGCACACAAGGGAAAAAGGGGGTGAAGGAGGAGAACCCCGCCGGGCGGCATGGAACAGGAGTGGAGCTCAATAACCGAGTGGACCTGGAGCTGAAGGCAGGCTGGGGAGGAGCTGGGGAAGGGTCTGGGGGCCGTGGAACAGCATCTGGGGTACACCCCACAGAGGGAATTAGGCTGTTATACTGACAGCTGGAAGCTGACGTCTGAGAAGAAAGGGATCAACAGGGACAGAAATAACAGAGGAAATGCCTTCATGGTGGAAGGAGCATTTGAGCTGAGCCAGAGCCCCTGAAGGTACACATGCAACAAGGCCCCCGTCAGACCTGCACACAACGGAACAGGGGGAGTGAGGTGGAGCCAGGAAGTCAGGGAGCCCCCTCATCAGTAAGGAAACCATGGGTGTGTGTGTGTGTGAGTGTGTGTGTGAGTGAGAGACCTGGTGTGTGTGTGTGTGTGTGTGTGTCCTGCACACAAGGGAACAGGGGGAGTGAGGTGGAGCCAGGAAGTCAGGGAGCCCCCTCATCAGTAAGGAAACCATGGGTGTGTGTGTGTGTGAGTGTGTGTGTGAGTGAGAGACCTGGTGTGTGTGTGTGTGTGTGTCCTGCACACAAGGGAACAGGGGAAGTGAGGTGGAGCCAGTGTGTGTGTGTGTGTGTGTGTGTGACCTGCACACAAGGGAACAGGGGAAGTGAGGTGGAGCCAGTGTGTGTGTGTGTGTGTGTGTGTGACCTGCACACAAGGGAACAGGGGAAGTGAGGTGGAGCCAGGAAGTCAGGGAGCCCCCTCATCAGTAAGGAAACCATGGGGGGGGGGGTGTGGGTGTGGGTGTGTTTTAAGGCTAAGTCTAGTGGCAACATGCAAAATTATGGAAATAAGAAACAAAACAGAGAACAGTAAGACTGCTCAACTCAGGAGGGGACTTTGTAGACCTCTGTCAGACAAAATTACAGACAGAGAACAGTAAGACTGCTCAACTCAGGAGGGGACTTTGTAGACCTCTGTCAGACAAAATTACAAGACGGAGCACAGGCAGCAATACTGTAGCCCACGAGGAGTTACGATGCACAGTCCCTGACACCAGCTCTTAGGACATAATGTATGACTCTGGAAAACACGAACAAGTGCTCAGTGAACATGTCTAATGTGCCTTGTAGGTGTCAGGCCCTATTCTAGGTGGATAGATAAACATACATACACAACACTATCACCCTCAAGAAGCTCAGCCACTGGTAAAGAAGGGAGACACATGGAGGCAATTCAACATTAAACACTCAGTGGTAAAACGAAGTGCAGGTTACTACAGGAGCACAGAGGGTGGGCATTTAATGGAAAATTTGACCAAGACACGTTACCTCTTCCAGTCTCAAGACACCTTTGCTAAGAATAGATGATGCCTAGCCCCTCTGGACAGTAAAATCCTACAACCCTGTGAATGTGAGTATTGACAAAAAAAGTCACGTCTCCAAACCTCAACTCACACTACCGCACACCAAAATGCTACCAGACTCTGGGTGACACGGAGGGCCTGGCACCTGGCTTACCTCTGGGGTGGCCTGAGGAACCCTGCAGACTGTTTCCATTCCTCCCAGCTTCCAGTGCCCATCTTCGCTTACAAACACAGACGATATGCAGACATTGTTGTGTGTGAGGTGTCCCTGCGGAAAAAAACAGGAAGAAGATTGCCATTCCCATTTTCTGAGTAGAAGTTTTAGAAAACTAAGAACTCATCACCAAAAAAAAAAAAAAGGGAGAATTATGGCAATCTTCCTACTTGTGGCATAATAAATGGAACTACAACTTTAAGAAATGACAAATTCAATGAGCCAGCTTAAGCATTATGAGGTTAGGAAAAAATGAAAAACACAATGGAAAGGCTTATCTCCTCCTGCCCAGGGAGGCAGGTTAATAAAGACACGAAAGCCACCGCACAGACACTGTACATCCCCATCTCCATCAGAGTCAGGAGATACAAGTGTCCTTATAGGTAAATTTACAAGTCTTTCCAGCCTACATCGTATGCCTCAAACGCCTTTAAAGGAAAAATTTATCTTTGCTCCCATAAGGTTATTGTATTAATTTTCTCCTCTAAATTCTTTCTCACCTACATTCTACCACGAACCCAGATCCACTTCACCTGAAATCTTGTCAGTAGGCATTAAAAAAATTCTGCCTGAAGAAGAGGAAAATGGAATGATAAGGACCACCAGAAATATCCCACAGACCACAGAAGAGCCAAATTTAAAACTATATAAAAAAATAGTACAGTCAAATAAATGAGGGAAGAAGAAAAGGAGAACGGGGATGATGTATGTTTTTTTTTCTCAAACCAGAAAGTATTCCAGTAGATAAGTGCATTTTAAATATTCTACCCATCAGATCCAATATGTACACATTTTACATATAAAACACTCCAAGGTATGTATATATTTTTTTAAAGGAAAGCTTAGAATAGTATTAGGGTGTGCTTCTGCTTGAGAAAAAGGTGAATAAACACATATATTTGCTTAAGACACACGAAGAGCACCTGTGGCCTAGCACACTGATCACCGAGGTTGTCTATGGGACTTGTTTCCTGTCTGCACTCTCATACTATTCAAACTTTTTACCGCATTCAAACATTCTTCCAACAGAGAAACTATTCCACCACAGTGCAGCATTAATAATTCTACTTATGTGTATCTTAGAAATACTTTTAAGAGACAATAAATTCAAAGTGATTTGGAGAGTCTATCTCCCATTAACAGAAAAAATTTTTTAAAAACACATTGAGATGAGGCAAATGCAAGTGCTTCTAACCTGTAACTGGTGTTTTTTAATCTTGGGAGGCTGCCATAGGCCTTTATACTTCAGAATGTAAATCCCAGTAAGAAACTAGTAGTTCAATAATACTGTTAAGAAACAGACCACAAGTAAACAATACCACTTTATCCCCATTAATAGCAAATACTGCCGTGGTATTAAGGGGCTGCCTCTCTTTGGCACCACCTACTTCAATGGGAAAGGGTGTGTAAAACTCTGCCTCTTTCTAAGAAATGATCATTTCTTTCGTTAAAAGAAAAAAAAAAAAAAATTCCTGAAAACAAACAGAAACATAGTCCACACCAGCACTGATGTTACTAAACTTTTATCTCATCCTAATAACAAATACCAGCTGTAGATAATTTTCGGTAAAGACTTATCCAAAACTAGAGACAGACGATATAGTAAACTGAAATAAAGTTCTATAAATAACTACCCAGGGACAAAGAACTTGTTGCCTGCTCCACAAACCGCTTGTCTGTCTATAGCATCTCATGTGCTGTTTTCCCTCAGGAAGCTTTCTGATGAGAATAGTAACTTACGATTTCCATAGATACCCAAACTCACAAGCACTGCCCCATACATCGGCCTCCATCTCCCACTCCGGGTCTACAGGAAAGGCTGTGAGGCAGACTGCCCAGGTTACTTACTCGGTCATGAAGGAAGATAAGAGCCAGCAATATGTCATAGATCCCAGCACAGACCTCCGCAGGAGACAGTGTTTCCAAAACCACTTCCAGAGGCTGCACTCGCTCAGTGACGAGATGAATGCCGTCTGCTTCCACCGTGCAAGACAAAAACCTTAGCAAGCACGGGTGACGGAGGGTCTTCAGGTGCTTTAAAAATACAAACAGAGAAGTCGGTAAAGTTAATGACTCAAAACAAGATGAATTATAGACTCATATATATTGTAATCAATTCAGAAAATGTATACTTAGGTCTTCTCCAGTCTCTTACCTCCCCCACCTAACCCCCCAAGTTTCAAATAAGGCAAAGAAAAATCCATGACGTGTTCTGACAGTGTTCACTTTACCGGCATTTATATTACTCTACAGAGACTTTCACTTCCATGAGTGTAAGCCCCCAAGAGCCCAGATTTCCAATGATTATTGCTATAAACTCTGAACGAAGCACCGAAAACAACGCCTGGGAACTCTGAAAAGTAAACGAGAGCATGTAGACTGTGGCGGGCAGTCACCCATGGGGTGAGTTTCCCGGTTGGGGGTGCCCCTTCTCACAGCTGTGCACTGAAGGCAGGCCCCCGCGCGGAGCAGTGCAGCGAAGGCGGCTCAAACTCCAGTGGAAACTCTGCCATCTCTGCGGCCAGGAGAACCGGAGCAGGTTCGGGCATGAGGAAGCTGTCCCCGAGGAGAGAGAGCCGAGGGGGGGAGAAGAGGCCCCAGTTACCTGTGTACCCACCAGGTCTCAGACGAACCCCGGAACCAAACACGCACAGGACAGACCCAAATTAGCACAGCAAAAGTGTGAAAAATGAACTAAGGTTTGAACTACCATGCACAGGAAGGGTGAGAGGAGAGTAGTTAAAAAAAAAAAGGGAAGCTTGAACCCAAGGGAATTGACCATCTGCAAACGAAAAACATCAGCAGTCTCCAGAGAATTATAGCAGAACCAAGAGTCTATGCAACAGGGCATTCAAAACGTCCAGGACGCAATCCAAAATCTCTCAGAAGATAAAGAATCATGAAAATGTGAAAAAACAGCCAACAAATAGCAACCCCAAGATGGACCAGACACCAGATACTAGAAATTATCAGAAGGAAACTGAAGCAGCTATCACCACCATTCCCCCCGGAGATAAAGGAAACAGTTATAAAATAAGTAGAAAGACAGAAGCTCTCAGAAGAGAAATGAATGTTACACAAAAGAATTAAATGGAAATTTTATAAATTAAAATATTACAAATAAAAAAATACAATGGATGAACTTAATAACAGAATGATAATGACAGAGACAAGACTCAGTGAACCTAAAGTTGTTAACCAATCTAAAGAACAAAGACAAAAAAGTAAAAGAAAAGGTCAGAGCTTCAGAAAACTGGGTGACAATAACAAAAAGTTTAATGTACATAACTGGAGTTCTAAAAAAAAAAAAGAAGAAATAATTGGGACATAAAAGAAATATAATGGATGAAAACTCCCAAAATTTGGCCAAATACTTAAGTTTACAGATTTAAGAACTTCAATGAACGCTAAGTAAGATAAATCAGAGAAAACTACACCTAAACACATTATGATCAAACTGCTAAAAATCAAACATCAGTTTAAAAACCTTAGAAGCAGCCGGAGAAAAACAACACAGGTGGAGAGAAATAACAAACTGAATGATACTAATTTCTCATAAGAAACCAGAATTCAAAAGATAAAGGGAAACTATCTTTAAAGCAATGAAACAAAAAAAATCATCAAACCTGAATTCTGTATCTAGCAAAAATACCCTTCAGGAAAGAAGGCAAATTAAAAGCATTTTTGATCACAAAAACAGAAAAGTTGTTGCTAGATGATCTGCTCTACAAAAATGGGAAAGAAGTTTCAAGCTGAAAAGGAAACAACACCTAAGGGAAACCTGGATCTTCAGGATTGGAAGAAGAGCATCCGAAATAGTAACCATCAGGTTAAAGCTGAAGCTTACATTTTTTTCCCCTCTTATTTAAAGTATATATGACTATGTAGAGTAAGCACTGTAACACTTGCCTGGAAAGGTTTTCCATGTGTGCCATGTATGTGCATGCCTGCATACCTGTGTGGACATACAGTTAATATACATGTCACAGAAGAACAGCAGGTTTAGAGGCTGGAGACATCTACATGACTCCAAGGCTTCTACATTTTCTGTGACTGTGGTACAGACTAACCACAATTAGTGGTTAGTATTAACTAACCACAGTTAATAACCATGACTAATTAAAAGTTAGTTATGTATATTGAAGCCCTCAGTGTAACTACTTTAAAAAAGTAAAGAAATATATAGCCCCCATTCAAGATACATTAAACTAAAAATATTAAAATAATTCACAAGAAGGGGGAACAGAAGAACAAAAATCAGAAAGGGATGAGAAGAAAACAAATGATAAATAATTACATTAAATGTTAAAAAACTAAACACTCCAATTAAGAGTGGATAAAAGAAGGAAGATCCAACTATATGCTGCCTATAGAACACGTACTTTAGACATAAAAGACAGAGATAGGTAAATGAATAGAAAATAAATTAATTTGACAGAAAAGGCTATCTATCAGTAAGCAAAAGAAGGCTGACACAGATATATTCCTATCAGACAAAATATACTTCAAGACAAAGAGTATGGCCAGAGATAAAATGGGACAATTACTTAAAGAATAAAAGGGATAATTCATTAAAAAGACATAACCAATTATAAATGTGTATGTGCATAAGAGCAGAAACTCAAGATACACATGAAGCAAAAACTGGGAAAATGAAAGGGAAAAAACAGACAATTTCACAATCATAGTATCAGAGTTGGCGATTTCTGCTGAATCAACAGAAAAAAATAAAATCAATAGAACTAGCAGAAAACAAATAAAATGAATAAAACATAGAAAACCTGAATAATATCAACTACCTGAATCAAACTGAGATTTAGAAAACACTATATCCAATTGCAGAATACACATTCTTTATCTGATGATCAGTTTTCTAATTAATGAAAAGAGAAAAGCTTTAAAGACAGTTGAATATGATTAAGGGGATTAAATGTTTGAAAGTAAGAAGGCAAAAAAATAAGAAAGCAAGATCAACAAAATTACACTGCTTATTGTGGATCAGGGTACTAATCCATTCAAAACTGTTTTATGATCCAGCACATTATTCAACCATCTTTAAAACTCTTCTCTTTTCATTAACTCATTAGGTGTCCCAAGTGGCTTCTTATTTGTTTAAATGAAGGAAGAAAAAATGGAGTAAATCTTGCATGATTCTGAATAAGGCACTTAACTTAGCAAAAACCTTGTCACTCCTCTTTGGCATATGTAGTTATGCACAAAATTATGCATAAATTCACAGGAAAGGTTAGCAGTTAAGAATGAAATAGAAATACTTCTTGATTTAAACTTCTGCTATTCCAAACAAAAGACAGAATGACAAGATGTACTTGCTAAGTGTAACTAGGATATCTTCTCAATGAATATCAATTAAAAAGAAAAATGTTTTTGTTCTTGTGGAGAAAGGTGATTGCTGTTCAATGAGACTGATTTGAAACCATTTGTTGCAAAGTTACCAAGTATCGATCACATCTCATTCACTCCAGGAGGTACTGCTCTTTAAAAGAGGATTCTGAGTAAGGACCTTTATGTTATTAAATATGAGTTGTAGTAGATATTTTGCCGATCTATGCCCATACACAGATGTTAAGTGTGTGGTATCCCTACTATTCAAGAATCAGTTAGTTAGGACTCAGCCATTCAGAGACTTAATTCAAGCCTCAGGGGCTTGACTTTTCATTACCATTCTACCTCAGACTTGCTACTTCACTTTGAAAACAACACAAAGTCGTTCTCAACTGTAGCTTAAATTCACTTTTAAGTTTTTTGACAGGGAGAAAGCTTTACTGTCACTCTGCTAAAGAAATACAACAAAATAACAAGATGCCTAAACCAGACAGCTAGAATCTTCAGGGAGACATACTCTTCCTCCTACCCCTAAAATGCAAACTGGAGAAAAAGACAGAAGTCCATTCTGTCTTTAAATGTTCACTGCCTGGAGGTAGGATCATAAACCAAGAAGAAAAGGCAGGATAAAGAACTCTATGCTGGAAAGCATGCTTTTGGGCACAAGAGATACTGAACAGGCATGTGGAAATAATAGATCTGGAGCTCAGACAAGAGGTTTTGACAGATATTTAGAGACAAAAGGATGAGAATGTGAAGTCTGAGAACCGTGGTGGGAACTGGCCAAGGGCCAGTGCCGCCTGGTGACCGTAACACCCTGAGGGAGGGGTAATGCTTCCTAAGTTCTTCCGAGCAGGTGGTGCTTGGGAGCCTTGTAAGAGAACCAGACTTCGATCATGAGGGGAAGGAAATCATTTTTTTCAAAGCTGACGATACAGGGAAGTTGATTTACCGGAATGGGGGTTGTAAATAACATAAAAAAGGCTGAGAGGGAGAGGAACAGAAAGAAAATGTCAGTATAAGGAAGAGCAGTAAAGCATTTCCCAAACAGAATTCAAGCTCCTTTAAGCAGAGCAATCAGTCCTTCTATTTCTTTCTCATGCCCACACAACATGGGTTCTCAAATATGTTGACCAACAGCAGCGTGAACCCACCCTGGAATTAGAGCATGTCTAATTCCCACCACGGAGTTAGAGCATGTCTCCTAAGGCACTAAACAGAGCACCTACACAGCATCTACATACCTACTCTGATGTGGCTGCTTGATAGAAAGACACTTAGGAACCATTATTTGAGCCTATACTCACCATGAGGCCCTGACTAAACATGTACATTATATTATAGCAAACCATATAGTAACCAAGTTCTGACTTAGGATTTACCACCCCTTGCAGGCTATTGGTTAGAAATGAATCATAATCCCAGTGAGAAAATTATACTATTGTATCAACAGCTAATGAATTCAGGATAAAATGAGAAGGTATGATGGACTTGAAGTATTTCTGATCCTGTTTTGTAGCCAAAGGTTATACCTGCATTTCATCTTACTTCAGAGGTTAAACAGTGTGCTGAGATGCTGTTTTTTATTTACAACATGGTTAGAAAAGTATGGCTTCCCTGGTCGCTCAGATGGTAAAGCATCTGCCTGCAATGCAGGAGCCCCGGGTTCGATCCCCGGTTCAGAAAGATCCCCTGGAGAAGGAAATGGCAACCCACTCCAGTACTCTTGCCTGGAAAATTCCATGGACTGAGGAGCCTGGTATGCTACAGTCCATGGGGTCGCAGAGTCGGAGATGACTGAGCAACTTCACTCACTCACTCACTAGAAGAGTATAATCACTACCTAACAATGTTTGGCAAAGGAAACACTGTATATCTGCTTGAAATGGTAATCCTACCATTGACGGTTATTAGAAATGTCAGTGGTAGGATTAGGAACCTGATCTCTAGAGAAAGGAAGCAAGCTAATGATGGTACTTCAATATTTCAGGTATCTAGGAAACCAAGTTCCTAAAACCCAATGCAATGCCATTCATTTCTCAAGTACTGTGACCTTCATCTAAACTTCTTATCATTTTGTTGCCTTTTCAAATTTCGCAGATTCAAGGTTCAGGTATTCAAAACCGCATGAAAGCCCGAGGAACCTAAAAGACAAGTATGAACCACGTGAAAAGAGTCATGGCTCAGAAGAGTATGTATAGATACCAAGGGTGGAAAAAAATCTTCCTTCTCAAGTTTTGCAATTCCTACAGTGCGGAAGTTATCAAACATTGCATGAGCTTTGCTTCTTCCCTTTAAAACTTTTATGATCTGGGTTGTTCAACTTCCATGCTACATACACCATAAAGATTAACATAATTTAAAAAATCTTATGGTCTTATAAATGGTTATAAATTTCTAGTACTTCACTAGTAATAGTCAATTGTTATTTTTTTAATATGAAATCTTATTAGATGATAATGACAAGAAGTATGTCAGATATTAACTGCACCTAAGCAAAAGACAGGGAGGCAAGGCATTGCATCTTTTGTAAAATCACAATAAAAAATCAGTATCAATTCCCAGATGGGATGGAAAAGAGACAATGTGTGGTCTTACCAAAAAACACAATTACTTAGTGATACAATAGCCAGCTACACTTTTTATCAGAGCACATTAATGGAAAATGCATTCTGAGTAAAACATTTTCCTTAGGAACCATCTTACAACTATTAATCTCAAGGTTGATCAGAGACATCAAACAATGAACTGGTGTGACAGACAAAACGCCTAAATTATATTCCTAACACTACATATTATAATATAGTCCTTTATAATCACTAACAAGGTATAAACCATTTAAACAGATCTATGAAATACAGGGCGTCCCTGGTGGTTCAGACAATAAAGAATCTCCCTGCAGTTCTGGAGACCCAGGTTTGATCCCTGAGTCAGGAAGATCCCCTGGAGAAGGAAATGGCAGCCCACTCCAGTATTCTTGCCAGAAGAATTCCATGGACAGAGGAACCTGATGGGCTACAGTCCATGGGGTCACAAAGAGTCAGACACTGAGCAACTAACACTTACGAAATATGTATCAATGTTTTATTCTTATTGTTAGTATAAAGAGACTCAAGGTAATACAGACCATAACTCCTAACAAAATAAAGACACTGAATCAATCTGAAAGGGCTTTCCAATTTTAGAATCTTCCTAAAGATAATCTGAATGCCTGAATACCCAAGGAAATGGCTAACTAGCCAAAGAAATATCAGCTAATACTTTTCTTTTCTTTAATCTGAAAAGACACTTAGGGCTATTTTCTTGAATTATATTCCAAGGTGGAGTCATTTTTTCTAATGACAGCCCAGGATCCCCTGACAGCAGGTCAGCCAGCTTGCTAGCCCACTGGCGCCCTTCACAGGAGCAGCAGTTAGGAGGCCTGAGGTGGGAGGAACTTTTTCATAATAATAAAACTGAAGCCGCCAGAAGTTAATGCTCTAGGGTCCCTTGGCAAGAAGTAGGGCCCAGGTCACAGTCTTTCTGGGGCATCTTGTCCCACATTCCAGTTTCACATTCTTTCCGGGAGCACCACAATGCCTCAGGAAAGGAAAAAACAGCATTACAGTTCCTAAAATATGTAATTTTCAGGTCCATCCCAACATCAGCACACCAATTAAAATGTTGTCCATACTTAGAGCATTTTTGCTAAGCTAGAATTAAGTCCCTTTATCTTCCGTGAGGCATGTAAAATCCCCTCCCAAACTTTCTCACTAAAAAAAATACAATATGATGAGAAGAGCTATTAGGCTTATCTATGGTACTTGACCTCGTGATGCAAGCTGATGACGTTCCCATGAAGTAAGGACAACTATATATTCAAAGGCCATGAATGAAAATATTACTATGACCTACCCCCTTGGAACTTTATTAATTTCATGATTTTTTTTTAATAGAAAACAAGAAGACAGTAAAAAGTACTAGCTATTAGGCAGTCCCCTATCAAGGTACCTTGGCAGCTTTATTAACCTTATCTTCGTTTTCTCTCTTATAGACAAAAACCGACGCGAGTTTGCCATCTTGCAGGACAGCGGGGTAGACAGCAAGTCCGGAGGGTAAGGTGAACTGCGGCTCCTTCAGGGCGTAGCTCTTCAAAGCACTGTTCTCTGAGCCCATCCCTTGTTCGGTGAGCCAGGGGTGCTGCAGCTCCTTCTCAAAGCCACGCAGACCTGAAAGCAAACAGAAAACGTTTCCAAACACTGCGTATCTGAGCTATGAGCCAGAGACAGCCAAGTAACCAGACCCAGGCGCTCCGCTGTAGGAACTCCTACCACTGCCTACAATCCTCATAAACCAGGCCATTTGACAACAAAAACAGTCCATGTTCAGCAAGTTACCTGCAAGGCTTGACAATGAACAAATAACAGCTCTAGAAAAAACGCACTTAACCAGACAGACACATGCAGTTACTGTCGTTCCCAACCCCCAGTGCACACACAGAACTTCCACAGAGGAAAAGCAATCCAACACAGAACAAGTGCTCTCTGGCACCCTACCCCACTTATATCCAGTCTCATAGAGGAAAGCGCTGCAAAACTTGATCATTCAAAAACGAGAAACTTCTGGACGTCTAAAACAACTTACAATTATATGGAGAACATTACAAACTGGAGAATATTTCTAAAAATGTTGAAAAATATGTTAACAAATGGAAAGCTTATATAAACCAAGAAAACATTAAAACACCAGTAGAATAATGGGAAGGGAAATAGATAACTCATTGGACACAAATGATAACAAGTATAAGAAAAAAATACAATCCTGTAACTACTCTCCAAAGTATGCTAAAAAGGGGAGAAAGCAAAACTGTATAATCCCAAACATTAAAAAGACGTGAGATTCTAGGAAATGCAAACTTTTCTATAAGGACAGAAAACAGGTAAGTGGTTGCCTGGGGTAAGACTAGTTAGAGAAACCATGGGAGAGGACAGGAATACAACGGGGTCTGAGGAAACTTTGGGGGGAATGGATATATTCAGTATACCTTGATTATGATTATAGCAATGAGTGATCTACTGCTATAGCTACACACACACACACTTGAAAGGTGTGTTAAGTATTAACAGGTTTGTTGTGGATGTCAGACCATGGATGATTCACATTCTGTGTTTGTCACACAGACATACATTTGCCTGCACCTCCCAACTGTTCCACAATAAGAGTATATCTTTCAAGGATACGAACTCATGTGGTTACAACAGACAATACACAGAGGTTCCGCAGTATTGGTGGAGAAGCAAAGGGCTTGCTGTGTGCACAGGCACCTACTGTGACTGGTTTACACTAGGAAGGCAGCCACCATCACAAGATTCCAACCAGAACTGCCACTTCAGAACTGCCAGGTCACACGATTTACCCACAAAGAGCCAAGAGCCAGAATATTTATGTGGAAATTTCCATATATTTAAACATTGGCTCCAACATTTTTAAACATGTATAGGCCAAACAACACATGTCTGAAAAGTTTATGGCAGTCAGTTTTTAGTTCTGGCTTTACCATAACTTTAAAAATACAAGATAAAAAGAGTTCTTACTAACTCTGGCAGCGTGGGAAGCAAGTTGCAAGCTCTAAGTAACAGCCAAAAATTCTAGGTGAACCTTTAAAAAATTCACTTTAGAATCTTCATCCTTTGGGTAAATATAAACCCAAGAATCATTATACATAGACCCTCTACTTGAGATTTTTTCCCCTCACTTTGGTAAATTTCCATTCAACACTTACTAGGTTATCAGAGTATGCAATACTGCTTAAAACACATACCCCAACCAAAGAATTTCAAAGGGCTACAGACTTACATATAAACCTGAATAAGGATTATAACATGTATAAGGGCTAAAGTTAGCTAAAATTGATGTTTTTTTAAAAACCCAAGAATGTTTCTGAGGATAAGAACTAAGCTGGCTTTGTAACAAATCCACTGAGCTCCTACCTACCAATTTATCTTTCCTAAGAATGACAGAGGCAAAAAAAAGAGTAAACCCCTCCAAACAAACAAAAAAATACCCTAAATGACAACAAGAAACAGTATTACAAAGTATCTCAACAACAGCTGACCCTTTAAAATCACAGGAAATTAGGGGCACCCATAACCTCTTGGTCAAAAACCTGAGTATAACTTTACAGCTGACCCTCCATATCTGCGGTCCCATATCTGTGGATTCAACCAACAAAGGGGATCCCACCAACCACAGATCATGAAGTACCGTAGTGTACATTTACTGAGCGTGTAAACGGGCCTGTGCAGCTCAAACCCATGTGGTTCAAGGATCATCTGTGCATGCAACACTCACCTTTCTACTGGGACGACAAATAAAACTGGTATTTATGTAGGATCTTGGAGGAAAAAAGCAACTACTATTAATTCCCCTGTTTTGGAGATGGTGCGGTGCCTGCCCAGCCTATGGCAACGCCACCTCCCCACCCATTTTGGGAGCCTCACATTTAGCACTCGGGTCTTGTGCCCCTCCTCTTAGGCACAGTTATTTATGGGTCAGATGACATCCTGAGCCAAAGGGCAGTCAAATCACACATGAGCCATCTCCAGGACCCATGACCTGAAGGAAGAGCTAAGCTGGACAATCACTGTCTGCCCCAGGAATCTGAATGAACAAGAGCCATTTTTGTCTATTAGCAGCATAGCTGAAGGTTAAAAGGATCCCATAAGGCAGAGTCAGGGCTGTGGCAAGCCAAAGCCATGGAAATGAAGAAACTGGGCAAGTGCAGAAGAAACTGGCGGGCAGCACCAGAAGGAAAAGCAAGCACTGGGAGAGTAACTTAGGTACAGTACTACTCCAGTCGAGGCTGCCGGAAGCCCAGCTTCTAATCCACTGCCTCACTGCCACCCTTACATTCGTGGGAGGGGAAGAGTGGGATGCCAAGGACACCTGAGGTAGCCCGAACGGGTCCATGCTCTTTGAAAGTAACTGCCATTTCATAAGCACAACTTTTAACTCCTCCTATCTGAAAAGCAAGTCAGACTAGAAGAATGAGCTAGAGAGGTGCTACTTTCAAAAGTAGCATCTGAAGTTAATCTAACTTCTTCCTCTCTCTTAGCCACAAAATACAGCTTTCCAAAATCTACATGTAAGGAACTGCTGCAAGAAAATAACCTTGGTAGAAAAAATTCATGCCATTCACTTAGTTTTAGTATTAGTCTTCAGAGGCGATAAAGTGGTCATAGAGTTCAGCGGGGACTCTGGCTGAAGGAATGGCCATCAGCAGAGGTACAGCAATAGACATTTAATAAACTTGGTCATTTCTCAAGGGCAAAACACTTTCTTATGGGGATATAGGGCCTTACGACACCTATTAACCTTCCATTTGATGTTATGAATTCCACTATAAGATCACTAACAATTCAGGGTTATAAAAGCTCTAGGAAGATACTAAAAACTGGGTTTTATTTGGGTCCATGACCTCAAGAAATACCACCTGAAAATTTAAAGGAATGAACCCCTTCCTTGCGAAAACTCAAAAGGATGACATTTTATTAGTTTGAAAGCATGATTAATGTTGACAGCAGTCTACTGATACCACCCTGCAGCGCTTACAGTAGTTGGATTACAGCCTGCTGCTGCTGCTAAGTCACGTCAGCCGTGTCCGACTCTGTGTGACCCCATAGACAGCAGCCCAACAGGCTCCTCTGTCCCTGGGATTCTCCAGGCAAGAACACTGGAGTGGGCTGCCATTTCCTTCTCCAGGATTACAGCCTACTTTCAGTAAAAACTTCATTAGTTAGTGTTAATCGCTCAGTGGTGTCTGACTCTTTGCCAGCCCATGGACTTAGCCCACCAGGTTCCTCTATCCATAGAATTCTCCAGGCAAGAATACTGGAGTGGGTTAACATTTCTTTCTCCAGGGGATCCTCCCAACCCAGGGATCAAACCCAGTCTCCTGCACTGCAGGAAAATTCAATACTCTCTGAACCACCAGGGAGGCCCTATTGAGAAATAAATATTAGGAGGAAAATAAAAAGATGTGTTGTTGACTGCAATTTGTTTATGTCTTAAAAGCAGTAATTCTTAATATGTAGCTTCACAATTCTTACATCCTAAGATGTAAGTTGTATAGTTGTATCCTAAGAGGCACAACTGTTGCTATAAACAACGCTTTAAAAATGACAATTCAGCTAAAATGGACTTACTGAAATGTAATACTGGTAAACAAGAACACCTGGACCTCCAAAATGCTCTTTTTTGTTTTGAAGAGTAAAGGGGAAAGCACCAAATCATTTAACCTTGAAATGAAAAAGTCACAAAAAGGCAGAAAAAGATACTCTAATATTAGCATAGGTATTTTTCAGAATTTACCACCTGGTGGCTCAGTTGGTAAAGAACCCGCTTGCCACAGTAGGAGACCAAGAGACACAGACTCCATCTCTGGGTCAGCAAGATCCCATGGAAAAGGAAATGTCAACCCATTTCCAAGCTCTGATATTCTTGTCTGGAAAATTCCATGGTCAAAGGAGCCTGGTGGGCTACAGTCGATGGGGTCGCAGAGTTGGGCAAGTGTGATCTCCTGCGCAAGCGCACACACACTAAAATAAAATATTGGGTAGACAGTTTGACTTGTATAGGTATCATCGTCTTCTCTTTAAAATGTTGTTCACCTATCTTGCTTCATCCTTTTACTTCTTTGGGCAGCACATCAGGTTTCTGGGCCACCTGTGGGATTAAAAGCCCTTGTCTATGTTACTGGGCAACTCATACACTAAACTAAGAAATGACTGTTCTTTGAGGAACTCGCTCTCCTTCGCAAGGAATTGGGATGATCGTGATCTTAACTCCCTCAGCTTGGAGTTCCAACGATAAGGTTTTGCACTGAGAGTTCAAAGGTACTGATCGGTATTTTGTTATCTGGTGGTAACATTACTTGAGGCCCTTCGCTTTGATCTGTTTCACGTATACATTGCCTATAATGAACTCTGTCCAGCAATGTATAATGAAGCCTTTGCGTACCTAAAGAACTAAGTATGACTTCAGCTAAGGCACGGGATGTTTTGGGGGTATGCGCATGGGTCCTTAAAAACAACAGTAATAGGGATTCCAAAATTCAGGATCCAACTGAGTATTCGCACGGTTTCCTATATATGTTTCATCTTTATTCTAAACAAAATGCACTACCCAGAGACAGGAGCCAGCGGGGCCCCTGGGGCCCTGCACCGGTCTCCGATCGAGAATGAAGGCAGCATCCCAGGGCGGGCGCGAACCCCGGCTCCCGCGGCCCGGCCCCAAGCGCCCGGCCCCGTCGCGCCCCTGCCGCGCACACTCGCCCTTCCGGGGGCCAGGAGGGCAGCCCAGGAGCGGAGGCTGGGGGTCGACGGGGATCTGACCGCGACTCCTCGGGTCGCTGAGAGGCCGGGGCGGCGATCCGGCGATCCCCCTTCGCTGGCCGCTCACCTTCCACACCTGCCCACGAGGTCGGGCTCAGAGGCTCCCTTCCAGCGCCCCACCGGGCGGGGGTCGTCCGCAACGCCCAGATTAGCAGGGGGCCCTACAGTGAGCAGGGAGGCTGCGCGGAGGCTGCAAGCAGCGCCCAACCGGCAGCGGTGCCGCGCCGAGCTCGCCCCCGCGCGGGTCCCAAGCGCGGACCCGCGAGCAGGACGCGCGCCCCCCGCCTCTCTCCCGGCCCGGGCCGGCCCCCTCCCCGGCGGCCCAGGCCCGCACTGACGCAGGACGCAGCTGGCGGCTCCCTGTTACCTGCGGGTGGGCGGTGGGGGAGGCGGCCAAGGGTCTTAGCTCCGGTCCCCTCTTCGCCCCGTGTTGACACCAACCACCCTCGCCTCCCCCGTGACGCTCTGGCCACTACACCCACAATCTTCGGAGTCTGGTCTCTCCGGCACCATAGAGACGGGTCCGGAAGCCGGAAAGAATGCCGGCCTTCAGCCCTCCAACGCCACCACAAGGGCGAGAGAACCCGGAACCAAGATAGAACGGCCGCGCAGGTGTTTCTCAGGCCGGTGCCATCTTGAGTGTGGGCGACAGTGCGGGCCCGCGGCTCACTCTCTGCCCCTAGTCTCCTAGTTGGTCTGTGAGGATGTCTCCTCTCTTGGACTCTGACTTAAACGTGAAAGTCAGCCTTGATTTTAATTTTCAGCCTTTTAACCTCACGTCTTAACTGGATTTCCGCCCGGATCAAAAATGGCCGCTGGTAGCCTCTAACAAATAGAAAAGGGGCGGGACGGAGAAGAAATTGGTGAGGACTTTTAGGAGAGTGACGTGGCTAACCCCGCAGCTCTGATTGGCTGTGCTGCGTGGGCCGAAGTCCTAAGAATCCCGGACTAAAGCTGGCAGAGGTGGAAGTGATTCCAGCTGAAGCGCTTTCAGATAGAGAATCTGAAGTTACGCTTAAATCAGCGGGGAGTGAAATTGGGATTATTAATAGTGTTTGTGGGTCCCTGGGTCAGGAAGATCCCTAGGAGAAGGAAACGGCAAGCCACTCTAGTATTCTTGCCTGGAAAATCCGTGGCCCTTGGGATCGGGTAGGATCAGCCACGACTGGGCTCGCGCGCGCGCGCGCGCACGCACACACACACACACTATTAATACTGAGAGTTTCTACTTAATAGGGTCTTGTGAAAGTAAAGTGAATAAACGTGATATTTTTAGAACTAGTTGACTCAAACCCAGTATATTTTCTCTATTATCCTACACATGATCTTAGTCATCGCTACTATTTAATACTTTTACAACCTCGCAGTTGATATAAATCATTCAATCACCTAAAAGTTTTAAATTCTTTCTGGCTTATTACAGTTTGGATAAGGACCCCACAGTTACGTCACCAGATTAAGTGAGTGAAAGCAAATATCAAACCAAATTTTGTCCCTTGTTCAGAAATGAATATTTATTAGAAAGTAGGCACAGTTAGTATTTAATCTGTCTTATTATCTGGTTGAAAGTGGTGCTCTCCGTCCTGGGTCAGCACTGTCCTATATAAATAGAATTTGAGCCACAAATGTATTTTTAAGTTTTCTAGGAGCCACATCTGAAATAGTGAAAAGAGGGGCTTCCCTGGCAGTCCAGTGATTAAGACTCTGACGTCCTACTTGAGGGGCATGGGTACATGGCCAGAAGATTGTCATTTAAACATGTACCCAATAGAAAAGATTAATGAGATACTTTACATTTTTTATACTGTCTTCAAAACCTGATATGTATCTTTTACAATTTAAACTAGCCATATATAAATGCTCAAAATTCACATGTAGGTAGTGTGATCACACTATTGGAGGGTGCAGTTGTAGGTAGGTTTGACCACCAGCTTGTACTGCCAAGCTGAGAAACAGACCCACAGGGCTGAGGAGGCAGGATTCCACTGTCAGCATCTGGCAACCGAAAATCTTGCAGACCGGTGGGAAAGCCAGAGTCAACAGGGATGAAGCCTCAGATGGCATCTGGAAAGGTTGAGGACTAGAATTTTTAAACCCTGTTTTATTAGGAATGGAGAGCATTCTTTTGAGATTTCATCTCTAGTATTCATCATGATAATTATTAATCTGTAAAAAGCCATCTCTGGCATTCACTGTGATAATTAGCAAAATATCCAGTGTTATCAGAGATCAAGGTGACTAAATTATTTGTAGCTCCATCTCTGGAATGTGGCCTTTCTGGTATGATGCCAGCTAACTATTTCCGGAGTGTGGGTTACTAGAATGCTAGCTGCCTCTAGGGCATAGCTTAAACCAAATAACCCACAGAGAATATTACACTGTCCTGAAGAAATTTAAAGTCAACCACAGACATCGTACACCCATGTTGTAAGGAAAATTGGCCTGCTTTGTAAACTGTAAACACTATACAAATGTTATAGAACTTACAAGCTTATGTTACAGACTATGTGTATCCCATAGATATTTAAGACACACCTTTCTGAACCACGCACTCTGCTAACCAGTAAGAAAAGAAGATAACAGTCATTACAGAAAAGTGTGTTCTTTGAGGGGCCCAAATTAAACTTTTTAAGTGATTGCAGTGATGGTGCTAGGAATGCTATTTTTGTTTTTTGAAGTACCTGCCCCACCACCAACAAGTAAGTTTCAAGCTACTTGTTGTGTGTGAAGCTGGGTATGAGCTAAATGACTCTACACACCCGTGGTTACGCTCATGCTTTCCTGACAATTGCTTTTTGTTCATTCAGTTAGTCAACAAATACTTTATAAGTGCTCATTATATGCCAACCTCTGCTCTAGAGACTGGGGAAACATCCTGGCAAACAAAACAAGATAAATTTCCTGCTTCTACAGACCTCGCATCTTGGAGGGGTGGTGTGGGGTGGGGGTGGGGATAAGGGGAGAGAGAGACAATAAGCATATAAATGAATAATGGTAAATCCTCTGAAAAATGAAACAAGGTAATAATAATAGCAGCTAACACATGTTGACTATTTACTGTTATGGTTTAGTGTTAATTCACTGAAGCTGTGTATCAATCCTACTTTACCCATGAGGAATCTTCCATGAGGAAACTTATGCACAGAGAGGTTGGTTAACTCTACCAAAGTCACACAGTGGTAACAGCATAGAGTAGTTTGCCTACAGATTTCATTTTCTTAACCACCATGCAATGCTGCCACCCTAATGTGACAGAGAGTAACGGTGGGGGGGGAGGGGGGCAGATACAGGACATGCCCTCCAAAGAGGGCCTCTTTGTAAAGGTGATGTTTGATCTGAACACTGAATGACAATTATGTGAAGACCAGTGTGTAAACCATTCCTGGCACAGAGACATCAGTGGAGAAGTTCCCAAAGCAAGAGCTAGATTGATGTGTTTAAGGAACAAGAAGAGGGTCAGTGTGGCTGGAGGGGTGTTCATGAGACCACTGGGGCTAGGGCTTAAGGGTCATGGGAGGGCATTTGGAAGCCACTGAGGATTCTGTGCAAGAAAGTAACAATCTAGTCTACAGTTTTAAAAACATACTGGCAATTATGTGGAGAACGGATCATAAGAGGAGAGAAAGGCAACAAAGAGACGGCGTAGGCAAATTTAACAATAGTCTATGTGGGGAGTAATAGTGACTTGGGCTACAGGACAAGGAACAGAGATGGAGTTAAGTGGTCAGAAATATATGATGCAATAGAGGGCTGTGGAATGCATGGTGTACCACCACCCCTACCCACCGTCACATCTAGATGTTGAAATCCTAAACCCTAGATCATGGATTGAAGCCCTAACCCAAATGGGGATTGGACCTTTGGTCAATAGTTTGGGTTAGATGAGGTTATGAGGGTGCCATCCTCATAATGGGATTAGTGCCTTTGTAAGAAGAGACACCAGAGAGCTTACCCTTTCTGTCTCTGCCACGTGAGGACAGGGTGAGAAGGCAATAATCTGCAAGCCAGGAAGAGTGCTCTCACTAGAACTGTGCCGATGTAAATGTCTGGTGGTGAAGCCCCTGCGCCTATGGTATTTTATTGTGGTGGTGTAAGCCCACTAATACACAGAGTGAACGGTGTTTGCTGGTAAGAAGAAGTGAAGTAAGGGGTCGGGGTTGCTGCCTTGGGTTTGGCTCTAGCAATTAGGTGCATGGTGAAACCATACCAAGTTCACAGAACCTGTTAGATATCCAAGTGGAACTGTGAAGTCAGCTCATAAAGCTTTAAGGAGTCACTGGAAAGTTCCAGACAGGAGATAATAAAGTGGATGTCATGTTCTCATAGGTTGCAAATATCCTGATATACTGTATAATTCAGTTATACTTAACACATAAAAAAAGGGAAAAAAAAAAAGAATAAAACAGCTATAGCACAAGACAGTATCTGAACAAATGAATTTAGAGACTACTGCCTCTCTGCGTAAGATTCTTTCTCCACTATTCAGTGGTGTGCTGGTAAATGGTTAACAGCTTATAAAGTTTATTATATCAAAAGATACATAGCACACAATTTACAAACGTAATAATAAAATACATAATATTCTTTATTGTAGATCCCACACAGCCAGTCGATTCTCACAATACGCTTTCATTGATTTTTGCTGTACTGTTGTGTTCATGGTCAACCTGTGGTTACAGTTGGTGAATGAGTGTAGTTCTGATATGAATGGAGGTGACTGTTTTCATTTATAGTAACAGTTAAAATGAAAACAACAAGGACATATGTTGGAACTTCACTCATTAATCAATGATGTGAGTTATCTTCTGTGCTGAATCCAATGTAGCTTTTAACAGTAGAATATTTTCTCAATTCTTATTGCTATCACAATGTAACATCTACAGTCAAGAAGGACTTTTAAGTTTAATTTGCATTGTTATTAATATTCTTCATCACTTAATTAAGTCTAGACAGTCAACAAAATGCTACACAAAGCCCTGATTTGCAGCATTTGCTGAATTCTATAGTGTAAATACCCCAACCACGATGAACTTCATGGTACCAATATGACATCACTGAATGCAGAGTTGGGGAAAGATTTATTGTTTGTTTTTTAGTCACTCAGTCCTTTCTGACTCTGCGACCCCATGGACTGTAGCACACCAGGCTTCCCTGTCCATGGAACTTTACAGGCAAGAATACTGGAGTGGGTTGCTATTTCCTTCTCCGGTGATCTTCCCGACCCGCTGATTGAAACTGCCTCTCTTGTGTCTCCTGCATTGGCAGGTGAATTCTTTACCACTGTGCCACCTGTGAAGCCCCCATAGAGATATAACAAATGTAAATAATCTCTGATCATGGATAATAATAATAGCTGGTGTCCAAACTCTCAATTCCAATCCAGCAAAACTGAGGACCAGACAGTAGAGTCTAGTATGCATGATCACCTGTGGCCCCCCTTCAGGGATGTGTCTGGGAAATATAAAGGCCTTTCTCATGTCATATCCTACAATCTTCACTGTGCATTGTTTTCAAAATCACAGCATCACTTTCTGACCAGAGCCCTTCTAGCTATTTCCCTATTTTGCTTTAAGACTATTTTCAACTTCATCGTATATTTCCTTCCAACATGGCAGGTTCCAAAGTTAGCAGAGGTTGGTTTGAGTACACATTTGCTGCTCACTGTCTGGAGTATTCTTGGGCAAATTCATTTTACTCAACCTGTGTTCTCAGCTGCAAAACAGAGATTAAAGTAGTACCTATCTGTGTCTGTGAGGGTCAGACTAGGTAAACCATGTGGAGGGCTACCACATGCCAAACATCCCATCATTGTTACATCTTGTTACTGCTGTTCTGTGGCTGGTCCAGACCCCAGGGGGCCTGACTTTATTCACCAAAGTTCTCATTTGAACCCTTGGTTCAACCTTTGGGTCTGAACCCAAAGGTTCAAACCATTTCACCTTTGAACCCTTGTTTTTCCATGGCCTTTGGGGTGCAAAGCCCTAACCTCTGACTCATTTACCTGAGAGATCCCACCCTATCTTTTTAAACAATTATATTTTAATGACCTCTTTCTCCTCTGCTGTGATATGAGTTCCACAAGGGAAATAATCTTTGCCTGTTTATTGATCTAACCTTCGTTGTAGGTTGTCAACAAGCATTTACAGATGAATGGTGAATGAAAGGGTGGAAAGTTAGACACTAGTCTGTTAACAGTCACTATGCAGGGAATTTTTTTTTTTTCATGATATACCTGAATATTGTGTGCTGTATGTGATACACTGGGGTTCCCTGGTGGTTCAGATGGTAAAGAATCTGCCTGTAATGCAGGAGACCAAGGTTTGATCCCTGGGTCGGGAAGATCCCCTGGAGAAGGAAATGGCAACTCATTCCAGTATTCTTGCCTGGAGAATCCCATGGACAAAGGAGCCTGGTGGGCTACAGTCCATGGGGTTGTAAAGAGTCAGACATGACTGAGTGTGTAACACATTATGTGATTCATTAAGCATAGATTACTTTTGTCATTTTAAAGATAATAAAGGAATAAGGAACTGAAATGTAAACTCAGACTGGAAGCTCTTGTAGTCTCACAGCTAATAAAACAGTGCTCTGTGCTGTGCTTAGCCGGTCAGTCGTGTCCGACTCTTTCTGACCCCATGGACTGTAGCCTGCCGGGCTCCTCTGTCCATGGGGACTCTCCAGGCAAGAATACTGGAGTGGGTTGCCATGCCCTCCTCCAGGAGATCTTCCCAACCCAGGGATCAAACCCGGCTCTCTCACATTGCAGGCAGATTCTTTACCATCTGAGCCACCGTGGAAGCCCAAGAATGCTAGAGTGGGTAGCCTATCCCTTCTCCGGGGGTCTTCCAGACCCAGGAATCGAACACTTGCATTGCAGGTGGATTCTTTACTAGCTGAGCTGTGCCCATAGTTCGTTATTATGTGGTAACAATCTTGGCGTGTGAGAACCTGAAAGAGCAGCTGTAAAACATTTGACAGGAAAGATGAAGGGATATAGCATGTGCATATTTCCTGACAAAGTGCTAAGTTATCGTTACATACTTAAGGTGAGAAATAGTAACACATGATTCTCTGCTAGTTTCTCAGTTCTCTCCAAAGCTGTGTCTATAGTTCAAGTTAAAAACTGTTTGCTCTTTTACCTTTAAAACAACAAAAAGTCCCCATTCCTCTCCACAGCACTCCATGAGTCCTCCCCTAAGAATCTCAGGGCTGCCTTGTCTCCTGAGTTATACCCCTCCTCCTTGCAAACACCCACCCCAGTCTAAGTTCAAAGTCGAGGAGGAAGAAGCAAGTTTGTTAGGACAAATAGCTTCCCTGGTGGCTTGGATGGTAAAGAATCTGCCTGCAACGCAGGGGACCTGGGTTTGATCCCTGGGTTGGGATGATGCCCTGAAGAAGGAAACGGCAACCCACTTCACTATTCTTTCTTTCTTTCTTTCTTTTTTAAAGGATAATTGCTTTACAGAATTTTCTTGCTTTCAGTCAAACCTCAGCATGAATCAGCCATAGGTGTACATATGTCCCCTCCCTCTTGACCCTCCCTCCCATCTCCCTCCCCATCCCAGCCCTCTAGGTTGGTACAGAGCCCTTGTTTGAGGTCCCTGAGACATACAGCAAATTCCCATTGGCTATCTATTTTACATATGGTGATGTAAGTTACTCCAGTATTCTTGCTTGGAGAATTCCATGGACAGAGGAGCCTGGGAGGCTACAGTCTATGGGGTTGCAAAGAGTTCAGCGAACACTGTCACAATTAGGACAAAGGGATTCTGTGAAAAGTCTGTCCAATGGTCAGCAAACATTTTAACAAATAAATGATCCTAAAGATTTTAGATTTTGCAAGCTTTTGTCCTCACTATTGTTACTAAAGTTTATTAAAAAGTATGTTTTCTTTTACTCATGGCAGCTGTTCTCTTCACCAATCCCTTGTATTCTTTCATCTACTTCTCTGTTCCAACTTCTACTTCTTTTTTTATTTACTTCTTTTTCCCACTGTACGGAGCAAATCAAATCCATCAGGCATGAAGTCTTCAGACCAGGGACATTCTGGGCAGAAAAGACCACATCAGTGTGTTCAAACAAGTGGACAGGACAGATGCCTGTGTCACAAGAGTGCAGGGAATGGTACCACTGCTACTTCCCATCATTTTGATAAGAGACAAGAGGGGAAGAGCAAGGGTTTATTTGCCTCCTTACCTTCTGTAGAAAATAAGAAACCAAGAAAATGCTAAAAGAATCAGGTAGGGATGTAGTGAAATCAGAGTAACCCTGAACCAAATAAAAAGGGCATTTTCATAACCAGAAGTCAGATCAAGGAAGGGAAGTTAGGGAGTACAATATAAATGTGATCACAGTAAGAGGGTTTGGGGAGAGATTAACCAAAACAGGACATGCCATGAGATTAACGCTCAGAACAAAAGCAGGGCTGAGGTGTGAGTCTGGTCAAGTCTCACAGCTGACTCACTGGTGCTCTGCTCCCCATGGTAGTAAACTCATGTCTGCTCAAGTGGACGTGTGCATTTGGAAATTTACTTTTCATTCTGAGCATTTTATTGCTGCCCAAAGAGGGACTGGAGTGATGAATGAATCAAGAAAACAGGTCTATCCATAGGATGGAATATTATTTGACCATAGAAAGGAATAAAGTACAGGCTGTCTCTGACTTCTGGTGGTTTGACTTATGATTTTTCAACTTCACAGGTGGTGCTAGAGCAATATGCATTAAGCAGAAACTGTTACTTTGAATCTGAGCTTTTCTTGGGCTAGTGATGTGTGGTGTAATACCCTGTCATGATGCTGGGCAATGGCAGCAGCCACAGCTCTCCATCAGCCACACGACCATTCTGCACCCAGACAGCTATTCTTTTTCACATTCAGTACAGTATTCAATAAATTACATGATATATTCAACACTTTATAAAATAGGCTTTGTGTTAAATGATTTTGCCCAAAATTGTAGAGGAACTAAAGAGCCTCTTGCTGAGGGTGAAAGAAGAGAGTGAAAAAGCTGGCTTAAAACTCAACATAAAAAAAACAAGATCATGGCCTCTGGTCCCATCACTTCATGGCAAATAGAAAGGGAAAAAGTGGAAGCAGTGACAGATTTTATTTTCTTGGGCTCCCTCCCAAATCACCGTGGATGGTGACTGCAGTCGTGAAATTAAAAGACGCTTGCTCTTTGGAAGGAAAGCTATGACAAACCTAGATTGCATATTTAAAAGAAGAGATATCACTTTGCCAACAAAAGTCCATGTAGTCAAATGGACTATGGTTTTTTCCAGTAGCCACGTACAGATGTGAGAGCTGGACCATAAAGAAGGCCGAGTGCTGAAGAACTGATGCTTTCAAATTGTGGTGCTGGAGAATACTCAGTTATCAATAAAAAGAAGTCCATGTAATGTGTGTGACCCTGAAGGACCATGGATATCATCTTCACCAAGTTGTTGTTTAGCATTTGTAACAAAAGTGAACTCTGTATTAACTGGTGCCTTGTGTCATATTCTATGTTACTAAAAGTCAAGTGTGAGAAAAATTAAGTGGGGTTAGTCATAAAGACAACATTAGGAATGTTAAAAAACCAAACAAGTAGTCAGACTTAACTTCAATGAGATCAGATTGACAGGTTCCGCTTCCATTTCCAAAGCATTTCACTGCATTTCTGATTTGTGTGCAGGTTTGAGCTCCCTCTCCAAAAAACATGGGTCTCCTTTCCAAAATCACAGAATTAAGATGGATTCCTTCAGCCCAGGATTGGAAATCAATGAGCTGTGAAAGTTAAGATCACTGAGAAGTTTCAGCTCTTCCTTAACTTGCCCTCCTAGAGTCTAGACCTTAATGGGTAGCTTCACATCCCATCTGGTGCAAACGATAATATTCGTGCTCTGTGGGGTTCAACTTCACAGTCATGCCCTATCCCAGTGCCGATGACAGTGCAGCTCAAGCAGACTTGAGACACTGGTAAATTGTGGATAAGGAGGAAAAAGAGCTGACTTCATAAGAGGTGTTTATTCTGCTTTGAAGTAGCGGTTACAACATCTAGATTCCAGATTCACTTACTTCAGTTCCCCAAACCCAGCAAGATTAAGATGCCTGGAACAGGAAAGAGTAGCGGAAATCAAGTATGTGCTAAACATTTCTTCTCAGGGTGGGAGGTGGGAGGCAGGTTCAAGAGGGAAGGGACATGCATGTATCTACGGCTGATTCATATTGATTTGTGATAAAAACCAACAGAATATTGTAAATTATCCTTCAAGTAAAAATAAATTTAAAAAAACACAAAATTTCTTCTCACAAATTAATTAACTGCAGGGTTTCTATATTGAGCTGTCATGAGGATCAAGCACAAGTATTTCTTTTTACTGCAAAGTCCCATGTGTGGGAACTCTGGTCATCAAATGTTTCTAAATGGCCTTGAGAGATCAAGATCTGTAGGAACTGATAATTTTGCTGAGAAACAAATTAAAGTATTTGCTCTACAGAGTGATATGTTATTCTTCTCGATTGTTTTTCATTTAGGTAATAACTCATGAACTCACAGTCTTCCTGTACTTGTGTGGTGGTACATGTGAAGAGAAAGTGAAAGGTTTAAAGAAGGCTTAGTACCTGTGACTTGAAACATTTGTATAGGCTTTGATATATATATTGTTCTCTATATAATTTACATCAGTTATCAATTGCTATATAACAAATCATCACAAGTTTAGTAGCTTCAAACAGCAACTTTTTTCCTTTTTGCTCACAAATCTGTAAGGGTTTGGGCAGGGTTTGGCAGGGCAGATCATCTTGGTTCATGTGGTGTCCTCTGTGAGGGTTTGAGGGTGGGGAGGGCTGGAATCTTCTGAAGGCTTATTTACCTCTAGCTGTTAATCCTGCCTGTCTACAGGGACCTCAGGTGGGACCATCTCCATATGGCTGGGCCCCCTCATAGCATGGCAGCTAGTTCCCGGAAAACAAGGCAGAAGTGAAAGTGTTCTTAGGACTTGGTCTAGGATGTCATGTGGCATCATTTCAGCTTAACCCTATCGGTTGAAAATCTGGTTCAAGGAGAAGGGACGTGGACTCATTACCAGATGGGAGGAGTACCAATTTCACTCTGTGAGATGAGCAGGGTGGATGGGGTCTGCTGGGGCGGTCATCACTGGGAAACACGATTGGCCACAGCAACCCAAAACTGAAAGGCTTGAAACAACATCAGTTGATCATTTTTAGGTTTTTGGTTGACTGTGTGGTCCTTCTTCTGGTCTCACTGATGTAACAGAGTATGGGTGATATGTCAGCAGGATTGGGGTCACCGAAGCTGAGAGAGACAGGCGTTTGGGCTTCTCTAAGTCTTTTCACAGCATGTCAGTCTCAGGGAGCATTCTACAAGGGCAAGGGCAGGAGCTACAAGCCTTCTTGAGGTGCAGACGCCAGAACTCACATATCATTTCTGCCACATAGAATTGGCCAGAGCAAGATACAAAGTGAGCCCAAATTCAAGAGGTGAAGAAACAGAGTCCATCTCATGATGAGGAGAGCAGAATAATACCATGGACATCTTTTTCAACCAGTACACATGGCCTTATGGCCACAATTGTTTATATTGTGTCCACATGCAGAATATACTCAATTCCCACCCCACCCCAACAAGTCATCTACCATTATGGCCTCAGGCTCTGGCTTGATGTGCAGGCGCCTCTCATCAAAATCATATTTGGGCGAGAATGAGGCTCCTGGGTGTGGTTTTCAGGTTCTCCTCTGTTATAGCTTCTTTTGGTTCAGAGACTTGTGCACTGAAAGAAGTTACTCGACACCCTGTCCTGCTACCCCCACTCAGCATGCAATGATGAGACAAGGATGGGACAACTGCGAAGGACAATCCTAGTCAAAAAGGGGAGCCGTGGGAGCTGCTGGTTCACAGCAAACCTGAAATCCTGCCGGGCATGTTTGCTCATTCCTTTCATTCTGGGGTCAGGGAACAAGTCCTTAGTTAAGGCCTAGCTTTGCTACCAGTGAATCTTCTCTATTCCATTCCCAGGTGTTAGTTCAGCTGACCTATTAGAAACTTCAAACCCCACACATGACTCAGAAGAAGCAGTTTTTCACAGACTTCTCTACTGGTCCCACAATTACATAAAGTCTAATTCCTGTGATAAATTCCATATGCTATATCACTCAGAGTGGCTCTGTTTTTATGATCAAACTCTGAATGATATAAGACCAATTAAAAATAGCTGACTCCATCTGTCCCAGCATTTTCTTTGGTGGTATTACTCACTGTGGGCTTTGGATCTCGGATCTGAGGATGATCCCTGTAAGGTCAGGAGAAGAGCAGCAGCCAACAGTGGAATTTTGATGCCAGGAATATCGGGGGACACAGACAAATTTATATCCTTAGAAAAACAACCAGTTTCTATCTAGTTGAACCTATATGAGTTCAAAGGCCTCATGGGTCTGCTGTCTATAGCCATAACAGCAAAGTTTCTAATTATACTTTGGATCCATTAAAACTCTGAACAATCCAGAATGACGGCCTAGATCCTGACCTGATTGAAATAAGGAAAGGGCTAAACTATCACACTGACAAGCAGGTGGCGAGACAAACATTGTCCTCTCCTGTTCTGAGGGACGGCTCTGTCCCCTGAGATCAAAGCTGGGGCTTCTGATAAAAAGCAGCCGCACTGGCAGCGCTAACAGAGGAAACACAAAGGCTACTTGTGGGTCCAGGAGAGCAACACCGCCGCAACCTGGAATTAGGTTAAATGCTAGGCTTCTTCCTTCCATCTGATGAGTCCCTTGTCAAAGGACTAAGCTGATCAGCACAATATGCTTAGCTCCAGGCCGTCTCAGCGCAGGCAGCACAGGAAGCCAAGCGGCTGGTGAGCTGTGACTAATGGAGGAACCATGCAGTCAAGTAGATGGAAACAAAATGGCTAATTAATGACAAACCACTGTGGGAAAAGGAGCTATCACAAGCAATGGTGTTATGTGTAGATACTCAGTTGTTGAGGAAGAGGTTTCTAAATAGCACAGTGAAATAGAGGGTGTAACCTGAACCCTAAACTGAGACAATAGGAGTTCTATCCATCACTGATTCTTTTCATGGAAGTGTTAGGAAGGTAGGTTTAGACAACATTCTGAGAGGCGGGCACTTACCCTTATAAGTAACTGATGTACAAATTGGGATCTAAACTAGTGAATGGTAATCAAATACACTCTAATTTGGTGTCCTAGGGACAGTATAAATAGGTCCTAGGATTGTGTTCTTGGGGTTCCCCCAATGGCTCAGCAGTAAAGAATCCACCTGCAGTGCGGGAGCTGCAGGTTTGATCCCTGGGTTGGGAAGATCCCCTGGATGAGGGGCATGGCAACTCACTCCAGTATTCTTGCCAGAAGAATCTCATGGACAGAGGAGACTGAAGGGCTAAAGCTCATAGGATCACAAAGAGATGGACTCGACTGAAGCGACTTAGCATGCACACATGCAGGACTGTGTTCCTAGGATACCCTTTCCCAGGGAACAAGGTAGATGGGTTCTATAGGGCTGCTGATCAAAGTAACAACAGACAGTACTGATTTACTGCCTTACATTTGTGTTCAGGGACAATGACAATGTTTATGACCAGTTGTGTAACCCAACCCCCATTTGTGATGACCACTATGATGTTTGTTTTTTGTGTACTCAGTTGTGTTGTGAATACCTGTTTGCAGGTATTCAGCCTGGTCCTTTTTGCTGTGGCTGCTTCAGGTGGAAGCAGAGTCCTGTGTCCTGGTGCCTGAACTACATATAATAATTGTAGGGATACCAAAACAACAGCATCTGCGACATGTGCTGCAATAAATGATACTGGTACAGGATCTACTAGCACAGGAATTTCATGCTCACAATATCACTACTCTTCATATAATTTGGACATAACCTGTAACTTAGGTGAATGGACATGCATATGGCCATTTAAAACATGCTCTGTGGGAATTCCTGCATATTTACCAATTGTTGTTTAGTCACTAAAATTGTGTCTGATTCTTGCAAACCCATGGACGGTAGCCCACCAGGCTCCTTTATCCATGGGATTTTCCTGGCAAGAATACTGGAGTGGGTTGCCATTTCCTCCTCCAGGGGATCTTCCCAACCCAGGGATAGAATCTGCATCTTGTGCATTTGCAGGTGGATTCTTTACCACTGAGCCATCTGGGAAGCTCTTATTTACCAATTGCTTTCCTGTGAATCAGCAATTATAAATTCTAGCTGTACATTATAATCACCCAGAGGAACTTTTAAACCATAATGATTCTTGGGCTCCATTCCCAGAGATTATTATTTAATTGGATTGAGTTGGAGTTTGGGTACCTGCATTTTTAAAAAAGCTCCTCAGGTAATTCTATTGAATGCATACTAGTATCAAAAAATAGTACCCACCCTAGGAACTAATGTGATTGTTCTCAAGGTGTGGTCCTTGGTTCAGAAGCATTATCATCATCTGGGGACTCGTTGGAAATGCAAATTTTGGGGCCCCATCTTAGACCTACTCATCCGAAATACTGGGATGTGGCCTAGAAATGTAGTCCAGGAAGTCCTCCAGGTGATTCTCATGTAAGCTAATGTTTGAGAGCCACCGAACTGGTGAAATTATTCAATGGAGTTTGAGCAAGCATCATTTTACTTCTACTAATGGGTGAGACAGACAATCATCTCAAGGATGAGCTGGGGCAGAACTCTGCAGTCTGACGTGACTATTTGCTCTTTTTGGGAAGAAATTAATTATCCTAAGAAAATGCCTGATACACTTCCAGGAAAATTAAGATTTCTTCTGGAGAGTCACATTGTTGTTCACTAACTTAATACTTAAGCGGACATTCTTTTTGTATCTCCCTCTCCTCCTTTTTCCTCCTCTTTTTCTTTCCTTTTTCTTCCCTTCTCTCCCGTCAATCACTCTCCTCCCTTCCCCTATGCCATAAGAAATTTATGGTAGGAGCTTCTAAGACTAAGACCAGGAAGACAGGGAATGTTTTCCCCTTTGTTACCTTTTTTGGTGTTCTTCTTTCTTTTGTAGAGGTCTATATTTCATCTGGTATCATTTAAAAATCCTTCTGCCTGAGAAACCAGGACATTGTTGCTACTAGAGTACTGCATTTACCAGCCAAAGAATGCCAAAGGTTGCTGGCAAAACCAGAAGTTTATATATATTTATTCAATCTCCTTGTACACTTGATGATGAATATACAATTATAGATCAGCAGTTATTTTCTGTCAACTCATTGAAGATATTTTTCTACTGGCTATTTGCTTCTATAATTGTCAGCCTAATTATAGTATCGAATATCCTGCTGAGTTTTGTCTTTTTTTTTTTTCCTCTTTGATATGCTGTAGTTTCATGCTGATAAATCTGTGTGTTTCCTGTCTTCAGATTTGGAGTTCTTCCTCATTGCTTTGACCTGAATGTTTGCGCAATTGCACAATTTATATGTTGAAACCTAACCCTCAAGGTGGGTTGATATTAGGAGGTGGAGTCATTGGAAGGTGCTTAGGATAGGACATAAGGGTGGAGCCCTCATGCATGGAATTAGTGCTCCTTTTAAAAGAGTCTCTAGAGTCTCTTTCATCATGTAAAGACACAGTGAGTAGGTAACATCTATCAAACAGGAAGTGGCCCTTATTAGCCACCACACCAAATCTGCCAACACCGTGATCTTGGACTTCCTATGAGAAGGAAATGCTTGTTGATTATAACCCATACAGTCTGCAGTATTGTTTTAGTGGTTTAAACAGCCTAAGACACTCATTTTGAAGATACATTCATCTTTTATATTAGAAAATTATCTCAAGTATTGCCTTCTCTCTTCTCCTAGAACTTTCCACCTATATTTGTGTCCCATAATTGCTTATATTTATATATCATTCAAAGAGAATCTGTGATGTATTCTGGCTAACTTTAAAAAAATCTAACTTATATTATCTTCCTCAGTTGTGTCTAACTTGTTTATAACTCATCTACTGAACTTGAAATATCAAAGTTTCTAGAACTTCTGGTTTTCCATTTGTCTTTTATTTCTTGCTCATGTTTACATTCCCCCTTTACTTCTTTAAATACTTTAACACATTTGAATATTCTCTGTATGAAAATTCCAACATCTGATGGGGGAAGGTGCCTCATTTTATTGTTTCTGCTCTCTTACTGTGACTTGTTTCCTCCAGGGCTTTGTAATCTTTCCATGAGTTCATTATCAGTTGACCTTATTCTGTGAGAATCTTGTGAAACCTGGGTTGAAGGTATATTCTTCAAGAGGAGATTTGTGCCTATTTCTGCCATGTGCTCCAGAGTTTCCAATACTATACAGATAGTGTAAATTTGAACTCCAGTTTCAAAGATATTCAAACATGTTTGAATTTTCAGGGGAGATTTCTCTCTCTTCAAAGATAGGCTTCCCCTATGAGATCTTTCTCACTTAAGAATATCCATCTCCTTCACAAAACAAAAAAGCCAAAAGAAAAACCAAATAAAAACAGAACGTAAAAAAAAAAAAGAAAAACCGAAACCAAAGAAATTGATTAAGTGTGGTATTTTTGGGTTCTAACTATCACTAAAACCAAACAACTCTATGGATCAGACTCCACTATCTTATGCCCCTTGATGTCAAGTCTAAGGGCAGATAATTTTTTGGAAGGTATTTTGTCTTTCTTTTCAGGATTCTTATGAAATTTTAATTCATTTTTATCAAGAGCTTTCCTGCAGTATGTAAAAATAGATGTCAATCAGTTCAGTCGCTCAGTCGTGTCCAACTCTTTGCGAGCCCATGGACTGCAGCACGCCAGGTTTCCCTGTCCATCACCAATTCCCAGAGCTTGCTCAAACTCATGTCCATCAAG
Source organism: Cervus canadensis (assembly GCF_019320065.1). Classification (NCBI taxonomy): domain Eukaryota; kingdom Metazoa; phylum Chordata; class Mammalia; order Artiodactyla; family Cervidae; genus Cervus; species Cervus canadensis. The sequence goes on along the minus strand of NC_057398.1, from coordinate 41,801,154 downwards.
TTGGTGATGCCATTCAACCATCTTATCCTCTGTCATCCCCCTCTCCTCCTGCCTTCAATCTTTCCCAGCATCAGGGTCTTTACCAGTGAGTCAGTTCTTTGCATCAGGGGTCCACTTTAAAAAATGGTTCACATATTACAGGGGAAAAATCCTTTTTAGCTGAAAAATACCATCTTCTATTATCTTTGGCTATTATTCCTATACCTTTAAAAAAAACACAACAACTCTTTTTTTGGAAAATGACCCAGCCAAATGTTTGATGCTCTGCTTTTTATCTTCTACATTATTTTCTTACATATTATTTAATCTGTTATTTTCCTCTGTCATCTTAATATATCAAATTTTCCTTCCCCATTGCTGATTTTTTTCAGTATTATTAAAAATTCTATTCTTTAATGCAGCTCTATTTCAAGTCTTTATCCCAAATAGTAGGGAGGTTCTGCTATACTCCAAAGAAAACATATATTGAAGTTTAATGTTATCTCTTCACTTTAGTAGGCTGTCATGTACCTGGCTAAAATGTGTATGTGGGATTTTAGATATCCGAGGAGACGCCATTATTTTCCAAACTCTCATTGAGCTAGCAACAAAGACCCAAAAGAACACAACTCACCTCACTGAAAATGTCGATGTATCCTCAATGATAGAATTTTGGAAAATTTGTCAATAAACAGGACAAACTGACTGGATCTGGAAAAAATCCTTCAGGTACTACTTGGCAAAAAGTAGGAAGATCAATCTGTATTTCTCTCTTATTCTTGGCTTCATGACTTAAAACATGTGAGGTCTTTAAAACCTTGAAGACCAGGCAGCTAGTAAAAAATCTTGTAACAAGAAACAAAGATTCTGAAAATAGGCCTTCAACTGGGTTGAAGAAAAGGCATTCTCTTTTGTGTGAGACCTTCTGACAATCTGGCTTAAGTCTTTGAGTGCTAAAGTTTCTTGGCATATTCCTGGTGGCATGGAGTAAGCCCTGGCACACGAGGCCAAGTGGGAGCCTAGTGACTGTAAGCTCTGATCACAGCTACAACTAGTGACGGTAGCACGTCATTTTGTGTGATGTGCCTCACAACATTTCTGAAGTCGCTGTGAAGTCATGGTAGGTAGGACACATGGCTAGTTCTACTGTGCTGTGCAGAGTTAAGCAATAGGCGTGTGTCATATATGGAAGGGGCAAACAAAGGGTGGAGCAGTTGTCCTGACTGAATGTAACGGTGGCTCTTCCATGGAGAGGGCAGCTGTGATGTCAGGAAGATGACCACGCTGGACGGAGCGGTGTGGACACGAGAGGAGTGAACAGAACACAGGGAACCTATCCTTGGCCCCATGTGAGGAAGCACTTTAGGGAACTCTGAGAAAGAGCAGAAAACTCTTGAGAAGAGATAATTCCCAGTTATAAACCATGAGTTGAGGCCATGGCAATTTAGTTCTTAAAGTAAATGTGACTTCTAACTTGTAGTCAAAATCTGGTAAGGCCAGGATATCTGACTTACATACAAAAGGTATTTCTATTTTTATACTTCTTACACATAAAAGGTATCGTTATTTTTGCCCAAGGCAAAACCCTTTTGTTCTCTTAAGTATGTAAGAATGCTAGACATTCTTCCTTATTCCTTTAGTCAAACTTTCCTTCATAAATAATGCAAAGGTAAATTAGTCCAGGCCTGAGTGGAAAGATCACAATTTCTAAATCTGTAAATTTCTAAAATAAAAATTACAAAAATGTATACAGGGAGAATGAGCATGTGCATGTAAATGCTGGAGCCCATGCTCGAAGTGTTATGAATTGTTTTGAATATTCTTCCTAAATCAGTTTATAATAGTATGAGGCAAGTTACAGAATGTTTGCTTTATCTAATAATATCACTTCTTATTTGTATTTATACTTTGTACATATGACAAGTAATAAGGCATGATACTTAGTATTGAAGTTACTGCATTGGAAGCAAGTTATGTCACAGAAAAATACGTAAGTTTGGGAAAGTCATTTAATTTCTCTTGGCATGGTTTTTCCAACTGAAAGGAGTTTGATAGGGTTGTTTTTAAGGCCCTTTCCAGTTTTACTATCCTATAGTTAAAACAGAAACCAAGACAAATAAATACATGTTTTTATAAACACAAAAATAAATAAATATCAATTACGTTGTGAGTTCAAAGACACAAATCATGTCTTAGATTCATTTATTTCCTAAGGAGCATGATATACTTTCTTATATGTAGCAGGTGGTAAGAAAATATCTGTTGACTATATTTTAAGTTTATATGTGATTGGTTTCACAAATAAGTAGAGGACTGAATTATTTCAAAGGCTCTTTCCAGTTCTACTAACTTATGCTTAAAATATGAATCAAGTCCAATAAATAGTATAGTAGACCTATGAGATTTTAAATTGTCTTTGATCTACAAATTCACTTCAAAGTCTCATATAATTTCTTCCACAGCAGGTGCTCAAGGAAATATCTGTATATTGTATTTATTTTATTTGTTCTGTTTTTCAAGTAAGTTTTTCCATATTATAACATGAATGACTTATTTTCACAACTCATTATTATATCTTTCCATTTCTACCTACCTAGTAAAAACAAGTGAACAAATGGGAAATGCGTATCTAAGTGAGCAAAATATTTTGTTCTTTAGTTTTTGTCAAAGAGACTTATTAGCTTTTCCATACTTTGGACTTCATAATAGTAAAATTTAGAAACCAATACTAACCTAGTTTCATGTATACTAATATATGTTCTAGGTTTTCTATATTAAAATCAAAAAGACAAAATTAATTTGAATTAACTGCTGAAGAAACTCTACTCACAAATAACATAATTATGGCATATGTTCCACCATTAATCAAAAAATCATAGTTAATAACTTTGGGAAGCAACCTTTCAGGCACATGGCATGAAATAAAAAAGGTGATATTCTTTTTATAAATTTTAAAGGTAGCACTATCACGTGAAATACGCAAGAGTTTACAAGGGGGTAAAAAGGGGCAGGAAAAAAATAAAATTTATATGCACTCTATATAAGCATGTAACTCCTAATGAAACTCAATAAATAGAAACACATGATTTTTGCCAATTCATTTGTACTTTATGCTTCTTTTTAATAGAAATTAAATTAGTCAATTAATGTACATAATGCAGTGTTTGTTCTCCAGTCTAGGTGCTTTTCAGCATTCACTTTTGAGTCTCATGGTAACTGTTACTCAGCATTGAGATGTGGTTTGATGAGTGAACAGGGTCAAGCATCAACTGTACTTAACATAGGACAGAAGGGGTTGAAGTTAACCTGCAGCTAATAACAGGGAATATTAAAAAGAGACACAGACCTGCAAATAGTATCAACATGCATTATTAGGCCAAGATTCAAAGTTAACCCAACCCACACAGATGCCTTCTCAACTGGAAGCACACAGGGAGAGGGATGACTTTACCGAGACCCACAGCCATAGTAGTAAGGTTCATCAGGGCGGAATCCGTAAGCTGTGGCGGGGCGTCCAAGAATGCCGACAGACTGGCCAAAGCCATCCATTCCAAGGCTAAAAAGAGAAGGAAGAATAGTCAGTTATATTCTTCATCCCAATGCAGGTTGAGTGAGAGGCCTGGAGATTTATACCTCCGAAATTCTCTAGCAGCAAAATAACTTACGTGGCTGGCTATTATTAACTTTTTTTCTTCTTTAAATTAGTATAGCCATAAAAATATATTAATAACTATTTAATTCTAATAATGTGTTAAAAATATTGAAAATCTCTATCACCAGGCATCATTCAGGGCAAAGAGAAAGAGAGATCAGAAAAGTTTTAATAAATTACTCATATATGACTTATATGCCAGAATATGAAAATATTTTACATGTTAGCAATTATCAGTAAAAGAATACATTACTAAGAAATGATAAAATTAAAACTAGTAGAGTTTTGCTATTTATAATAAGATCTCTATTCCATAGGACTAATTCACTATTAGTAAGGACATGCAATTAAGTTTTAGCAGTAATCTTTCACTCAGAGCCAAATCATACTACAAGACTATGACTACAGAAGATAAAGAATTTTTAAAAATTTGGAAGTTAGCCAGATTTGATATGCAAATTCTTCTTCTGACTCTTCAATGCAAAAAAAAAAAAAAAAAGACTAAATAGTGCATGTTTTGAGTTATATAGCAAGCTGATTATAAAGGTAGAATGAAGTTACAAATGTAGATTGAAACATGGATAAACTATTCCTTAAAAATTATGCTTTTATCTAATAATAAATTTAGAAGAAAAAGCACTTTTAAAGAGTCAGAGAATTATTAAACACTTAGCAAAATGACAAGATACTTATTTTGCCAGGCAAATATGGCAGCTCTAACATGCTCATGCATAGCTCATGCAGTGAATGCTAGTGAGCTTATTTCCAATCAAAAGAAATTATTCATAATGCAGAAATCTAAGCTTTGAAAAATAAATATATTTAAATGATTTAAGATTGTTTGAGATTATGCTAAATGGAAAGACATTTTCCCCTTTATCAGCAAAATCTCAACGATTAAAAAATATGTTCATATAGGCAGTAACTTCCTCTCACAACATGAGACTAAGTTAAAACACTTTAGAAGTAACTATTAAAATGTTAAGGTTTTAAATAATTTGTGTGCAGGTGTTGGATTAGGACTAAACACTAAAAATAAAGGGCATATATTAATAATTTATGTGAATCTACCTTGCAGGGGAATGGGATTTCCAAAATACAAGGTTTATGTTAGAATCTGTAATGAAAGATCCTGGACAGATCAAACTTTTGGGCTCCTTCTATATAAAAAATTGTCTTATTTCTAAAAGCTATTTGAAATTTTTAAGTCTGAATTTTATTTTGAAATGCCAAAATCTAAGTATACCCTTCCTACTTTGGTCCCATGAAAGAAAGATTAAATTTTCTGATAAAGGGAAATTATTACTCTAGAGGTAGCTTTAAAGATGTTTTAGAAATTAATGGAGTCCATGACTAGACATATCTGTATCAGCTTAAAAACAGGAAAAGTTGGCCATTGAAAAATTTTCTCTTGAAGCACTAAGGCGAACAAATACTCATGTAACTAAAAAACTGTCAATTACATAAAGGATAACTATATAGCCTGTGGATTTTAGCTCCTTCCCTTTTTCATCTTTCAGCTACTCCCTCCTTACATTTTAAAGCATCTTTTCTGAAGCTAAATAGCAGGAGACTTAGGTAAAACTCGATTTAATTTTGTCTTTATCAGTCTAGCAGCTGTGGTGAGATTACTTTTAAGAACTTGGAAACAAGAGGAATATGATTGATCAGTGAATATATACGCAAAAGTGCCTTCAAAACAGAACATCTCACAACAGAACAATATGACGGCAATTCTATCTAAAAGGTGATGATGATACTGAGAAGAGAGTCTGTCAGCCACGTTGGCACAGAATAAGGAGCTCTTCGGAGGCCACGCTGCAGTAGAACCAACCCAAGCAACTCCTTGGGGTGACGTATAACGTCATCAGGACTATGTGACCATTTTCACAGGCTTGTCCTCATTGAGGAAGCGGCCTTAACAAAGGTTCTGAGTCTGACGTTATTATATATTCAAACTGCAAAACTATTTTTTATTTCTATGACCAATAAGCAAATGTCTAATTACTGTTTCCTCATATGACCTGCCAACAAGACATTAAGTTTATCTTATCTGCCTAATAGTTATACTTTCATTGTAAATTGAATTGACAAATGGATATTGTTTTTTTTTAATATGTTAGTCACATTTTTTTATAAGAATTATGTATCCCCATGTCAGTGAAAGTAAGACCAAACCTTGAACATCAGAGTTTGAGTTTCCAAGCCTGCAGGTTTACTGTGATAAACTTCTATTTATGCACCCAAGCCAGTGACAACATACAAGCCAATTTTTTTGAAGTTCCGTAAATACCACTTGGGAAAAATTTTCAAATAAGAGAATTTGAAATCAACTCATAAAATGAGTTTTTCCAAAATTATCCATCATGTATTACAGATCAAATTGCTGTTTAAAGAATGTTTGAAACATTGTAACCAGTTTGGGTCATAGTCTCACGTAAGTCCTACATCCTTTTGTATTATGAAAGATCAATCATATCCCTACAATTAATATCTTCTAAATAAAATTCACTCTGAAACAGAATAGTTTGATTCTTTAGTCACTTATTTGGTTCTAATATAGTGGGGAAGTTAGACTTCTGGGGATGCTAAAACCTGGATATTCTTTTGGGACATGTGGACACTTTATTTTCTCCCTTGGCATAAAGATGTAGCCTTGTTAATGCTGAATTTGGTTCAAAACCAGGAGAGCCTAATGTAAGTTTTCTGAATAGAAAGCAGATAAGATTATATAAATTCTGCTGGAAAGGGATAGACACATGAAAATAAAAGGAAGTGTCACAGCAAAAACTGTCTTTTCCTAACCCACTAAGACTTAAGAGTACATGATATTAAAGCCACTTGCATGCCGTCACCAGGGCCCTTGCAAACCAATAGAAACTACTGTGATGTGCTGTACCTGCTCTTGCCCTATGTGACCAACCTGCTTCAGACAAGAGTTCGTGTATTTGGCTGTTTATATTGGAATTTAATCCAACACTCGCATGGGTGTTTCCGTATGTAGGTATTCTCTTCCTGGTACTCCTAACCTATACAAAAAAGCTGTGTGTTCCTTTAGATTAGAATATGCCACTACTAGACCACATTTCCTTTACAAGACTAATTATGTGGTGCCATTTAACCTTTACCCTCAACATCCAGGTATCATATTTTAGACCTTTCAATTAGAAAAATACCAAAATGCAATAATGTTTCTTGAAAATACATAATTCTAAAGAAAATGGTTACTGTTTGCTGTGGAAAGACATCTAGGAAAGGTAAGGCCCCCTCCAATCCATTTGCTATTAAGTTTCATGTCCCAAGAACAATGATTTTGGGGTACTTAGAAAAAATAGTAAGTTCTTCCTAAGTAAAAAAAATATATTTAAAGTTCAACTTAAAACCACACCTAGGTTTTACTTTTAAACAAACATTTAGAGATCTAATTAGCATTTGGCAAGCAAAAGACTAAATTTTCTGTAATATTTACAAGGCTTCAGAATAAATTTTCAACAGCATTCATTAGAATTCTCAACTTGAGATGATTCAGAGAGGGAGGGAAAAAAGAAATCCAGGTATGACAAGTGATGCTTCACATGCAGCACATGACAAGGGGAATGGCAGCCAGCAGGGAGTCCTAGGCACTCCGAGGCGCTGCCGAGACTTCTGTGCCAGAGAAGATGGCATTCCTGCAGAAACAGAGAAAAATCACCTACCTCTGGCTGTTTGTGAGGCTTAATTAGTGCGTATTTGTAAAGCACTTTGAAATCCTTGGGTGAAAAGTGCTGCATAAGTGAAAAGTATTATCATTATTTTATTAATGTTAGATAAAAGCAATGCAAGTTTTTTCTTCTTTGAAATTTCCATGTTAGCAAAACGAATGCAAAGCAAATAAGGAATATGTTAGTGGATACTGCAGGGAAAAAAAAAAAAAAAAAGGCTACACTCAAGTCAAGTTCTCTTTTCATAGGCGGCACATAGTATCTTTGACTTGTAAACATTCTTAGAAATAATCTATTCTACCCTTTCATTCACAACACTCTTGACAGGGTCTATACAGTTCTTGTCATAACACCTCCATCACATTATACTGTCAAAGCAGTTCACCCCTTCTATAGATACATCAAACCATTAGAAAGTTCTTTATGACAGTGAGCTGAAATCTGGTTCTATTAATCCTAGAATTACCTTCTCAAAACACATAAGAAGTCTAATTATTCTTTAGTATGACTGCTTCACAACTCTCATTTAATCAATCCTCATGACATGATCTCTAAAATCATTTGCTTTCTAAAGCATTTTGATTTTTTTTCAGTATTTATCTTAAAATAAGCTGAAAAGAAGGCAGTACTTATGTGGTCTGAAACCAGCATAGAACATAAAAATGAGATCCTGTTTCTGACTCTTTGTTAATATAGGCCAAAATTGTGTTGATCTTGAACAAAAATTTTAGGTGTCATTACCACAATATGGCTTACATTGAATGTGTGTGTGTACAACTGTGTGTAATACACACATGAAATTGATAACTTAAAACTAACCATGTTTAATTTCATCTTTTTAGCTTGGGTCTTTCTTTGGGGATTCTGTTCTCCCTATGCTAAAATCTTTTATGACAATATATTTACAAGTAGGAAACAGTGATATATTAACTGTCTATCTTTGTGATCCATAAGATAATACTGAAGGCTGGAATTCTTTTGGGATTGTCATGTGAAAGGATTTAGCATTTTTTGGAGGAAACAGCTCCAAAATGTATGATTTAGTAATAGTCTTCTAGAACAGCTCATTCTTTTTATTAAATACTCCTGTATACTGATCATAGAATCAAAATCAGTATGTTTATCTTTCTTTCTAAGTAGACTGTAAATTTATCATCAGATAAATCTATAATTTCAGCTTAAGTATGATTTGTCATGGGAAGTTTATGTCTATGTCCTTTGTACATCCATCCACTCAAGTAGTACATGAGTTTCTATAATGTGCTAAATATAGTGTTGAGAGTCAATGTTAAAAACAAAGGATGTGGTGCTTGGAAGGCAGTAAACAAGACATGGTCCCTGATCACGGATTGATGGCAACTAACATGGAACCAAAATCTGATAATATGCTGTTACCCTAGTACATTTACAAATTACTACAGCGGAGAATAGGACCAAATATTTAATATAATGTGAGAGTATACTAAAGGTTGTACAGATTGTTACAGAAGAATCTCAAGAACTAGAAAGCGTTTATAGAAAACACTTTGTCTTTTAATGTATCTATCACTTCCTGACATAGTAATTTGTTTTTGTCTTTATTTCCTATTAGAATGTAAGCACCACGAATGGTAAGAACTATCTTATCCATTGCTCTCCCACTAGCATCTAATATTGTGTCTGACATGGAATGGGATTTCAGAAAGCATTTGATTGCATGAATAGATGAATCTTAAAGGAAAAGTAGGATTTCACAAGTGGAAAGAGAATTCTTGGTAATGTGACAGCCTGAGCAAGAGAAAAGGCTGAAGAAGAGCAAAACTATTTGTTATAGTTAAAGTCTTAGGTTTGCAATGGAAGCAGTAGCTGGAGATAAAAGGCAGAAAGAGGGAATTTTAAGACTGGATTTTGAAAGCTCTTCATATGCCACGTGAGTGCATGCATGCTAAGTCACTTCAGTCGTGTCTGACTCTTTGTGACCCTATGGATTATAGCCCGCCAGGTTTCTCTGTCCATGGGATTTTCCCAGCAAGAATATAGGAGTGGGTTGCCATGCTTTCCTCCAGGGGATATTCCCAACTCAGGGATTGAACCTGTCTCTCTTACGTCTCCTGCATTGGCATGCATGTTCTTTACCACCAGCACCATCTGCGAAGCCCTCACATGCCACACTAAGAATCAAATACTTCTGGAGAATTGTCAGTGGTTTTTAAGAAGGGAAACAACTTACTTCTGTGTTTTAGAAAGATAATTGGGGTGACAGGCAGTTGAGAAGCAACAGCATGGGGAACATTTAAGAGAATACTAAGGCTGTCCATATGTGAAGTAATGCAAGTCTGTAGAGGCAATGGCAAAACTCACTATGATCAGATATGCTACATTTCATGACAAAATGGTATCTTTTCTCTTTTGAAATGGATTTTTAAGCTATACCTTTACTATTTGTTAACTGGGAATGAAGAGAAAGAATTTCAAAAATGGCCAAAAGTTTGACACTATAGTTAACTGGAATGAAACATTTTTTACTCCTTTAACATGGGAATATGTTTCATCAAATAGCTAAGAGGCTGTAGTACTCCATGTATTGATAGAAGAAATCAGATTGTAGAAGCAGTTTGTCTTTGTATTGAATGGGAAGAGTTGGGTTATTCTGGCAGAAAGAAACATATTTTTTTCTGGAAATTCATATTTATAGCAACAAGAGAAGTGTGGACTGAATGAGATAATGCCTATAAAACTATACCTAACAACTGTATGTCGTTGTTGTTGTTGTTCAGTCGTTAAGCCGTGTTCAACTCTTGAGACCCAATAGACTGTAGCCCGCCAGGCTTCTCTGTCCATGGGAATTCGCAGGCAAGAATACTGGAGTGGGTTGCCATTTCCTTCTCCAGGGGATCTTCCCGACTCAGGGATCAAACTTGCGTCTCCTGCATTGGCAAGTGGATTCTTTACCAATGAGCCACCTTTGAATACAATACAAACGAGCCATATTTATATGCATTATAAATAATGATGCATTATTTAATCAGGATCTAATTGTTTGCAATTTACAGATCTACCACTAGATGGAGAGCTTGCTTTATCATTGAGTACCACTTTTACAAAGTTTGAAAGCAAGCTTTATCAAATTTAAGCTTCTCAGCATATTTAACATTGACAGAATGTGGTTTCTATTGCTTTTTCATATAATTTATGTCTTTGATTTATATATTTGATATGATTTAGATAAGCAGTTGAGTTAAATAGGAATTTCTTCTCATTCATTTACAAAGTTTTGTGAATGAGGAGGCCTATGAAAAGAACAGAAGATGCTGATTGTCCTGGACACTGAAAAATGTACTGCATTTATAATGTTAAAGTACTACTGTAACAGGAAAGCTTCTAAAATTATCATTTAACTTGTCAATAACACTTTGCTTCTATAAATGTATATATATAGTAGATAGATATTTTAGGTTGCTCAAAGGTGTTACTTTTTGCTTTTGGCTTGAGCCTTTGTATTATTGAGAAAATGAGTAGAGTGAAGCAGTCTTTTAATGAGTTTCACCAATATATATCACTTAGCTGACACTTTCCATTTATTTTCTTTTAATCTTTTATATGCATAATTATCACTTTTTCCTTTATTCTGATAAAACTAAATGGCTAGAGAATCTTTAAAAAATCATATTTTTAGTGAAATCAAACTAAGTAGTATTTTCCTCAAAATTAAGGGTAAATGATAGCAGGAGTGGGAGATTGTATGTAATGTATAAATTTGAAACTTACTAAAAGTTTTTTTTGAAAAGACACCTGTCAGTTCTAAGGGGAAAATACCACCTCAGGGACAAATCCTTTCAATTTACTCTACTGAGATGCTTCAGATAAAAACAAATTTGTACTAATGATAAAGAAAGCATGTGTAAAATAGTCATTGATTTATTTTAAATGGAAAGCAGCTCCATTTCATGGACACTCTTTTACAATTTACACTTATTATACATCTTCATTTGTTATTTATTTGTTATTAACATATTCATTTGTTTTTTAGTCTAGTTTAATGATTATATTTTTCATGTGGAGATATTACAGTTGGTACTTTTTCATATTGTATTATCTAGCCCTTTTTATTTTTAAAAAAACTCTTACAATCTCACTTAGATTCTTATATTAACTCTCGTTCTTGGGTATCCTAGGTCTTTTGCCATTGCTTCCGACATTTCTTCACGACAGTCGCTTTCTTCATGAGCTTCATAATTTTTTCCTGTATTCAACTTTAGGGTTTTGTTTTGTTTTGTTTTTTGCCTGTCTGCTAGCTGTTGAGCTTGGGAATACTTCTACTGAGAGGTTCTGTATTTATTAAACATCAAGATCCTGGGATTTCACTGTCCTGAAACCATTTGAAAGATAATTTCTTGACTTGGGGTTTCCTGAACTAGATGTATAGTATAAATTCTGACCCCACATGTTTGCATGGAGCAAGAGTATGATTCCTTTCCTCATAAGTGACTATCTTCCCCATCTAAGACCCTATCTAGGGTCTGAGTGCAGAAGACAAGTTTTAGTTACTTTTATGGGCTAGTGAATTAAAATCATCTAGTCCTCTTTTCAACTGATGAGAAAAAGGCAGCTCTTTGAAGTTCCAGGCTTTATATAGGGAACTTAGAATTAAGTTTTATCTTTCTATACCATGTAACCTATACCTAGTTCAATATTCTTGTGGTAGTTCTTTTGTGTGTGTGTCATGTAGGGTTATATTCTGTCTACCTTTTCTATATCTATATAGGAAGGGGTACCCAAGTCAGGTCAGTCTACCATCTTGCTGGAGCCCCTTCTACTTTATTCTTATTAATCTGCTTTCCACATCAAAGGAAAGAATTTTTAAGTCCTATATTTCTGTGACTCAAAACTGGCTTTTTTGAACAAAACAATGACTTGAAATAAATAACTGGAGCTGATAGAAGGTGTTTTCTTTTCTCTTATTTGCAGCAGTGTGGTAGCACTCTAATAGGTGCCTAGTAGAAGTTGTCAGATGTGACTGTGATGCTGAAGTGAATTCTTACTGAAACCTGTAACAGTCTCAAAGGCTTCCCTGGTGGCTCAGAGGTTAAAGCATCTGCCTGCAATGCAGGAGACTGAGGTTCGATCCCTGGGTCGGGAAGATCCCCTGGAGAAGGAAATGGCAACCCACTCCAGTATTCTTGCATGGAGAATCCCATGGAGGGAGGAGCCTGGCAGGCTACAGTCCACGGGGTCGCAAAGAGTCGGAGACGACTGAGCTACTTACTTCACTTTCACTTTTCATAACGGTCTCAAAATTTTTATAGCAATCTTTTAATGCAAGTATACCATCTTGTAGTCTTTAACTTGAATTTATTCAATTTAGTACAAGGACTTCTTGAAATTAGCAGTTCTATAATATCAAGCAATGCCTCAGTTCACACCACCAAATGTTAAGGGAACTTGCTGAGCTGCTTAAGTAACCCCTAGGTCAATAAACTGAGTCATTAGCACCTCTTTTAAAGAATTGTTTGTCTGTTACTGGCTCAACATTTATATAATCTGTCATAATACTTTGGTTTTTTTAAGATACAAAAATTACTGCTGTAGGCTTAAAGTAGAGAGTTTAAGTAGCGATGTTTTCACAGTGATAGTTTGAACATACTGTCTGGTACCGAGTGAGTTAAAGCCTGAACACCACAGCTAATTACTATATAATGCTAACCTTAGTTGCTGGTTCATTTTGAGACTCTTTAAAATATGAACTGTGTATTTTACCCCTATGCACTCTCTTAATGATTTGTTTTTTTAGACTGAAATCACTTCCAGCCATCAGTTAGGCTCTTGGTCTCTACATATGCACTTCTCTAAGCACAAATATTTCTTTTTCCTATTGGTCTGCCAGCTCTGTCAGAGCAAATTTCACTTTAAACTAAATGCTATGATACTTAAAACCTCTTGGATTACTCAGGCTGCTAGTGTGATCTATGACCTTCCAAGAATGACAGCTGAACTTTCCAATTTGCTTATACTGCTTGGGGAACTAAAAGCACATGCCAAAGAGAAAAATGTTTCTGATGTTGAACAGAGAGTAGAGTTCTTGTTGGAGGTGGGAGCAGGAGACTATTAAGTACTGAAAAATACTAATAAGGAATGAAAAGAAACTAAACATGCTGTAAAGTCTAAGAGCTCGAGCGTAATTCAAAAGTTAATGCTGGCATTAAAATTTTTTAGTCCACTTAAAATATGAATAATGACCTTCAGTTACTGAAATTTAAACACCAACCAGAATCTTAGAAAGATAATGCACTATATCAAAATGAACAAGTTCAAGAGATGGAACCAAAATTATCACAAATACCATACCTAATGGGCTATATCAACTCCCCATCATTCTTTATAAAACACACAGAAACACAACATACAGATATAACCAAAGAGGTAAAGTAATATCATATCTAATATGCATGCTACCCCTACTGACATATCAGTATCTTCTAAATTAAAAATTAATGTTACGCTTCTGGTAAAACATGGTCTCCAAAGTCCTTAAATAACTAATACAGTGTGGGAATATTTTTATATAGTTTTGAAACTTTTAACTTTTACTACCTTTCATAAGAGGTACACAAATATTAGTTGTAAAAGAAAATCTTAAAAATCTTATCAAATACATGTTAATGCAAAGTTTCCAATTTATGCCCTAGTCTACTTATTTATTTGTCTCAGTAATTTTTAGGCTAAGCAGCCTTCAAATTACCTTTGGCTAATAAAAATCAAATGGTGATTGATAAAGACCTTTTTTCATAGCTAAATCAAACTAAGTAATATTTTTCTAAAATTGAGGGCACAAATATGGATACTAGAAACTATATTTAAACAAATTAAAAGTGCATGTTTTTAACTTGATTCTAAATGAGTTTATAATACCAAATATACAAGCATTTCCTTACATTATTATGACATTGTTTTTTAATAAGAAGATTGATTCTTTAAATTCTATAGTGCTTTATAATTTTCAAGTTTCATACACATGATTTCATATAATCCAATAAAAACCCCTTTCTCCCCCACCCATATCTTGTCCCTCCCCTTTCCCTCTTCCCACTGGTAACCACTAGTCTGTTCTGTGAGTCTGCTTTTTTGTTTTATTCACTAGTTTGCTGTATATCTTAGATTCTGCATAGAAGTGATATCATACAATATTTACTTTTTTCTCTGTCTGACTTATTTCACTTAGCATAATTATAACATTTATGTTGGGCAGTGATATACAAGTACTTTCAGCCACTAACTCAGTAGTTTCATTAATCAATACAGGTCAGATAAATATTCAACAGTTACTCAGTGCCTTCTAGAGCACTTAGGATCTCAGTACATTACATAATACACCAATACTGCATTTAGCACTAGAAGAACAGGTACTAAAGTAAATCTCTACTCAAACTTTATAAACTATCTTGGTTCCTGAGAATGCATTTATTATATTATAGGTCTGTATATAAGAAGGTAAATTCATTTTCTACTTAGGTCTAAGGCTAATTTTCAGTTGTCAAGATACAACCGGATTGAAGCCATCCTGGTCAACCAGGTTGCAGTCTTGTGATGATGAAACAAAGTATTTCTAATATTTTCTTCATAAGATGGGGCTAAGCACCTTTTGCAAGCACTGACATCAAGCAAATTCAGTGCAGACTGGAATGCAGAAGTACACGATTGTAAAGATTACTTTTCTGACTTGTGTCCCCTTATTATATTTTAAATTGAAGTTATTATTTTCAAAGCAACATAAGGAAACACACTTTTTATCATTGATGTAATTGGCATTTTTCTCCCTTGTGATTATGTTTACAAATTCAGCAAAACAAACTTAAGTATGAGCTTATCAACAACTCCTGCATTTTATTAAAGTTAGTAGGGTGCGATGACCTCAAAACCAGAATATCTGGATATGATTTATGTCTCTATTGATATAGCTTGTTTCAGTCTGTATTTGTAACTTTCTCTCACGATTTCTTTTTTTTTTTTTTGTGGTAAAATAAGAATAATGGCTATCCCTTCTAACATCTCTCTGCCTTGAGATTATTGTATTTCCAACTCTCTTACAAGAACAGTACAAAGACCCTTATAGCATGTATTTGGTGGTGTTATCGTTATGACATATGAAAATGATAGAGCCTTCCCTAAAAGTACTTAAGAAATTCTGGCTCCTGCCATATAATCCAGACTGTTAAGAGATACTCTATCATACTTGGCATGCTTCTTACACATGCTTTCTGTTTGCCTTTACAGAGCTCTTACATAATTCATAAAGATTTATGCCAACATATAGGCAACTAATTGTTGTTGCACTAAAATAATGCCATGGCCAATCATATCTTCCTTTACCATAGTGAGACTGGACTGCTTATATAAATAAAATTATTCAATCAAAATCCTTCAGATGCTATGTCAAGATTGATGCAAATGATACAGCACCTTTAGGGATGAATAATATGGGGAACGTCTCTTTACACACTTTTTCATCTTATTTTATATTCTGGGAGTTTATTTTGAAAGTAGTAAATCAAGGATAAAGTTTTTAGTTATTCCACACAAATCATCACTTTGCACACTGCAAACATTTCTGTACGTAGGTTTATTGCTATAGTGTTGGCTTTTCTTTGCAAAGGGCACAGGGTTATAGAAGTGTTTAGGGTGGGTATTTTCATTCTGTGATGTTTGCTGACTTGTGATTGTGCCAAGCTGACAATATGGGATACATAAGCAAAGCTGGGCAACTACGAGGAGAATTCTTCAGGGAGATGGAAATGTACCATACATTTTTGAGATCACAGGCAGTAGAGGGTTTTAAGTAGCATTTCCAATGGGCACATAGGTATATTAGTTAATTCACGTATAAAGGACAAGGCAAGATTAAAAATTGACTTAAAATGATGATGGTGCCCACCTCCTGACGGAAAATATTACTTCCTTCCCCCAGATTTTAGAAGAAAAAGGTAAGATGCAACTGTAGGATACTGACATAGTTTCTGTTTTCCCTTAGTATATACAGAGAATGAGTTGAGCTATAATTGCCCAATATTTATAAAGTCCTTAAAATCCAGAATCTTAAAAAAAAAAAAAAAAAAAAAGACCTTTTGAGAATTCCTGCTTTTTACTATCTCAAAAGAGATCTCATGGAATTTAAGCACCGACGTAAATACAGCTTTACGGGGTTTCTTGTATCAGTTTAAGTTACAGTTGTAATTTAAAAATTTACTTGCCTAACTATGATCATAGAAGCCTCCTCCCATCCTTTCACATTTGAGGGGCTCTAAATCAGCCACTTGAAATTGTCCACACAAATCTGGATTCCTTTTTAAGATTGCTTTGCCTTTTAAGTTCTGACAGGCCAATATAAAGGTGCTTTGTTTTTGGCTGGAAAAACCTGAGATGGAAAGAATTTCTGAAAAAGTGGGATGTATCAACTTTAGATAAAGCTAAACAAAGAAGACTGGCTTAAAAATATATTAAAGTATGTTATATTCTTTGATACAGAATGCAGACTTATGTCCACAAAAGAGACAATATTCAGAAAATCATTAACTATGCTCCTCTCTATACATCTATTCAAAAGACTATTTAAAATCTTTAATCTTGACTATAGGCACAAGAAAGCATTTGTTGGTTATGCCTCTCTAGTCTGAAATATGTAGTCTTTATGTAAAAACCAACATAGACATACATAGATTTTTACATTCACCAATAATTAACTTTAATGATAAAAGTATAAAGTTCAGAAAAATACTAATAATTCTTCTCAAATACAAAAGCAAAGCATCATTTGAAAATAGATTTTATAGCAGAATGTCACATTTGTCTCTCTGAAGTAGGTCTGAGTTATATTTAGTTGGCAGAGCCACTGAATACCTAGTGAGATTACCAAGTGATTTGGGCTACCACTGAAAAACTTCATATTGGCCTACAATTCCTATAAGTAAATGAAGGGGGAGATGGAGGATGAGATGGCTGGATGGCATCACTGACTCAATGGACATGAATTTGAGCGAACTCTGAGAGCTAGCGAAGGACAGGGAAACCTGGTGTGCTGTAGCCCATGGGGTCGCAGAGTTGGACATGACTTTAGAGACTGAACAACAACAAAATTTACAGGATTATAGTTCATAGTTAATCCCCTTAACTCCAGAGTTCCCTTCCATAACCCTCAATGGAGGCTTACTGCTTTTTAAAAATGAGAAAATCTAATGCATTTAAACAAATCTAAAACTCTTTCAATTAAAATTTTTCAGAATTCATCAACAGCTATGACATTGGCATTAAAAAAAGTTCAAAGACTAAACTGTTTTCTCTCTCGTTTCCTTGGGAATATCTATCTACCTACCTACCTACTTTCTTCCTTCCCTATCTACCTTCTTATGTAAAATGAAAGCTTTCTACTGAGTAAACCTTTGCTCATGAGATGGAAGACATCAGAAAGCAACATTTACATCAAGCTCTTTGACACAATGTCTCTTCAATATTCAAATTATGTTTTGTAGGACACTGACATGTTTCTTAAGAGGCATTCTATTACAAAAGTACAAAAAGCTGTTGTCTGAATCAGTCCCTCCAAAGTACTTACTGTTATAATGAAGCAACTAAATTCTAGTGAATCACCAGACCATTAAGGGGCAGTATTATTAAACAGCCTATAAAACTCAGGAGGTTGTATTTTAATAATAATGTGATTCTTTGCCAAATATTGCACTGTTTAGGTTAAAATGCAAAAGTATCAATCTGTTTACTTATTTATCTAAGAAAATTAATCACAATATCTTTAAAAATTTTTATTTTTTCTGGTTTTGAAATATTATTGACATATAATATTGTCATTAGATCATCTTTTTTCTTCTGGAAGAAAATGTTAAAGGTATAATCTTTCATAACAGAGGTAAATTAACAAATAGCATGCTCTTAAAAAAGTGTTTAAGATATTATGGCATTCTTCTCTAATGATTAATTGGTGTCATCTAAAGATTAAGGACAAATAAAAAATGTTTAAGACATTTATGTCACTGGGACACACACACACATTTAATCAAGGTGTGAGAACAATATAAATGTTGGCAGGAACATGTAGAAGACCACTGATATATAAAAACTGCCACTGTACTTAGTATTAATTATTTAATTATTTTTCTAAGCCTGATAATACTATTACCTTTAAAAATCTTTTTAAAGAGTGAAATAAAGAATAATAAATAGGATACTTTAAGTCATCACAAAAAATTATATTTTAACCCTGAACTTTATATATATCCTTCTCAATGGGAAAGGGATCATTTCTTACTGATTTCTAACCCTTGAGCCCATCCAAGTGTTTCTAAATTAAAAAGGTTACTGAATAAAATAAATTTTAAATGTTAAAAATAAAACATTAAATGTACATTCTTACTTCAATTGTATTTTTATTTAATACTCTATAAAGTTATCTTCATTCATCATCACAGAAACTTTAAGTAAAAATTAAAAGTATCTTTTGGAAATAAAATAATCTCCAATAGTATATAATCTGTACTTCTGATAAAGTGATTATCAACAGGTCAACTAGTTAAGACCCAATAATAAGAAAGTAACAAGATCAAAAAACCTTTTATTCATTTTAAGTATGTGGTAAAATTTGTTTCTACAAAACATAGGCTATTTGACAATGAAAACTAACATAAAACTTGTAATACTGGGACATTACAAGTTTCTTTTCACAATAACTTTTTTTAAAGCTAGAGAAAGCTTACATTCAGTATAGATGGTACTTTTCAGTATAGGTATATATGTGGTAGTGTAAGACATGTGCACGAAGATTTTCTTAACTCAATCATAACAATGAAGGCAATCACCTTTATGTATAAAAAACACTGCAATTAAAAAGGCAGTTTTTTATGTTATGTAGGTTACTAAAAATTTTCCTATTTAGCATAGGCTCCTACCAACAACTTTGTATTACAAGCACATAATATTATATATACATCTTGATTATATATTTAATAAATACTACACATTGTGCATTTGAAATGATCTGATTTACATTTTAAAAAGATCACAATGGTTACTCTGGGAAAAAAATGGATTGCAAGAGAAGGCAAATATAGAAGCAGGGAAGTCAGGAGGCTATTTTGAATGGTTCAGGTGACAGATAATAGTGGCATGGACTAGGGTAATAAGGGTGGATATGCAAAGAAGAGGCCAAGTTTGAGACAGTCTAGTAATGAAAACAACAGGACCTAAAGATGATTTGCACTGGTAATGGTGAAGAAAAGGGAGGAACCAGGGGAAACTCCAAAGTTCATGGCTTGAACTACTGGTTGATGGTGACATTTGCTGAAGTGGAAGATTAGAGCAGGCACCTATTTGCATGTGGGGAACCAAAAGTTAAGTCTCATGATTTTACTAAATATTCAATTGGGTATGTTAAATAGAGGAATAAAGCTGGTGCTCAGAGGAGAGGTATCAGATAAAAATACAAGCCTTTAGATAGTATTAACATCTAATGACATGGGATCTGGATCAAATCCTCTATTTAGGTAGTGGGTGCAGTTAGAGAAGGCACTCCCCAAAATGATAGGGATAGAGAACGGGGTCGAAATTCTACAGTAACCAGCATTTAATGGTGAAAAGGAAGTGGAATATCCAGCAGAGAACACTGGGAAGGAATGGAGAAGATCCTAGGAGGAAGGTTAAAAAAAAAATAGGGTACTTTGAAAGCTGAAAAAGGGGCAGTTTCAAAAAGCAGGGCCTGGACATGTGTGTCAAACACTGCTGAGAGTTAAAGATGAGAAAGGTCCATGGATCTGGCAATTTGAAGCTTACGAGTGTTCTGGACAAAACTGGAGAAACAGCAGAGTGAATGGGCATCTTTTGGATGTACTGTATGAAGAGAAATGAGAAATGGGGAGAGGCTGGAATGTGATGTTGGGGCAAAGAGTTTAACTTTGGAGATTCCATACTGAGTTTATATGCAGACAGGAATGATTTAGTAGAAGTGAGAAGAATGATGACATGAAAGAAGATCTCAGGAAGGCAAGAAGGGATGGGTTCCAAGCAAAGTGAACCAACTGGACTTTGAAGAAAAAGGCCCTTTCTTCACTGTAATAGAGGGAAGAGAGTGAGGTGGAGTAAAAATAAGAATAGACACCTGGAGGTAAGGAGATAACCTTGGGCAAGCTGCTTAACTCAATAAGCTTTGGTTTTCCTAATGTCTCCTTCCCTGAGTTGTTGTGAAGATCAAATTAGAGAAGGGATATAATAACAGCAATTAGCATACTGTCTGGCACTCAGTAAATATATTTCAATAAATTCCACATTATTATTAATCAGCATATCTCAAATTATAGGCAGATTTGAAACAGCTTTAGAGAATAACATTTTAAATAATACAATTAGAATAAAGACTAAGTCTGTATGGCATTGAAGCCTGCACATTTCTGTTCCATTCTAGCAATTTCATTTAAAATTGGACTGGATGGTTTATGTTACAGAAATGAACTTTTCGGAGCAGTTTCACTCATTTAGGATTTTTCTTTCATTTTTTAAAGACCAACAAAAACTTCAAAAAATTGTTTTGTGCAGGAATTTTCTGTGAACTTTCATGTCTAGAATTTTGAATGGGTTATGGACTGTCTGATGCAGATTTAAAAGTAGCAGAAAAACAAAGAAATAAACTATTGAACAGCCCCCAATACCCTCAAATACAGAGTCTAAAAATTCTGCTTTAGTTTCCATCACTTTTCTCCCCACATGCAAACTTCCATGTTACAGTCTAACTGCATACAGATAGGCTTATTTGGAAACACTAGTTCTAAACGCACAAGCTACAGTTTTAAAGTTCAACATTTCCACATTAGATCAAGTATCTTCCGAAAAGGCAAGGGTAGTGCTGTACATCCCTTTCTCTTAAAATTTTCAAGCCATTCTTTTTTCTTACCCTTCTCCTCTTATTGGGGTAACTAACAGGCACTTTACCCAAAGTGGGTCCTCTGTTTTATCAGAAGATCTGACTCTACTTCCCCATCTTAGAATCTTATTCTGTGCTTCAACCTATTTTTTAGTTGTTGTTTTTATGATAGCTATATAAATCAATGAACTGGTATTACACACTGCTGATAAATAGAAATAATTTATTTTGTGAAAACAAACAGCTATAACAGAAACTGACTTCAATGGTGAGAAACCAGAAGCAGATTTCTTTTAAATATTTTAGAACATTTCATATTTATGTATAATGTGATCTATATAAACACGTATTATTAATAAAATATATTTATCAATGCCCATCATCTAAATTGGCATTCTAAAAGTGAATTTCTTGACAGAGATAAGTTCCAGCTACCAACTAGAAAATAAGACAGTAATAAAGATAATAAGTTTAAGTGAAAAATAAATTTAACAACATATATTAACTGAATCAAATGATTAATGCTTCAACTGGGAGGTTTCATTGTAGCAAAAAATAAATGTGACTTTATTGTACTTCACTATGAAGATGTATATATTTAACAATGTGTAAGATTTAGCTTGCTTAAATGTGATTTTGAATTTCCACTGATTTATTCAACAGATATTTATAGCATTTCCAGTATTTGTAAGGACCCATATGGTAAGATGGTTTGGTGGATACTTAAAAATGATGTAAGAATAGTTCTTACAATGTAGAGGTCAAGTTTTTGAAATCCTTTAAATACTATGAAATCTTCTCTGAAGGCAAAAGTGAAAAATAATGTTCTGACTTATTAAATAAACTCATTAAGTGCAAATTTATGTTGAAACTGAATATATGACACAATCCAAGAAATAAAAAACTAGCTTCTTTGAGGAGGAGAGGTTTGAGTTTTCAAGAGCATTAAACTAGACCTAATTTGAACATTGATGGTAGTACATACGCATGTGCAGTCACTCCCTCACCCTGCCTCCCCAACACATGCACACCTTTCTCCTCTCAGCTTATTAACATTCTAAATCTTTCTCCCAGGTTTGGCCTTGCAACCACTTACTTGATAAAACAGGTCACTTAGAAAGGAAGAACGACCAATAAAATGAATTACAAAGACAACAAGATTAAACTGATTGCCCTGTTTTCATACACTGTAGCTGAAATCTGCAAATATGCAGTTGGCTGTGTTTTGGCATTTAACAGCATGCGATCAGTAAGGAGGAGGAAATTTTATTCTCATTAACGGTTGCAGATTTACTGCAGTGAAAAAGGGCTATGTAACCCGAGATGTGACAGTGCAGAAAGATCAAAGCCTTGGACTGGAAACCAAATAAACCCTCTGGCTACTTCCTGCAAGGAAAATTCACTTTGGCAATGTAAAACAGAGCCCAGTTAAAAACTACTCTCAGTTTTATGAGCTGTCATAGCAGCTCAAGTGGTTTGGACCAGTTGAGTTCAGAACACTATATTTCCTTGTTTTTGTCTTAGATACTTCTGTAAGCAGTTTTATAGACTTTAAAAAAAACACACACACACAATAACAAATAAACAAAAAAAGAAATTCTTTTCTTTTGGTTGAAACTGAGAAGGTAACCACTACACTTATTAAAACAGGCAGGTCTTCATTTGCACATTCCTTTCTCATTTACTACAGTTTAATATTTTGCCCTTAGATTTATTTGGCAATATACATTTACTTTAATAATTCATCTGTAATCTGTACAATCCCTATTCAAAATAAGTGCAAATCAGTTTACAGAACCATATGGCTCATATGTGAGGGGTGAGCTATTTGTAATAGCACATCTGGAAGGTCTACGGGCAATATGGAGAATATGGGAATTAATTAATATTACACTAAAAAACCTATAGGCTCTAGGTTTCATCTATTTTAAAAAATTATTTAAGAAAAAAACATTTGGTTCACGTTTCTAATACAGGGGTTTTCAAAATAATTAATCATAAACACTTAAATCACACTGTTAAATCAATCAAAACACAGATGGGCTAGACAAATCGACCCCTAAGTTTAGGAGTAAGCTCAGATTCACTGGATCCAGACTTAAGGGAAATAAAAGATGACATGCTCTACATTTCCTTTCTCTTTTATTTTTCTGGAGGGGTGGTAGTGCTTATCAACCAAGTTGCTTATAATTTTAAAATTCTCATTAGACTATGAATAAGCAAGTCTTTGTAATTGTAACGTGTATCCTATTCTCTTAAAAAAACTCATTAATCTTTTCGGAAAATAAGAGCATTTTATTGGTCAAATATATCATAAAAGCAGTCATCCATGCTTAAGGACTTTCTCCTTTCTTTTTAAAATTTATAACTCATTTCTGTATATCTGTACAGCCAACAAAAATGCTATTAATACATATAAAATGAATGAACTTTAACACTGGATAATCACACTTAAACGGTGGTGATATAATTAAGTTCGTAGTCATGACTGGATGAACTCCCATGTCATTTCTTCTGGTACAAAACTACACGGTACTTGATGTGTTAACATTTTTATAGGATCTAGTCATCTTCAGATTACTTATTAAATTTATAGACTCAATTATACTGAAATTCTTCTCCTAAATGAAAGTCCCAATAAAGAGACAACAAATTTGGTTTTCTTTGGGAGGATCTTTGGATTTTACACACAGCTAACACACATGCCTCCAAAACCCAAGCTCAGATCACCAGACTGAAAATTAACAGGAGTTTGATGAGAGCAGTTCTACAACCAACTTCTCTTGCTTCTAAATTTCCAAAGGAAAGCAAATCATTTAAAATATTTTTTTCAAGTCAATATAATTTTTTTCTAGGATAAAATATCTTCCCAGGTTTCCAGTATTATAAGTCTTGATTTTTGGCTTGAATTTCTATATTTCAGTAAAGTTTACAATTTGCTAATGCTGATGTGTGATAATCTAATAAAATCTGGCCTTAAAAGTTATAGGCCCAATTTACTAATAAAACGTAATTCAATTTTCCTTGGGAAATGCAAATCATTAGTATCCAAGCAGTAGAACCGAATTGAATTCCTTTGCCTTTTTTATGGTTAAAAAGAAGTTTTCTCTATTAAAAAGGCTTAACAAAGAAGTCAACTAAGACTAATATGTAAGGATTCACTTATAGGCATAATACAATAGCATCATGTATATAAACATTTACATTGGTTAATTAGCTAAATAAACTGATTATCCCACTCATTTCATCCTCACTTTTTGTTCAACTGGATTAATCTGTAGAGAACTTAATGAACTACTTAACACAGGTTAATGGTAGTGAACTAGTTACTTGATGTGTTAATAAACTTTAGCAATTTGTCTCCAAGTAATCTAAACACCAATTTTCAGTAAACCATATACAGTGTACTAATGCAAAATAAGTAAACAATATCCTGTATTATACAATAAAGTCTACATATCTTACTCTGAATTTTAATAACATTTACTCCAAACTCTCTAAAGCATAGTTCACTGTTAGACTAACGTATCTGCTTGCCATTTGGAGGCAGTAGTGGTGTAATACTAAGAATGCTAACTCTTACCAAGCTTAAAGGCCTCACTATATTACCTAACTGGTTTTGGACTAGTGCCTTAAAAATTTCCGAGCCTTAATTTCTACATTTGTTAAAATAGGGCCAGTACTACTTTGCCCTATATACCTTACACACTGTTGATGATCAAATGAGACACACAATGAAATAAATGTTAGCTTTGTTGTTGTTGTTTAGTTTAGTTGCTAAGTTGTATCCAACTCTTTCTGCAGCCTCATGGACTGCAGCCCACCAGGCTTCTCTGTCCATGGGATTTCCTAGACAAGAATACTGGAGTTGCCATTTCTGTCTCCAGGAGAGCCTCCTGACCTAGGGATTGTGGTGGATTCCTTACCACTGAGCCACCAGGGAAGCCCAAATGTTAGCTACATGCAAGTTATTAATCTTTGTATAATAAGATTTAGACAAAAAAGTGCCTTAAATTTTATTCTTTGAAACTCTTAGAAGGCGCCTAAGACATCCCATCTTCTGAGATTTAAAAAAAAAAAATAACTGGCATAATTGTTGAGAGTATTTAGAGAGAAAAAAATGTAATGTGATTTAATGTAAAGACTGTGTTAGAGCAAGCGTCTCATACTTAAGAAACCATTTGTTTGCATTGGTTTGCTTCTCTCATCAGAACTGTCACATAGCTATTGCCACTCTCGGTCTCCTGTTTTCACTATCCCACTAATTAAACCGTTTCATTACGTTAGATGGAATTTTACCTATCACACAGTATTATTTCCTATGAATAGTTTTA
Source organism: Cervus canadensis (assembly GCF_019320065.1). Lineage (NCBI taxonomy): Eukaryota > Metazoa > Chordata > Mammalia > Artiodactyla > Cervidae > Cervus > Cervus canadensis. The sequence continues at coordinate 41,775,597 of NC_057398.1, read as the reverse complement.
TTCATTTCAAGTAATTTTACCATGCATTTCTGATTGGTTAATAAAGATGGGAACAACTTAAAATTATTTCTACTGGTTATAGTTAGCTATAGCAATTATTACTGAGCCTGAAATAACACGTTTATATATGCTAAAATAATGTCATTTGGACAACTGAATATAATTATATAAAAATTTGCACAGACTTGGATATGTTTAGATCAAATCATACACCCTGAAAAGGAGTAACTTTTAAAAGTAAACAGGATATTGTCTTATTACCCAAGATCATGGTTTAGATTCTGCTATATATGTTTTAATCATGATTTAACAAAATTCCATTTAAGCTGAAAAACAACTCTTGCAAATATCCCAACTTCGATAGAGCTAAGATCAAGTATTAGAAAACTTCACAAAAATAACATTTATTCCACAAGTAGGGAAGTGGATCTCACTACACTCAATGAATCTATTTTCTTTGACACACAATTGTTTATCCAGTCTTTATCTCTGATTATATCCTGAGGATAAATTCTTAGAAAAGAAATTACAGAGTTAGGGAATTTTAGGCTTCTGTTCTCTGTTACCAAATATAGTTCACTGAGGTTTTGTCCATTTAAATGCCCACAAAAGGTGTATCACGAACCTCTTTGCTCCCCTGTGTGGATATTAGCATTAAAAATTATTTTGCAACTGATAGGTGAAAATGGAAACTGGCTGCTTTATTTATATTCACCATGACTGGAAAAACTACTAAAGTTAGAAGTTTTTTTAAAGACTTCATGAAGCATGTTCTCCTCTGAGAAAAAGTTATAGGGAAAGAAATTAGGAACAAAAAAGTTACATACTTAATAAAGCAGTGATTTTAATGATTATCTTTAAAATATTTAATAAGTATTTCATAATAATTCATTTAGTTCTTAAAATACTGCAGAGCAAATGGCTGGTCTCAATATCTATCAAAGGAAATGTTTCTATGAGGTTCTTTTCACTTTCTTTTGATCCTTCAATATAATTTCTATATTACTGCCACAGTAATGAAGGTCACTAAAACTTATACTAGGAGAACAAATGGAAGAGTTTGGTTTATCAATTAAAACTTTATAGAGGACTTATCAAATAAGGGATTTTATAAGCATATTTAACTTTATCTCAATATATGATAATTTCTCAATTGCCAAATTAAAGGCTGTATTATAGACAATAATTTGATTTATCTTTTGAATAACCGCTTTAACATAATATCCTAATATGTAATTCAAGGAATAATACAAAGGGCAGAAAATAATACTACTACACAATGCCTTTTAGACAGGGAATAATGAATTTTAAGGTTGCTTTTCTCAAGTGAAATAACTGAGTTAAATAGTTGAGTATAATGAAAGTGATCTTATAGCTAAAGAATAAGTCAAAATTTTACATGTAGAGTTTCATATGAAGGAAAAATTATACATTTACAAATCTTGATAAAAGATAACTACTTATATATTAACAAAATAATGTGTTAGTCCTATCTAGTACTTTTTAAAATTGTACAACTGACTAACATTTAAAATTGTGCAAATGACTAACATTTCAACAACGATTTAATGTTTTAAAGAAAATAAATTAGAGAAAACAATAAAATATATATATATGTGAAACATATATATATATATATATATAATGAACAGAAAAGTTAATGGCCAAGTATTTTAAGAAAGAAGAAAAAAGAGGCAGGCACACACAGAGAAAATGAAAGTGTGAGAATCAGATGGCTCAGATAATTCACACATCTAGTTCATTTCTGACTTTAGTGAAACCATCAGTAAGTGACATCATTGTGCCAACCACAAAGAACTCCAGGCCCTCTGAAAAATATTTTTCAAAGCCCCAAGGAAATCCAAGCAGTCCCTGAAATTTTTTTCCAGTTTACGAAAATTGGATTCCTATAAAAGAAAAATGGACCATTTTTACTGCAACAAAAACTGATTTGTAAAAGCTGGAAACAGTTTAAAAATTCTCAACATGAGGTTCTTGTTAGTCTTGAAAAGTAAGAGTTATAAAAAAAAAACGATTCAAAAATATGGTACAGATACATTGTATATAAGGGAGAAAAAAAGCCAGTCTTACTCCTATTATTTTTAATTAGCTTCAATAGCAAGTTCCAATTTACTTTCTAATACCAGTTCAGGTTTTGGGAGTGCAAGATTTACATCTGACCCTCTGGGAATGGCAACTCAATAGCTAATGCCTTGGAGCCCTAATATATTTTGCATTACCCCCTAAATGTTGGGAAATTCTGGTAGCAAGAGGTTCAAACTGATAGTGACACATGTCTAAAATCCAGGATTCACGAGCTGCCAGTATGTATTTTATCAAACACCCAGTGCCTCCTGAAGAACAGGATGTACGCACTTAACAATTTTCACTGGTTTCCAATTAAACGGCCTTGCCATATTACACAAATGTAGACATTCATATTAAGAAGGGCACCCTGACTTGGATTTTAAGAAACATACAATTTGAACTGTTTAAATCATTCTCTAAATTTGACTCAGTTTCCCCATTTTAACAGATTTGTCACATTATGAAATGTGGTCATTTTAGAAAGAAATTAAAGAATTTTTTTCTGAACAATTAAAAAAAACCTCTTATACAAATTAGAAATTTATTCTTTACCTTGCAGAAATTTGGGATCATATACTTCATCTGAACCCACTGAAACTGTCATGTTAAAAACCCACAAAGACTGAAAAGTCATGAGTACTGGCTGAATAGCATGCCACTTGGCACTGTCATACTCTTTCATGTTCTCAAATCATTAAAAACATTTGTAATTATAAACATTCACATTTTATATATTATTTTAAAAATTATTACTATTCCAATTAACTTGACATTGCTTGTTAATCAAAGACATATGATGAACAGGGAATGAATTTTTAAGTCATGTAAACAATTTTCCTCATTTAAAGGAAAAAAAAGCCTCTCAAAATAGATAACATCTCTTGTTCTTAAAATCAGCTTTTTCAATATTTAAAATTTAATCAAGACATTTTTCTTTCATAATTAACCCAAATTCTTCATGTTGTTCATTAAGTCTGTTTATTCTCATTTTAACAGTAGAGATGAAGAATAAGAGTTCAACATCTTCATTTACATTTTTTTTAAATCCCACTTTGCTTAAAATCAATTAAAATGAAATATTTCAAAAATATTATTTTAAGTCAATGATATTTGATCTAATAGGTTTTATATTTACCTATTGGATCTCAGAAACCTAAAGGTAGCCATTAGTTTAAAATTTCACATCTGGGACATTATGCATCAAAATTATCATGTCAAAATATGTGAATAATTGTGGAGCAATTTAAAATAAAATATTTGTAGAATTAAAAAACTAAGACTAAATCCATAGTTACTACAAAGAACAACATAGGAATCCTATTAGAAGACAATCCTAACCAACCAAAAATAATTGCGTAACAGGAAGAGTAAATGATTCTACAGAGGATCAATAAAACAAGGTAGCAAAGAACAACTATTTGAGTTTTTGGCTATAATATTATAAGGTTTCTTTGTATCTTGTTGATAAAATTTAGAGTCCCCTTTGATCTGTTACCTACAAAAAAAACTAAGGAAATTCAATGTAAATTATTTCTTCTGGAAATATAAAGAGAAAATGATACAGTTACTATATTTAAGGCCTGAAAAATTAAAAAAGACAAGAGATGAAAGACTTAACTTTCTCGGGGGAAGTTCTTTTTAAAGGGCAAACAATCTCAATTCAAAATGATTATAATAAATAAGTATACCATGTTTTTGATTTGAAAAAATATATAGTCTACATGAAGTTTTATTAACTAATCCTTTAAGCCAACGTTACCGTCACATGTCTTTTATGATGTGAAAGAAGCTACTTACGTTTTTTTAATCTTAAAAAAGAACTAAAGGTGCAAAAGTAAGAGAATTTTCCCAGTCTTTTTGTAAATAGAAGCTTGTTAACAGAACTGAGGAATGAAGTTCTGAAATCTTTGTGGACACAGTACAAAATTTAGTCAGTGAGTGTAGCCATCTCTCAAAACATACAATCAGGTTCTTAAAAATCACTTAACTATACAAAACATTGTCTTTCTCAAATAAGTAATGCATGGTTAGTTTGCTTTTTTTAAGCTGGAAGTATATGCAGGGGACACAAAAGCAAAGTTTTGTTCATAGTGAAACATAAATGGCAGAAAAATTAATCTTACATGCTATCAGCAAAAATCTTCAATATAAACTTTAGGATTATATAGCAAAATAATTTCATCCTTTTCTAATTATGTTTCAGAAAACATTTGTACAGTGAATTGTCACAAAATGGAATATATTAGTTATAATAATTAAATAGAATCTCTAATTATAACTAATACAGACAGAGACATCAGAAGTAGTCAAAAGCCATATGCTTTCTGGTATTTAATCATGTTTAATTTTTTTTACCTAAGGCAAGTAGTTTCTCACCATGACAATCCAGTGCACCAATGAAACAATTTCTAAAGTATTATTTATTTATTTAAAGTTCACTAAAGGCTACTGAACTACATATAAGGATACTACATTTCATAAAATACTCCTGTATTTTCCACTATGCTTTTAAATTTTGTCATGACCATCAGTGAATTGTGAAACCAATATAGTGGGTTGCAATCTGCATTTCAAAAATAGAATAGACTAAAGCAGAACATATCACTGTGAATTACATGCAGTAAGAGTAACTGCTATTTTAAGAATTTTACTACTGAATTAAAATGGCTAATATAAAGTGATTCAAGAGTTATTACACATTGGTCACAACTGTATTAAAAAAAATTTTTTTAATTTAATTTTTAAATTTTTTTTAACACCAAAAACATTTTGCATTGGGGTATCGCCAGTTAACAATGTTGTGATAGTTTCAGGTGAACATGCAACTATGTTCTTAAACACACAACTGTATTCTTATTCTCCAAACAGAAATACTTATGTTAATAAAATTTATAATTTTAGAAGAGAAAATTAAATCAATAATTTAAAGAAAAAAATAGTCTTAAGCATAAAAAGACTACACCTATTCTTTGGACCATTTTAATGTGAAATTGCAATGTCATCCTAAATTAAAGTATCATATCTTAGTAATGATACGAAGGGAAAACTATTATTTACAGTTTCTGGCAAGATTTTAAAAATCTATGAGACCAGTAATGAAGCAGAATATATGTTGGGGGAAACTTTATTATAATTGTACAACAGTGCTGGCATGTCAGGTTTTTTCCTTAAATATTTTATTTGAATGCCATGCAAGGAGGAAAAGTCCTTAATTTAATCAGAGCATCAACTTTTAAAAAACAGTGGTGTCTGAATAATTGTTAAAATGCATGTATTGTGTTCTTATTTTATATTTTATTGGATTTGGAAAACATGAAATAACCTGCATCATTAATTTGTCAAAAGTACTGCCCATTTCAACAGACAGCCTATATTTTCCAAACTAAGGAAAAAAAAAATATATATATATTTTTTTCTTAGAACTATAATATCTCCATTTTTTACATAGAAAAATGTGACTTTGTAAGTTAATTTATAATCAAATAAGCATGTTCTTGAAAATATTCAGGATTTTTTTTACTCTTTAATGGAAAAAGAAAAATGGGAAGTGATGAGAGAATTTTAGCTTTTTAAAATCAAGGGAAACACCATATACTAGATCTTTCTTGGAAGACTGTTTACCTGCCAGCAAATGAATGCTGCCCCACTGCATCTCCATTTTGAAGGTGATAATCATTGAAGAAATCTGGACTCATGGCTCCTTCAGAGGCAACTAGTCCATCTAGAAAGAAAACAGTAACTAATGAAACATCTTTGTAGGGAATAAAAAGGAAACTATTATATTAAGTAACACAATAGAAAATAACCTGTACATTTAATCCAGAAGAAAAAATGTTAGTATGATGTTCAGTTCTGAGAGCATGAATGAAGAGCATACATACTTAAGTGCTCTGTACATTTATTAAGCATCCACTATGTCGCAGTGGCTTCCCTGGTGACTCAGTCGGTGAAGAGGCTGCCTGCAATGCAGGACACTCAGGTTCCATCTTGGATAGGGAAGATCCCCTGGAGAAAGAAATAGCAACCCCCCCCAGTATTCTTGCCTAGAAAATTCCATGGACAGAGGAGCGTGGCAAGCTACAGTCCATGGAGTTGCAAAGAGTCAGACACGACTGAGCGACTAAACCTACCTATGTTGCAGTACTATTTTATTACACAGATGAATAAGACATGATCTCTGCCTTCAAGGAGCTTATAGTTTTGTGGAAAAGACAACAAAAGATGGGGGTGAGAAAGGATAGAGAGGAACAATAAGCCTTTCAGGCTAAGAAAGAGAATGAGTAAGGAAATAGAACAGACATTAAATAGCATGGTTTTGGTAAAGTGCAACACTCTAATATATTCCACCTTTTATATCTGGGCAGCTTCATTTGTGTAGCATGATTAGGGAATGATATATTTCAAATAAGTGAATTTTTATATAAGCAATGCTTCACACAGACACACACACTTTGGTTAGAAACCCTTGTAAATACATTTTACATTCACTGTGTATACTGAAGATAATTTAAAAACTTCTTGATAACTCAATCTTCATTATAAGCATCAGTCATTATATAGTAATGCCCTAGGTTATTAGGTATATTGGGCTACCTATACTAAGTGGTTACACTACCATGCTTTTTGAGTACTTATTTCTTTGCTTATAAAGTGCTCCTTTTCCTAAACCTAAGAATTTATTATTACTTCTTGCTGATTTTAGAGTGATACTGCTTTCCCATTTGCTCCAATCAAAGAATTCAGATAACCTATTTTTGATAGAATTATTAATAAGTTAAGAAGAAGAAGAATCTGAGGAAAAAAGATCTCAGGGCTTCAGGGCTGTCCTATATGGCTCTTGTAATTACTGGTTGAAAAGCTCTGAGGCTTTCTAAAGTTTCAAGTATTCCAAGTTGGCAAGTGACCTCTAGGTAAATGTTGGCTAGGTTGTATCCACAACATTGTTTATAAATTTGGCACACAGTAAGCAAGCTATTTAGTAATGAGATTATCATTTTACACTTACCACATGCAACACTTACCATTTGCTAGGTCCTGTGGAAAAAATTACAATACACAATTTCTGTTTTCAGGAGTTTTATGTTAAGTGAAATATAAAATAGACACTTAAGATGCAAATAAATAATATATTTTATTAATAAATGATTATATAACAGGAAGAGATTTATGTGCCAAATGAGTGCTGGAGGTGAAAAAGCTATAGATGGATTACTGTGTTCTGCAGAGGTTAGAAAGTCCTATTTGGGAAGGGAGGGAGGAAGAGCTGTAACTGATTTGAGTATCAACAGACAGTTGGGAATTAATGATAAAATCTGTTTAAGAGTAAGGGTATTAAAAATCAATTATATGGTAAAATTAATAGAGCTTGCAAATGAATAAGTAAAAATAATTTGTATTTCCATAACACTATCCATTTGCAATATGGATATATAGGCTTCCCTTGGGGCTCAGCTGGTAAACAATCCACCTGCAATGCAGGAGACGTGGGTTCGATCCCTGGGTTGAGAGATCCCCTGGAGACGGGAAAGGCTACCCACTTCAGTATTCTGGCCTGGAGAATTCCACGGACTGTGATCCATGGGGTCACAAAGAGTCAGACATGACTGAGTGACTTTCACTATTTGCTGTATACCGTATACTGAAGACTTGTATTGGTATTTAGCTGTTGAACTGTTAATCATACCTTTGGTATTTACCTTTTTACTTTAGGAAAGTTAAAATACTCATGAGGAAGCGTAAATGTGTGTAATATTTAGTCTAGTTTCTGTGCCCTCTAAAAGCTGAAAATCCCATAAACAAAAGACCAGCTAAACACAAAAAAGTTACGAAAAAATTACGGGAATGCCAAGACACCACAGATTGAGAGTTAAGCAGCTAAAAGAATTATTTTCTATCAATCCAAGACTCTGTTAAGGTTAGGCTAAAGTTAACAAGGTTAATTCTGCAAAAATCAACAAGTTTCTCTGTTCAATTAAAACCAAATAATCGCAGATCAGGTTTTATGAAATCTGCCAATTTTAGAGGAACAAAGCAAAGTAAAATGTCAAAATAAAATGTATACCACACATTGAAAATGAATACAAAGATATCCAGCATGCCAGAGAATAAAAGATTCTAACACTCAGAAATATCACACTCAGATAAAAATACAAACAAATAAAAATACCTGAATTATACTTTAAAAGTTTATATTACATGAAACATGATCTAGTGAGGTGAACCAGATGAGGAAGAAATTAAATGAAAAACTACTGTTAAATTCTCAACATCTTCATTTTGATTCAGAGTTCTCATTGTCTTCAAAGGGAAAAATGAGTAAAAAGGATAAATGGAATACAGGAAGCTACAAACAGGGATTTCATCAAACAGAGATGATACTAAAAAAAAACAAACTGAGTTTAAAGATTCAGCCAGAAATTTCATGAACCCAGAATATAGCTAGTTTAAGAAATTTCATAAGCCTAGAATACAATAAGTTTAGTAATAAATAAGCCTGATGCTATGTGAATACAAAATGGTAAATTTATACTTCTGAACTTAATTTCTAGTAATTCTAAGACACTGCAATTCATTCAATAAACTACACCTTGTACACTGCCCTTTAATGACTTGACAAAATTTAGGTAACTCTAATGTATGAGTAATCATTCTTCATTAGAATGAAGTATAGAAGTTAAATTATATCTTAAATCTTTAATACAAGCACTTTAGCTTCTTTGGAACTATCTGTTTCTCAGTATTCTGTATCCAAAATTAATAATTCTTTTATAGAAATATTGGAAAGGAATTATGCATTGTTGATTGAAATCATGTATTCAAATAAATTCAGCAGTGTCCTTCTCAGGCTTCTACTTTACCTCACTGGTTCAAAGATAGCAACAAGGAATCAAATACTTTCATGTAATGTTTAAATAGCCAGAGAACAAAGAGAAGACAGATGATATATACCAAACATTTTGTAAACTGTAGAGCATTATATACATTAAGGTTATTAAATTATATGAAACCTTTTAGAGCAGTTATGTAACACACCTTTTTTGAGGTGCTCTAAGTAATGACGATCTACTTCTGCTTCATTGACTACGCTAAAGCCTTTGACTGTGGATCACAACAAACTGTGGAAAATTCTCAAAGAAATGGGAATACTAGCCTGCCTTTCCTGCCTCCTGAGAAACCTGAATGCAGGTCAAGAAGCAAGAGTTAGAACCAGACCTGGAACAATGGACTGCTTCCAACTTGGGAAAGGAATATGTCAAGGCTGTATATTGCCACCCTGCTTATTTAACTTATATGCAGAGCCCATCATGAAAAATGCCAGGCTGCATGAAGCACAAGCTAGAATCAAGTTTGCTGGGAGAAACATCAATAACCTCAGATATGCAGATGACTTCACCCTTATGGCAGAAGGCGAAGAGAAACTAAAGAGCCTCTTGATGAAAGTGAAAGCGGAGAGTGAAAAAGCTGGTTTAAAACTCAACATTAAAAAAAACGAAGATCATGGCATCTGGTCCTATCACTTAACGGCAAATAGAAGGGGAAACAATGGAAACAGTGACAGATGTTATTTTCTTGGGCTCCAAAATCACTGCAGATGGTGACTGAAGCCATGAAATTAAAAGATGCTTGCTCCGTGGAAGAAAAGCTATGACAAGCCTACACAGTGTATTAAAAAGCAGAGACATTACTTTGCCAGCAAAGGTCCATCTAGTCAAAGCTATGGTTTTTCCAGTAGTCATGTATGGATGTGAGAGTTGGACCATAAAGAAGGCTGAGCACCGAAGAATTGATGCTTTTGAACTGTGGCATTGGAGCAGACTCTTGAGAATCCCTTGGACTGTAAAAAGATGAACCAGTCAATCCTGAGGTCGCAAAGAGTTGGACAAGACTGAGTGACTGGACAATAACAACAAAATACTGATGATAAATATGGTTATGAGTAAAATGGGGATATGTACTAGAATAAAAATGAAATCAAAGCAAATTTATTGCCAGTATAGGTAATTTATCAACTTTGTAATTTCTGAAACTCAATTTAAAAAGTGGCTTATACATATTGTGCATAAAAATAAAAAACTTACAAAAACTCAGTATCATTTTATATACTGTTACTGAAACACATTTATTTCTAAAAGTCAAATGAAAACATAATATTAAGCTCTTTGGTGAACTAGCTAAAAGTGAAATGACTGTGGGAGAACATGGATATCAATCGTGGAGAAAGTGACAAAAAGAAATGACTAAAATAGATAAATCATAACTTATTTGGCCACACTTGATAAGATACATCACATAAACATATAGGTAAATGAAAATTACAGTTTTACAATGATTTTGAGACAGAAACTAACCATTTTAAGGTTCAAATTCTGTAATATAGTTATATATTAAAAGCTAAGAAGATTCACTACAATTAATAAGGAAGAACAGCAAAAAAGTAAAAAGTCATTTAGAAATGTGCTACAGTCCATGGAGTCACAAAGAGTTGGACATGACTTAGAGACTGAACAACAATGAAAATAGCAATATAACTTTACAGATTATAATATACTTCCTCTGTGGGTAAAAGTATTAAAGCAAACAGCAGCAATTTCATAATAGAAAGGGAATTAGTAGCTACAATCACACTTATTTTAGATTAAGAAAAAAATTATGTAACTATAAGGAGATACTAAATATATTCCTATTTCATATAACAAAATGAAGATCCGTTTTTTAAAAAAAAATAGCAAGAAAGAAAGATAGGTTTTGACATATTTAATTGTTGGAAAATACAGAAGGCAATACTAATGACCAGGAAGTTTTTGTTCAGTTGCTCAGTCGTGTCAGACTCTTTGAGACCCCATTGACTGCAGCACGCCAGGCTTCCCTGTCCTTTATCATCTCCCAGAGCTTGCTCAAACTCATGTCCATTGAGTTGGTGATGCCATCCAGCCATCTCATCCTCTGTCGTCCTCTTCTCCTCCTGCCTGTAATCTTTCCCAGCGTCAGGGTCTTTTCTAATGAGTTAGCTCTTCACATCAGTATTGGAGCTTCAGCTTCAGCATCAGTCCTTCTAATGAATATTTCAGACTGATTTCCTTTAGGATTGACTGGTTGGATCTCCTTGCAGTCCAAGGGACTCTCAAGAGTCTTCTCCAACACCACAGTTCAAAAGCATCAATTCTTCGGTGCTCAGCCTTCTTTATGGTCCAACTCTCACATCCATACATGACTACTGGGAAAACCATAACTTTGACTAGATGGACCTTTCTTGCAAAGTAATATCTGCTTTTTAATATGCTGTCTAGGTTTGTAATAGCTTTTTTCCCCAAGCAGCAAGAGTCTTAATTTTATGGCTTGCAGTCACCATCTGCAGTGATTCTGGAGCCCAGGAAAATTAAGTCACTGTTTCCATTGTTTCCCATCTATTTGCCATGAAGTGATGGGACCAGATGCCATGATCTTTGTTTTTTGAATGTTGAGTATTAAGCCAGCTTTTTCACTCTCCTCTTTCACCTTCATCAAGAGGCTCTTTAGTTCCTCCTCACTTTCTGCCATAAGGGTAGTGTCATCTGCATTTGAGGTTATTGACCAGGAAATAGCAAATGCTATTTCATTTTTTAATAAAAGATAAGCCCAGGGTATCACTGTCCATTTATTTAGCTTAACTTCTGTGGTTGAAAAACTACTAAAGTTGCCTTTATCAGAAGCAGCCTAAAGTTTCATGGACACTCAGAGACTTAAGTAAGATGGCTCAAGCATCTAAATAAATCTGTAGTATTACAAATTTCTGATGTTTCTGAAGATACAACTGTACATAATAAAAGATAAGAGACTACCACTATCTGGATTTCCATGACACATATCAAGAATACCACAGAGATTCTTTTAGTTGATGAACTATTTATGAAAAATAAAGTAGATAAAATAATGAACAGATGGCTTGATATGAGAACTATATCAATGTAATCCCTGCTGTCAAGTGTCTACCATATTCAGGCTACAGGTGTTAAAAACCAACCACCATGAGGCTATCTAATGATAACATTTCACTCCTCAAATGCTTAAATTTATCTTTCCATTAGCTGTATCTGTTTCTAAATTTAGATATATAAAAAGATGTACAATTTAGATTTCTCACAAAGCTTAAATTGTACATTTTAATTGTATCTCACAGAAAAATGTTATGATTTTCATTTTAAGAAATTTAAATGAACTGATTTTGGAAAAGAGGAATAATTTTTTAGAACTCTGTTCAGAAGCTAACTGTATTGAAACAACAAAGTTAAATACTGAAGTGGTTAAAAGCTTTATTCGTTTTTGGAAACTGCTCATTGATTCACACTGAAAAGTAGCTATCAATTTTCAAAGCAAGAAATCTGATTCTAAGAAATTCTGATTTCTATTATCAAAAAATTCATATCACATATATTTTACATTATTTTACTTCATGACGATCTCACTAGGTAAGGAACAGCTGCTTGCCATTACTGAACTAAGAAATTCTGGTTAGTTGAAATTAATGATCTACTCCATCTGGGCTGAAACACAAAGCAGATTTCATAACTACTGTTAAGTTCACTTAGGAAGAAATCTATTTTATTTTCAAAGTAAAGTACCAACTTTCCAGGATTGAAGTACCTTAAATCAAATATAAAAATAATTCAGCCTTATGTGCAATATGCAGTGCATACAATTATGAAAACATACGAATGACTACATAGTAGGAATAAAAGTGAGCCATTAATTCAGATACAATTACTTTCAATGCCTTTTATTTCTAACCTACTACAGATCTTAGAAATCCTTTCCTTCATCTCTTCAACTAAATGAGTTCAATGAAGTAATTAATATTGGCAATAGTCCCTGGTAGCTCAGATGGTAAAGCGTCTGCCTACAATGCAGGAGACCCGGGTTTAATCCCTGGGTCGGGAAGATCTCCTAGAGAAGGAAATGGCAACCCACTCCAGTATTCTTGCCTGGAAAATCCCATGGACAGAGGAACCTGGTAGGCTACAGTCCATGGGTTGCAAAGAGTTGGACACGACTGAGCGACTTCACTTCACAACACATTAGAAGGCAGAATATGCAACAACTTAGGCTCTAAGTACAGAATCCCTGGACAAAGGAAGGATGGCAGAATCAACAAAGGTATAATAAATGTAAGATTCATGTAAAAATTAAATTTTACCTTGAAAATACTAGCAGAGTGTAGAATGAAAAAAACTATTGTTATAAACTGTCTAAATCTTCCCAATCAGAGAATCAAATAGGGGTTACTATTTCAAAACTAAAGCAAGTGAAAGTCACTCAGTCATATCTGACTCTTTGTGACCTCATGGACTATACAGTCCATGGAATTTTAAGCCAGAATACTGGAGTGGGTAGCCTTTCTGTTCTTTAGGGGATCTTCCCAACTCAGGGATCAAATCCAGGTCTCCCGCATTGCAGGCAGATTCTTTACCAGCTGAGCCATAAGGAAAGCCCAAGAACACTGGAGTGGGTAGCCTATCCCTTCTCCAGTGGATCTTCTCAACCCAGGAATTGGACCAGGGTCTCCTGCCTTGCAGGCGGATTCTTTACCAACTGAGCTATGAGGGAAGCCCCAACTAAAGCAAAACCATGGCAAAATGAGACTGTTAAAATGAAATACACTGGAAAATAAAACATAAATTAGTAAACTATATATTTAAATAAATACAGAATAGAGAAAAACACCACATTTTCAAACAGTAGTAAATCCTGAAGATGTCATTTTAAGTTATACATTCTAGAAAGTAATAAATTAAGAGCAATTTTCCTTGTTTTAATTTTCCTTGTTATAGCCTTTTTAATGGAGATCACATCAAAGACTACCTTGGAAAAAAATAATGATGAGTTAATAGGTTTGCTCAGTGTGTACTGATGTTATGTCTAAAATCATTAGCAGAAGACCATTTACATACTGAAAGAAGTGCTTATAAAGCTTGGGAATGAGCAAGGTGGCAGACAAAAAACCCCTATAGCATACATTAAAAGGATTTATTTTTGTCTTGGTTATCATCTTACCTGAGCTGTAGAAAAGGTCAGGTCTCTCGAGAATATCTCCCTCATGGATGTATGGCTCAATTCGATCATCACCATACAAGTACTGCTCACTTTCATCCATCTGACGACTTTCTACCATCTCCAGCCACTGAGAGTTATGCCAGCGAAACTTCTCACTCTGAATTTTCTTGGCCCATTCTTCATCATATTCCTATTATAAACAAATAGTCAATTATTTTTTATAAGTTTATGAAGGAATTTCTTTGATTCTCAGATAGCAGTACTTTTATCTTACAAGAAGAACATTTGAGGGGGCTTTTGTTTGGGTTAGAGGAAACATTAAAATTACCTTTTAGGAATAATGTATACAATAATCAATAAAAATCAATTTATTACATATATTAAAGACATCTCTGTTTGGAAACCAATTGCTACTGCCAATGGCAAAAACTGGAAAAGCTCAAATTTCACAAATTCTTTATCTAAGCATTACTAGAATTTACGTAAGCAGCCAGACTTAAACCTCCAAATAGTTTTGTGACTATAATTATGTGGCACTAATGACAGGTGGTTAAGCATTAAAATCACATCTTTTGCTATATCTTTTTGTTCAGATGACATTTTTAGTAGCAAAAAAAAAAGCAACATTAAAGTATTTTTCCTAAAAACTGAAATGGTTTACTACAAAAAACAAATAGAATTTAATTCAATTCTGTTTCAACAACAAAATAATAATGTCTTATTTGGTCATAATTTTTTAAAAAAAATATCTCCTGTTTGGCAATGACCTCCTGAGGAGCAAGATTGTGGCTTATTCATTGTATCTATAACATCTGTTCACAGAGAACTTCATTGGTGGGTGTTTTTGAAGGCCAAGGAGACAAGTTATAAATATTAGAAAAGCTACACCTGAACCTATTTAGCTTCACCGGCTGTGACTACTTCTGACAAGTATTTTCACTTAAAAATCACTGGACAGTACCATGGATTACTTGGAAAAAAGACTTCTGGTATTTCTTGTCATTCTAATCACAGGTTCCTTAGTATTAAGTTCCTCTGTCATATCTTTAACACTTTTGTTTATACTTATTTTAAGTTGGAAAGGTGCCAGACAATACTATTGTTCTCCAGTAGTTGAAATGATTACAGTAACTTTAAATGCTGAGCAATTTTCATCCAAAGCTAAGTAAGGCTCAAGTCAAAAACTGTCATCACAGAATAAGTTTCTGGGATGTAAGAATAAGTCTGAAATTTTATAATAAATGTAATTATTATTATAAAAATTTTTCTTGTTAAATTTAAAATTTCACATTATTGGTATATCTCTTAGCAGTGTCAGCTGTCATACTGTGTGTTCTATAGTGCACAACTCTGAAACTTGTACCCCCACAGATCAGCATTCTGAAATCCCTAGCCTCAGCTATCTTCTGGATCTATCCTCAATGAATATAGCTTAGTAATCGTTTCAAAGTCATAGTTTCTTTATGTATCAGAGTCTAAATTTATAGATACTAATCATGTCGTATGGTATAACACAAGGAACATTGGATAAGAACCCAGGTCTTATCCTGGGTTCTCCTTCTAGGTTTGATACTAACAGAAGTATGCAACTTTCTGAAAGTATTTCAGTATCTTTTGGTCTCAGATTCTTCAGTTATAAATCAAATCTAATATTTACTGAAGTCCTAATGTTCTTTAAATAAAAATCTATGATTAATACCACTACTTCATAATACTGTCAAAATAACTATCCCTCTGCCAAACTGAAGAATAGCAGCAATATATGGAGTTCATCTTTTAAAAATTACAGAGCAATTCTAAATGAATATACAGTGTCAGAAATTTAAGAAACTCAACATGTATCAATTAAAACCAATTCCCTTTAACCCCTCTCCTCCAAATCTCTACTTTCCTCTTACACCACTACCTCCTCATCATCAGAAAATAACTCTGGGAAATCAGATGCCATATAGCTCAAACACAGCCAAGAAATGTCGTCCAAATTTATCAAGCTATTGTGGAAATACTCTAGAAATATAGTTCTTTTTCTTCATTTTTGAAATGCTTCTTTTCACAAGGAGTGCACCCTAACATCCTTGCTATGGAACTTTAGTTTGTCTTGTATTTAAAGGTAAACATGCTTTATCTTTTATTTTCTTCTCTTCTCAGGTCGTGACATTATTATCTTAAACACTAGTTTTCAAAAACTCTACAGTATCATTAAAGACTTATGGTTTGATTTTAGGTGGAATGTGCCATCCTTTTTGAAGTCCTATATCATTTTGTTTACCACTTAACCACTGAAACGTTATAAAGCCTTAACCAGCCTATTATCAGAGCCTGTTCACTATCAGGAAAACTCTTTGTCACTGGCTTCCGTCACACCTTGTATCTGATTAACACACTATAGGGTAACATAGAACTACATAGATCTGCTTTGTGTTCTGATGTAACTGATGGAAAACAGATTTCTCTTTCTCCTTTAATGTGGCAGCCCCCTAATTGAGAATGTAATATGGTTTATTTAATACAATTCTTCATACTAAATTAAAGCAGATCTAGAGTAATTGAGTTGCTCATTAAGGTTATGGTATTAGCTGCTAAAAGGATGCCTTTTATATGTTAGAAAATACTTCTTCCCAATGATATGTATACACAGATATACACGTAATTAAACACACATACATAAGAGTTGTTGACTTTTATGCACATATTACCTACTTCTCATTAGTACTGTCCCAAAAGTTGCCCTTTAGTCTTGACTATGGCATTTTCTAACCAGACCTCAAAGTAAAATTATCTCTTCAACTTCTGTTTAAAGCACTGAGGAGGCTTATCTGTGTAATATCACTTCAAATATTATGCCCACAAAGTGAAAGATATAACTAAAGGAAATTTATTTAAGTGAGAAACCATAACTCTTCTTTCATACTATGCTTTTTTTAAATCCAACTGCTGACAATTAAAATACCAATAAAGTAACATGCATAATACTAGCAGGGACTACACACACACACACCACACACGTGTGTGGTGTGTGTGTGTGTGTTTATATATATGAGGAGGACATGTCAATCCACTCCAGTATTCTTGCCTAGAGAGACCATGGACAGAGGAGCATGGCGGGCTACAGTCCACAGGGTTGCACAAGAGTTGGATACGACTGAAGTGACTTAGTATGAACGCATGCGCGCGCGCGCACACACACACACACACACGTATTATATATATACACGCACATACACACACATGTAAATTCTAACAAACTAAGAAAAACCATAAATTTCTGCAATATAAAAAAGAACTCCAAAAGAAGACTAAACACTAAACCCAACTGGGTTTATCTCACAAAGTCCAATTTGATTGTATGGAATTGAGAATACACAGCAAACTTACAAATCTGAGAAAAGAAAATCTGTGAAGACTGTAAAACAAACAAGAATGAACTCCACCTGCTCTGGAAAGAACATTTTAGAAGTTTCTGACAACTCACTCAAAAATCCCTGCTCTGTGCCCATCACCAACCTGCAAGCTAATTTAAAGTAACTACGTTCTATTCATTTTACCAATTCCTATCCACTCCATGCTTTTGAAATCCTCTCCTGAAATAACCTGAGTTTAAAAGCTAACCCTATGAAAATTTCTCTATAGCTTTCCTTTTCAAGATGTTGTATGACATTTTTAGAAGTGGTCTTCCTTGATGGAAGTTTATTAATAAACCCACCTTTCCTGCCTGACACAGACTTGCCCTGATAATTTTTGTGGAGACTCTAACAAACAATTGATGTCTTAGAAGTTAATGCAAGCATACATTAGTTTATCTCCTTTCAATATGCCAGTCTTATTAGATATAATTATTTCTATCCTAGAATGAAGAAGGCACCTTGTTTCCCTAGTTTGAAATAATTCCAGATTATTACAATACACACAATTTGTCGATGATCAAAATTAAGAGTTATTAAAAGAGTAAAAGACTGCCATTCAAAATCTCAGTGACACAAACCTCTGTTAGTATCAAACCACACACAGCCTGTGGCTGGCTGGAAAGACAACAGACAACAGTCTTACCAGAGAACCTAGGCACATTCCCTTTTTCACAAACAACCTGTAGATACAATTTGCCATTAGTACACAGTTATCTATTGATAGGGCCATGTGGTAGTACTGCTCCTAAAAGGTCAGTTCATGTCTAGACAACAGTATCCTGGTGTCCAGACTGTAAATTTTTATATTCTATATTGCCTTTAATCTTCAGGGTCAACTTTAGTATTTGGAACATAGTATGTGCTTACTAAACATGTATTAGATGGTTGACAACCCAGTAACGTCAGGGGAGGAAATCATTTATTAATTGGGGAGGAATTTGAGGTTCTCAAATACTTCATACAAAGCTGAAGGAATACTGAGGTATAACAATCTAACTGGGTTTTCAGAAGCTCTCTATGAATAGAGGATTCTGTTCTTCCCTTGATAATTCCCAAGGCTTGGAAGAGAAAAGACAATGGTCAATTGCTGCGTAATTGCCTTGGAAGAGGAGAAAGCGAGGCTCCTCTCTCCTTGCTTCTCTTTCCCTTGCTGCAGCTACCCCCTTCCCTGCCTCCCAAAGCTACTTGCAAGGCCTAGTCAGACTTGTGACAACTTGCTGATGAGACCAGAGACTGCATCACCAACCACGTAGTCCTCTATGGTAGACAGAGTACTATGAACACATATCTGTTTTAATTCACTAATTGAGGGCTTGGGCCTAAATACTATATATTAAACACTTACCACTAGTGTAAAATAACATTTTCATAATTTGGGGGACAAACACTTTGCTGCAGATGGCATATTTCCCTAAGGCTTGCATGGCATCTAATTTTTCTTAGTATTATTTCACGATGTTTGTCTTAAGAGCAAGAAGTTTGTTTTCTTAAAGATAAATTGCCTTAAGCTACAAATAGTCCCACTCTTTTATTTTTTATTATTATATACTACAGCTATGCTAAAAATACTCAAGAATCAAAATCTATAGATAAAAAAGTCTTAAGAGATCATCTACTTCCATTCTAGGCAGGTTTCTAACAAACAATTTTAGAAAGTTGGTTATTTAGTTGTTATTAATGTTAAATGGACAAGACTTCACATTATCCCTTGACAGTCTATTCCCAGTGTTTCATCATCTTTGCTGTGTCTAATTAAAGTTTCTCCTGTTTCAAATTAAGCCCATTCTCTCTTGTTTTACTCTTTAAAAAGACTTGGGACAAGCAAACAGCACCCTGAGTTGTGATCAGTAATTGAGTCTAAGCTCAAAAATCCAAAGAATGGCAGTAACGTCCCAAGTGAACCTGAGAAACTGTCTTTTACTGATGCATTAAAATGGCCCACTCCTCAAATTTCTCCCCAATAAGGATGCCCAGCAAGCCAGGAAAAAACTTTGGTCTGAGGTTAGCAGATAAACTGAGTCCAAATTCAACTTAGTCAACACAGATTCAGAACATGGGTAACTGAACAGATGAAGCACTTCTACACTGTACTAATGAAGGTCTTTCAGGAAACCGCACTATTCAGTTAACTTCTTTGACATGAAGTCTTAAAATGCCAAATTCAGCCATTCGGCAAGACAATCCTAAAGTAAACTACAAATACAACTATGCCTGGCCAAAACATATATTCCAAATAACTTTCCATACTTAAAATCCAAACTGTGAACAGATTATCTTCCCATATCATTTTAACAGTCAAAATGAACAGAAAATAATGTCAATGTATGACAAAACCCACTACAATACTGTAAAGTAATTAGCCTCCAACTAATAAAAATAAATGAAAAAAAAAGAACAGAAAATAATGTAAATGATTAACTGTACAGGTGGCTCAGATGTTAAAGAATATGCCTGCAATGCAGGAGACCCGGGTTCAACGACTAGGTCTGCAAGATTTCCTGGAGAAGGAAACAGCAACCCACTCCAGTATTCTTGCCTGAAGAATTCCATGGATAGAGGAGCCTTGCAGGTGGGATCACAAAGAGTCGGACACGACTGAATGACTTTCATATTCACTAAGGAAAGGAAATGTTGATCCAGATTTTAATCTATATATAAACTTCACAACTAGGACTGAATTTTGGTTTAGTCTGAACAAAACATATCAAGTGACCATCATGTGGTAGATGCTTCATGTATATTTTCTCTAATTTTTCAATCCTCAGAAGTATCGATGTAAACTAGATCTTCAAAAAGTTAAATAAATTGCCTGAGATTATTCAGCAGGTGAGAGAACTAGAGTCAGTTGTATTCTAAATGCAATACTCTACAGGGTCAAGCTACCACCTCAGAAAGGTCAAAGGTTGACTCTAAGACCAGAACCCCCACTCAACTGAGGAGAAAAATGTTTCAAGAAGTTGCTCCTGCTGGTGCAGTTCCCTATTGACAAGCTAAGATTGAGCCAGGGCCTCAGTTCCTATAGGTGTATAGTACAAAAAGGTAAAGAAACATTCTTCGAACAGAATATGGGATGTTTCCAGAGTCTGGTGTCCATCTATCCGCTGTATTGGACTTCTTCTCTTCTAAGAAACTCGGCTATAACTATGACTCAGTTGATGGAGTAGCACAGGACAGGACTTCCAGATCACACTAATAATTAAAATGTGAGTATCTTTAAATGGTCTCAGTTTAACAACTGGTATTTCTGAATAACATTTTAGACTCTTAAGTTTTCCAAAGTATGTAATGAAACAATCTAAAATTGCTTGGCAGCATATCAAATACATACTTCATAAGTCTGAAGTAGAGAGATTAGGTAAACCTTCAGATTACTTGTTCAAATTTGTTTTATACTAACTCACATGATCAGATAGCATTTTAGGGAACTATATATATAGGTAGCTGATATATCACCAGTTTCATTTCACTGATTCTTCTTCTTGGATGTCCTCTTATTCACAAGATTTTTTATAAATGTAATAATCTAAAATAATTTTCTTTGTGAGTTTACATTTTAACTCTGACCAAAATTTATAAGTCCTTGCAAGGAACGTAGGATCAACAAAGTAAAATGAAGACTAAAAATGTTCATTGGATTTCAAAACATGAAGGCCCAGATGACTTCCACAAGCACCATTTCAATGGAGTAATGGATACAGAGGAAGAACTCGTCGAAAAGAGAAAGGGGAAGGTAGAAAAGATGGAGAAATGAAAAAATGGAGGAAGTAATATGTAGAGATTTTTTTCAAAATGTGGATTCTAGAGAGAGAGAGAGAGCTAGGACAGAAGATGCAGGGTGGGGAAAACTCCGACTTAAGATCAGAGACTTGAGCCTAGAGCTTAGAAATACAGGGAATGAGAATTTTATCTAATAAGAAACATATTCATATTTTACAATAAATATTTTTATAAGACTAAGCTGGTCTTTTGGAACTATCACTAGCTTACATTCTTAGCCAAACCTACCTAATACAAACATCTAAACGTATTTTTACTTTCCATCACTTCTTCTCAAAATAAGGTAATTTTAAAAGTATGATAAAGGTGATTCATAACAGACTGACATCTCTCTTCTTCTTGCTTAAGGTAAGATAATCAGATATAGAATTTTAGGGAGTTTCTTACTGTTACACTATATACTTTATATACAAGAATGACATTAGTGATCTAGAAAATAGTACAAGAACCATGAAACTGTTCATAAACCCTGTGACCAGTGGCTTATGCATTGAAACATCTTGGTTAAACAAGGGTTTAATACATAAAGTTTCCCTATTTTAACTTATATATCAAAGCTAAAATGTCAATGTACTGATTTAGTTTTAAACCAGTAAAGATATATTGGTCAAATTAAAAAATCAGGTGATACCAAATAAACATGAATTTCTGAACTAAAATGTAGGAGACTGGCCAGAAAGTACCTGCTGATTATCTGATTTTGTAATGAAATCACCAGCAGAAATGCCAACCTAGAGGATTTCAAGGACATTATTAATTGATTCTTTATAAACTTCTATTCTAATCCTTTTAAGGGGCTTCCCTGTTAGCTCAGCTGATAGAATCTGCCTGCGATGCACAAGACCCCAGTTTGATTTCTGGGTTGGGAAGATCTGTTGGAGAAGGGATAGGCTACCCACTCCAGTATTCTTGGACTTCTCTGGTGGCTCAGCTGATCCTTTTAAAACACTTAAGTTGAAAACGACTGAGTAGGTTATATTCAAGAAACTTTTTACAGGGTGAATCAAAATAAATAGTGTAAATAGAGTCCAAAGAAGGAATGAGATTGCCCATGTGTGTATGCAACAAGTGAAAAAAATATTCAAAGAAATGTAGCATCTAGCACATCTCAGGTACAAGGGTCAAGTCCAAGTGGAAGGGCAGCACAAAGTCTGAAGAAAAGTCTGCAACATGAGCCAGTTTCTAATGCAGGACTCCGATTATCCCTCTAATCAAATTCTTAACAGTGACATATACTTTTAAAATTTATAAAGTCATGAAAAACATTAAAATTTGGGGGTGTTTCATTATTGCAAACAGTTCTAACAGTTAGAATCAGACATGGCACAATGAACTGGTTCCAAATTGGGAAAGGAGTATAGCTGTGTATTGTCAACTTGCTTATTGAACTTATATGCAGAGCACACCATTCGAAATGCCAGACTGGATAAAGCACAAGCTGGAATCAAGACTGTAGGGAGAAATATCAATAACCTCAGATATGCAGATGACACCACCCTTATGGCAGAAAGTGAAGAGGAACTAAAGAGCCTGTTAATGAAAGTGAAAGAGGAGAGTGAAAAAGCTGGCTTAAAACTCAACTTTCAAAAAACTAACATCATGGCATTCAGTCCCATCACTTCATGGCAAACAGATGGGGAAACAATGGAAACAGTGACAGACTTTATTTTCCTGGGCTCCAAAATCACTGCAGGTGGTGACTGCAGCCACGAAATTAAAAGACTCTTGCTCTTTGGGGAAAAAAGCTATGACAAACCTAGACAGCATATTAAAAAGCAGAGACATTACCGACAAAGGTCCGTATAGTCAAAACTATGGTTTTTCCAGTAGTCATGTATGGATATGAGAGTTGGGACCATAAAGAAAGCTGAGCACCAAAGAATTGATGTTTTTGAACCGTGGTGTTGGAGAAGACTCTTGAGAGTCCCTTGGACAGCAAAGAGATCAAACCAGTCCATCCTAAAGGAAATAGGTCCTGACCATTCATTGGAAGGACCGATGCTGAAGCTCCAATACTTTGGGCACCTGATGCGAACAACTGACTCATTGGAAAAGACCCTGATGCTGGGAAACACTGAAGGCAGGAGGAGAAAGTAACAGCAGAGGGTGAGACGGTTGAATGGCATCACCAACTGGATGCGCATGAGTTTGAGCAAGTGCTGAGAGTTGCTGATTGACAGGGAAGCCTGGCATGCTGCAGTCCATGGGGTCACAGAGTCAGACATGATTGAGCAACTGAAGTGAACTAACATCACTCCAAAACAACTTGTAAAACAAGTCAACGTATACAACAAAATTTATCAAAGATTTAAAAAATAGTAGTGAGATTCTATTTTATTAAAAAAAATGTAATGACCAAACTGTAAAGTTGATGGTGTTGAGTTTTGATAAGACTGTCATCAACCCCCTTCTCTGCAGTATTGCTTCTCTGCAATAATTTTTCTGAAAAACAAGTGATTCTGAGATGACATGCAGTCCAGATATAAAACTTTGAATATGTATAAAATCTCTTTAAGTATACAACCTCTACTCAAAAGTAGAAAGCCAAAGGTTTTAATAATGCTTAAACAATGAATTTAATGCGCAGAAGACCTAAACAGACATTTCTCTAAGAAGACAAAAAGATAGCCAATGGGCAAATGAAAAGATCCTCAACATCACTAATTATCAGAGAAATGCAAATCAAAACTACAGTGAAGCACCACTTTACCCCAGTCAGAATGCTATCATTAAAAAAATCTACAAATAACAAATGCTGGAGAGGGTGTGGAGAAAAGGGAATTCTCCTACACTGTTGGTGGGAATGTAAATTGGTGTAGTCACTATGGAGAACAGTATGAAGGTTTCTCAAAAAAGTAAAAGTTGAGCTGCCATATAATCCAGCTACCCCACACCTGGGCATGTATCTGGACAAAACTATTATTCAAAAGATACATGCACCCCATATTCACAACAGCACTATTCACAATAGCCAAGACATGGTTATTTAACCTATATAGGTTTAACCTATATAGGTTATTTAACATATCCACCCATTGATAGATGAATGGATAAAGATGTGGTACAAATAAACACTGGAATACTGCTGCTGCTGCTGGGTTGCTCAGTCATGTCTGATTCTTTGCGACCCTATGGACTGTAGCCTGCTAGGCTGCTCTATCCATGGGGATTCTTTAGGGAAGAATACTGGAGCGGGTTGCCATGCCCTCCTCCAGGGGATCTTCCTGACCCAGGGATTGAACCCGCATCTCTTATATCTTCTGCATTGGCAGGGGGGTTCTTTACCACCAGCACCACCTGGGAAGCCCGTAATGGAATACTACTCAACCATAAAAAATAAAATGTAATAAATAATGCTATTTGCAGCAACATGAATGGACAGAGATAATCATACTAAGTGAAGTAAGTCAAAAACAGAAAGACAAATATCATATGACATAACTTATTTGTGGAATCTAAACCATGACACAAATCAACTTATCTACAAAACAGTAATAGACTCACAGACATAGAGAACAGACTCGTGATTGTCAAAGGGTAGAGGGGTCGAGAGGGATAAAGTGGGAGTTTGGGGCTAGCAGATGCAAACTAGTATACATAGAATGGATAAACAGCAAGGTCCTACTGTATAGCACAGGGAACTATATTCAATATCCTATGATAAACCATAATGGAAAATAATATAAAAAAGAATGCATGTATATGTATCACTTTGCTGTACAGCAGAAATTAATGCAACACTGTAAATCAGCCATATGTCAATCAAAAAGTGAATTCAGTATTCATTTTCTGAGCTTTACCAAAATACAAATTTGTAATAACTGTATACTGAATGCAAAGTTCTAAACAGGTGTACAATGGCTCTTTTATTCCATAAAATAAAGACTATTATACTTTTGGTAGGAAGAAAAATTACTTACCGCTATAATATCTAATGTATTATCACAGACTTTTCGGATTTCATTATTTTTATCATGCATCAGATCTATGAGATACGCTGGAGCCTCTATATAAAAAGTGGTTAAAGATACAAACTGATATTGAGGTTGTTCAGTCATGTTAGAGAAACCTGCATTTCTCCAAATTCAAACATTAATCTGAAATCTAATTTTAAATTTTAAAATACAATCATTAATACAAGGTGACCAAAAAATCTAATGTTTCATTTATTTGAAAAACAGGGATGATAAAGGAAAAATATGAGATAAAAATGGGCAAGAAAAAGAGCCAGTAAATCTTGGAATGTATAAGGTCATACTTTTGAAAACATGAAAATTGTGAAAGTAACTAAAGAAGAAGCTCCAGAGCTGCATGGCTGTAAAACTTCCTTGATTGATTTGACCCTCCTAAAAGTTCATTTCAACAGAAACTCACATACAAAGTATTTCACACAATAAAGGAAAAGAATCACTGTCAATCAAGTCAACAAAAAAAAATCATATATATGGATATGGTTATTATAAGGAAGAGAGAACATAAGATAATTTCATATAACTCTAGTATTTCAAAAAGAAAAGAATTTAAGAAACTATTATATATATATATATATACACACACACACATATATATATATATATATGAAAGAATAATAGGAATCAGTATTAGAAAACTCAGAGAGGTAATTCAGGAAATAACTAAAAATCATTTCAGATATATTAAAACTAAGTTTATAGTAATACAAGAATAAATAAAAGCAACAGATAAACTCTGAATTAAATATAAGGTAAAAAAGAAGAAAACTTGTAAAATTTAAAAAGATGAAAAGAGATTAAAAAGATTAGAAAATGACATATTAAAGGTAGGCAAAGAGGATCCAGCAACAGAAATTCTAAAGACAATCATGGCAATAGAACAAAACAAATACTATAAACTGTAACTCAAGAAAACTTCCCTAAGATTAGAAAATAGACAAAGTACAAACACTGTATTTGCATACTTAGAAAAATCAAGCAAGGGTGATGAATACCAACTCAAATTCTAATAAAACTATAGTGGCTATAAAGTGGCTTAAACAAAACCCAGAAACATCCTTTGGTCTTCCTGGCAGAAAGATCAAGTCACTTATAAGAGAAAGGAAAGTAAATTGTCCTTAGACTTTATGAGAGATAATTAGTAGACTACAGACTTCTCATTGGCAGCAATTAAAGGTGGAAAAATACCTTCAAATTGATGAGGAAAACAATGGGCAATCTAGAAATTTCATATTCTGCCAAATTATATTTAAAGAGGACAAACTAGTTATTTTCAGATACAGATGCATTTTATTACTATAGATGTTCACTAAGCAGTATAAGAGAATGTAATCAATTAAGAAAGAAAATCAATGTAGAGAAACAGAGGAACTGAATTCAGGAAAAAACAGCAAATGATAAAATACATGCATTAACATACCATGCGTGTGTGCTAAGTGGCTTCAGTCGTGTCCCCCTCTTTGCGACCCTATGAACTGCAGCCTGCCAGGCTTCTCTGTCCCTGGGATTCTCCAGGCAAGAATACTGGAGTGGGTTTAACATACCATAAATCCTAAATAAACACTGGCTTTTATAAAGCAATAATCAAAATAATAGTTAATTTTAAAATGTTATAAAAAGAAAAGGAATGTATAAACAACAGTATGGGAAAAGGGAAGGATAAATAAAGAAAACTTAAATCAAGATAGAAACCTCAATGAATCTAAAAGAGGCAGTAAAGAAAGTTATAATTTCCAATACCAAAAAATGTATCTTTTCTGAATATGTGAAGTGTCATTACTTATGATGAACACTGAAAGGATACGTGTTTCCTTGATTATGACATCTCTTGTGGCTTGATGGAAAACCATTTGGTAGAAGACATAAATTATCTGACACACAAATTCATCATCTTCTTGTTGAGCTAAAAGGCAACAGAAAACTTCAAATAAAAATACTAAGTTATATACAAAACTGAAAAACATTGAGGGGAAAAAGTGGGGAACAAGAAAAACCAAAGGTAACAAGGAGACAGGTAAAGGACAGTTAGTTTAAATTATTTAATATATATGGCTGCCATACATCATTTATGTCTTAAATGTTTTTTTCTAAATTACATGATGATCAGTCAAAAATTTCATAATGATATATTTTCATAAGTTTTACTAAGTTTGAGTGTTGTTAAACTAAATAAGTTATGACTTTGTAAAACAAAAATAAAAAATAGGATTTTGAAGAGAGAAATTATATCATCTCTGAGTCCAAACCAAACTATTTGAGACTGTTCATCTCAAAAGGCTGTATCTAGGAAGAAATGAGAAACAAGATAGGTTTAAGAGAATAGTAACAGTGCTTTAATAGTAATTTTTGCTACATTGACACCAAGTATAAAGAAATTCATTAAATTAACCTCTAAGTCTCTAATGTGAAATGGCAAAACTTACCACCACTTGTGGGGAGGTTTTTTTGGTCCCTCATAAAAATTCTTCAGATAATTTTAATTTGTAAAATAAATCTTGTTCTATTTTGTCTCTACAATGTTGAACTCACAGGACAAAAATGGTTCTTAAAAAAAAAATCACACCCTCTAAATTCTAGGTGTCTGGTAGAAATTAGATTATTATAAACAGGTTTTTTCTTCATTGAATAATGTTAACAAAATTAAACTTCAATTATTGGCATGAAGCAATCAAGTAACTTTAGCTCCACTCTAATTATACTAGTAAAAAGAATGTTATGTACTCATACAAACTAAGAAACGGTTATTACCATAAGAAGATGACTTTAACAGAATTAATATTATGTAATGGCAAAGGCAAATACTCACAGAAATAACAATTTATAGGTACTGGCTATGAAATTTGATTTACTAGTAGTTTGACCTCAACTCTTGGCAACAGTTCAGTGATATCTGTTAGACAAATATTTACAGGTCAACAGAGCATCTGACTAGTTGGGTGAAATAAACTGTGATTCCTTCAAAGTCCAGCCATTCCAAATAATTTTCCTTACTAATTTACCAAAGTACCACTCAGACTATTTGGGTTAAAATTTTATTAATTACTCTGTTGGCATACAATGTTCCCTCACTTAACCCTAAGGGTTTTAATTTTCAAAATCCATTTATTTCCAAAAAATATTAGTATACAGCCTCTGCCTATGATAACATGTTAGAGAACATCAACATATGGTAAAACACTGAGCTGGCTCTGTTATCTTATCTCTCAGTCATAATCAATATGAGACAGCAATTTAAGGACCCAGGTCATTTTGTTTCAACTTTCTCCAGCTCACTACAAAATCCTCATTCTCATTATGACAACTACATAGTCTTTAGTTTCACCTCCCAATTACCTAGCCTTTCAATTACTTCTAACATGAAAACTCCTGGCTGTGAGAAGATTGTACCAAAGCAAATCCATACATATTACTTGTAGAAATACTTCAAATATGGAGGCACCATCTCTAGATGATCATTAAAAATGATTATGTAAAAGAATTTACAAATCAAACTTTTCAAGATTTAGAAGAGAAAACTGGGCAAAAGAATAAATAGGCACCTCACTTTATCTGCTGTATCTAACAGTCAATAAACACAAATAGATACTAATTTCATTAATTATTGTTAGTCCTTCAGTTGTGTCCGACTGTTTGTGACCCCATGGACTGTGTAGCCCACCAGGCCCCTCTGTCCATGGAATTCTCCAGGCAAGAATACTGGAGTGGGTTGCCATTTCCTTCTCCACATTAATTATTAGGAAGGGCAAATTAAGGTCACAATGCACTACCACTATGGAGGCTATAATTAAAGAGGCTGGATGCTGAAATACACTGGTGATGTAGAATGACTGGAACTTTTGTACATTGCTAGAGGGACTGAAAATTGGCACAACTACTTTTTGGCATTATTTTTAGTCAAATATATGCATACTCTCTCTACTCCTAAGTATGTGTCTAATAGAAATGAGTAAATATGTTCACTAAATGAAACCTTTAAGAATGTTTACAGAAGCATTACTTATAAAAGCCCCTTTCTCTTAAAAAACAAACAGAAAACCCACTCTACTATGAACAAATAGTTAGAAAGGAAAAATAGTAGTGTATTTATTTACAAAGCAATAAATGGAAACACTTCAGTACACAGCAAAGATGAATCTCACAGTTATAACACAGGGCAAAATAAACTAGATTCTCTTTCTAAAAGGTTGAAAACTAAGCAAAATTCATCTATGGGTGATAAGAGGAAAAACAGAACTGCTCTGGAGAAGGTAGCAGTGACTGGGACGTGGCAGAAGAGGGATTTCTAGGGTGCTGGTAATAATTCATTTCCTTATACGAGTGGGAATAACATGAGAACCCTCACTTTAAAAATGTTCTACATATACCTGTAACTTGTGTGTTTTTCTTTATAAACACTTCAAAAAAAGACTATTAAAATAATATAAAATACATATATATTATATCTGGTACAGGAAAGACTGAGATTAGAGAGTCTTTTTAAGCTTTCCATATTAGTATATTTAACTTCTATACTAATTAGCTACTTTTAATGTAAATCTGCTATGGGCCAAAGTGCACCCCTCCAAAATTCATATGTTGAAGCCCCAAACCCAAATGTGACTATATTCAGAGACAGGGCTAGAAGGAAGTAATTAAGGTTAAATGAGGTCATAAAGCTGGGGTCCTAATCCTATAAGATTAGTAACCTTATAAGAAGGGATAGCAGAGCACTTGTGTATGCTTGCGCTTTCTCTTGCTCCCTCTCTCCGCCCAACTGCCCCCACCATATGAGGATGTTAGGATATAACAAGATGGCCTTGTGTAAGCCAAAAAGAAAGACCTCACCAGGAATCAAATTGGCTGGCACCTCAATAGACTTCCCAACCTCCAGAAATATGAGAAAATGTATTTTGGTTGTTTAAGCCACCCAGTCTGTGATCTTTTATTATGGCAGTCTGAGCAGACTAATAAAACAAGTTCTCTAGAACTTGGCCCTAATAAAATATATTTAGAGTCAGACAAATTTTGTATGAAGTGGCAAACGATGAATCTGGGTCCT
Organism: Cervus canadensis; assembly: GCF_019320065.1. Classification (NCBI taxonomy): domain Eukaryota; kingdom Metazoa; phylum Chordata; class Mammalia; order Artiodactyla; family Cervidae; genus Cervus; species Cervus canadensis. The sequence continues at coordinate 41,745,292 of NC_057398.1, read as the reverse complement.
TAAGAGCAAAATAAAGGTAAGGGAAGACTATCTAGAACTCCTAGCCTATATTGTAATCCTAGCCAATGTGGCTAACTAAATTTATTTAAATTTTATTTAAAATCCAGGTTCTCAGTCCCAATGGCCACATTTCAAGTATTGAATAGCCACATGTATTGGACAGTGCAGATAGAGAATATTTTCTTCATTGCAGAAAGTTTAGAGGCCAACACTATATATGGATCCAGGAAGGAATATGGTGATTTGAATTAGCTTCCTAATAAACCTTTCTGATTAGAAATCAAGTTATTATAAGGGTTTGTGCAAGAAAAGTGGTATAATTCAACCAAGACAAAGCTCAACAGAAAGAATAAATGGCAGAATAATTAGCTGTTCAAGGTTGATAAGAGCAAGGTAGTTATCTATAAAATTGGTCCTCAATCACTTTATAGGGACATTCTCAACCTTGCAACCTAAAGCTATTTGGTATTATGCTATCTAATTCTAGTATAATGTATATTTAATTCATTTTGCTAACTATATAATTGAAGTGGCTATAAGATGACCAATGCAACAAGACATTTATTTATATATTTATTTAATATATTATCACTGCAGATAATGGGTTTATATATTAGCATAAAAATAAGATAAATTATAATTTACCATTTAGCAACTCAATGAGTGCAGGGATTACCCCAGATTTGGCTAGCAATGCAGCACAAGAGTCATCCATAGATACAGTTCCAATCATTATAACCACTTCTAAAACAAGGTCATCTTCTGCAGCACCTGTGAAGAGAACATCACAGAAAGTTTTCATTGAAATGCCCTGATACAAATCCTTTTATATTTCTAAGATTCCAATTCACAGAAAAGATACTGAAAGCTATTAATCAGTTTTTATGAACCTTTAACATGTGTACAAATTTTTCCTTTTCCCAAAGTTCCATGTTCAGAGAATTCCATTCCACAATGACAGTTTGTGGTTTCTGGAGTAGTAGAAAGGTGGTATTGTATTTTCAATAAGTCTTTGGAAATATAAATGAATGACAATGTAAACACAGAAAATAGAAGAGTCATTTCAATGCCTCAAAGAACTTTGTGTGTGCATGTAAACTCATGTAGAGCAGGATGGTTATTTGGTAATTTAAAACAGGCAGGATAAAAAAATAGTAAGGCAGGATAGGAAAGGGAAACTAATATTAAGAAAACATATTGTTAGGGAAAAAAAGTATATACATATAAGAGGAGAACTAGTGACTGCTTTTCTGGGAGAAAGAAATTAGAAGTAGGGCAAGAACTAGAGGCCTGGGAATGTAGTATAATAATGGTCACAAAATACTGCTCTAGCAGCTTTACCCACAAAAGAGAGAAATAATGATTATGCAGAAGTGAAATACTTAGCACAGACCTGGTTTTAGTTTATCCTTGAGGTATGGAACCAGCTTATACTCCTTAAGAACCAACTCCCAGTCTAAGTCTGGAATGGTCAAATTTGCAAGAGTTCCTAAACATTCAATCACAAACTCCTCCTCTTCATCATTAGAGATCTGAGCAGCAAGATCCCCAACATAATCCTGAATAAAACAAAATTTAATATAAACTTAAAATATTTCTACAGAAGAACTAACCTAATAATTTAATGCACAGGAAGAAAAAGTATCAAATGTGATTCTCTTGTTTTAATTGTTGTTCTTCAATCGCTCAATCATGTCCGACTCTTTGCAACCCCATGGACTGCTAACTTGCTAAGGGAGTCTATGGAATTGGCTTAAGAGACGAAAAGTGGAGTGAGGTTGAAAAGGTTAGGGACAGGGATCATAAAACAAAAACAGTATTAAAACTTAGGTTGAAATCTGTAGGAGCTAAACTTCCAAGGAAGTTGATAACAAGAAGAACCAACTTGGGTCATGAATTAATATTTGACAGGAGTTAAGGAAGAGTTATATTTCCAAACACAGCACTTTAAAACTTCAGTTCCAGATTATTTTAATAGACAGAAAGCCAAAGACAACACTTACAATAAATAAATTTTTAGTTGGTCCATCATGCTGGGAAATGTTCCTAATCATTTTCATCAGCAATGGATCCTTGAACTTCAGAGCCCTCTTCATGAGCATCTTCAGCCCATTTCCTGATAATAATAACAGAGAAATTCCCCAATAAAATTAAGGTTCATTTGAATTTAATGATCTTTAATATTTTCAGCTCTCAAGAAAACCCAATATACACACAGAAAATACATAAATTTTATAGAATCTATTAATTTTAATAAATGTATGCCTCTCTATAATTCATATATTATATCAAGACAGAGTATTTCCATTCACTGCAGAAAGTACCCTTGTGCTTAGCTGATCTCCCCAATACAATTACTTTTCTTCTTTTCTCCTCCTCTTATTCCTCTTTTTTGTATTTTCTTTTTAAACACAGATTTTGCCTCTTCTAGAATATCACATAAATGGAAACACAGGATGTATATGAAATGTGTACCAACCACAAATTTGTAAAATATAAATACTTTTTGATCCATAAAAATAGTATTTCCAGGAATTTATCCTAAGAATATAAAAATGGAAACATGAAAGATTCAGAGAAAGAAAAATTACTGCAGCATTGTCTGTAATAGAAAAGAAGTGGCACAAACTATCCAAACAGCAGATTAAACTACGGAAAATCCTTTAATGAGCTATTTTTTCAGCTACTGGCAATTACATTTTATAAAAGTATTTAATCACATGGAAAGATATTCAGATATTATTAACTTTAAAACACATGTCACCAAATATACAGAATCCCATTTTAACTTACAATATGCAGAAGCACTGTACCAAAGTTTTATCTATGACTATCTCTGGATAGTGGAAATAAAATTTTTTATTTTTCCCTATTTGCTAGTTTGTACTTTTTGATAATTTACACGTATACTTTTCAAATAAGTAAAAACTACTGAGCAAACTCTGAAATACCAAAATGCATGACAAATCATTTTACAAAGATATTACAGAAACAAATAGCTAATACATTTGTACTGCACCATTTTACACTGTAACAGACTGCTTTACAAATAAGAAGTTTTGTTTCTCCTAGAAAATATTTTTAAAAATCAAATTTCAATTAAGGGTAACTGACAAAACAGTGTATAAAATGTTACTAGAGAGTAAGTCTGCTCATGATGTAAGAATATTTATGAGTCTGGTGTTTAAGGATTTGGGCTATATTTTTTTAAATTACAGAAAGATGTAATTCACATATTTATTATAACTCTTAATTCCTTATTATCTATCATTTGCCATTGGCATATAATAGAGATTATCCATGAAGCTCAAAGGCACTAACCTTCACAGATAAGCTGTACATTCCTTTTGTTAGCAGCAAGATTAATGCAGAAAGAAATGAGTTCCAAGTCAATTCGTTCATCTGAACACTCAAAGAGCATCTTCATTAACTAGCAAGAAGCACAAGACATATTTCATTCAAAACACCCCTGAACACATGTAAAACATAGGCAATGCTTAATCACAGTATATTATAGAATGTATGTTGGAAATAATACAATTACATTTTCAACATAGAGTAGGCTTTTCCTACTGAATACCTTAGTGAACTATTAGATGCTCAGTATTAAATACAAGCTCCCAAGTACAGTGGAGAATGTAACAGAAATATTAAAGATTTTGCTTTAAAGGAACTTAAAATATTGTGGGGAAGTAGAGACTCTGAGCAAAGAAAACAGCTTGTGCAATGGTTATAAGGCAGGAAAAAATGTCATTCTTCTGAAGAATTAAAAGAAAGCAAACATGGTTGGAGTGAGGGAAACAGTGATAAGAGATAAGAAGGTAAAAGCCAGAAAATGCAGGGTCTTGAAGTACATGTTGAGGATTTGGGGCTTCATCCTAAGGAAAATGGGAAGATGTTAAAGGCTTCCAAATAAGGAAAGTGTCAGAATAAGATTTATGTTTCAAGAAGATCTGACCAGTATATAAAACAGGCTGAAATAGTCTAAGAAAATGTGGTAAGACCATTTAAAGGGCTAGCAGAAAAGTCCAGGTATGGTGATGGCTGCTTGGATTGGGTAGAGTAGTAAGGTTAGAGATAACAAGGACAGCTCAGAGATATATTTAGGAAAGACAATCAAACAGGATTTAATAATTGACTGGATGTTGGCATTAAGGGAGAAGAAGAAACGAAGATGACTCCCAGTTTTATATCCTGAACAACACGAAAAATGGTGCCAATGCTTACCCAGAGACAGAAACTAGAATAGGAGAAAACCTCAAAGGGAAGACAGTAATTGTGGCTTTTGGATATGTTGAATTTAAGCTGCCTATGTGACAGTCTAGTGCAGATAGTCAATAAAAGTTATAAACACAATTTTAGAAGACATGTTCAGACTGAACGTATGATTTTAGGAACTGTCATTTACGGTTGATAACTGAACTTGCAAGGTCTGACCCAATCATCTGGGAATGTACATAAAATAAGGAAGAACTCTACTTAATAAGAGAAAGAAAGATGGGTATGGGAAGCAGCAGACAGAAAAAAAGGAAGGAAAGGATATGCTACTTATGTCATTTAGCTATATCTACATTTGTCATGATAAGAGGTCATTGCTATATAATAAAGGAGAAATGACAAATCTTATGCCATACTTTTGAGAAGCTAGTCTTCTATTACTGGCAAATAGTAAATTGACTCAATGCATATTATATAAAGATATTTTTCTCTTAGTCAAATTGTTAACAATATATGGATGTTAATCCTAAAATTTATAACCTACAATTTTCTTATGTTTTATCTCGAGGCAATACCTTTAAGATCAACATGTCTTTGTTGATGGGTTAGACCTTATTCTGTTAAATCTTGTGGTTATTCTCTATGTTAGTTCCAAATAACATCTAAGTTTCAAAAAGGATACATAGTCAACATATCATGTGTCTGTAAAAATTAATCTTACTTTTATATACTAGCAATGAATTAAAAACACAAATCCACTTACAGCTGCTCCAAAAAATCCTTTGATATCACTCTAACAAAACGACATGTATACGTGTGTGTACGCGCATGTGTGCTGTCATTTCAGTCTTGTCCCACTCTTTGTGACCCTATGGAGCCCGCCAGGCTCCGCAGGCCATGGGATCCATCAGGCCAGAATATTAGCATGGGTTGCCATGCCCTCCTCTGGGGATCTTCCCGACCTAGGGATCAAACCCTTGTCTCTTGCACTGCAGGTGGATTCTTCACAGCTAAGCCACTGGGGAAGCCCATGTATGTATGTATGTATGTGTGTGTATGTGTTTGTGTGTGTAAAATTCATTTATTTGCTGTGAACTACAAAAACACTATAGCCGGTAAATGGTTAGTATGTATCATGCCTTTCCTCAGAGAGCACCTCTTTAACACAAATATTGCCGCTAGTGGAATCTTTCATCACTAACACTTAAAAATGCTGCAGAACAACAACAAAAAAATCTATGGCATAGATCGTGCTCGCTTCCGCAGCACATATACTAAAATTGGAACGATACAGAGAAGATTAGCATGGCCCCTGCGCAAGGATGACACGCAAATTCGTGAAGCGTTCCATATTTTTTTGACCTTGTGAAGCAGGGGGCCACAAACTATGAACTAGAAACTGTGCTTGTAAATAAAGCTTTATTGGTGCAAAAAAAAAAAAAATCTATGGCATAGATAAAACAATCCTAAATTACTGGATATACATTTAACAGATTTTGCTACCTATGTATTAACTATCAATTAAAATTAAATTATAAATTAATAAAAATGTAGATGACAGTACTGTAAATATATACAGTATGTTTTTCATACTATAATTAAAAACCTACTATATATAGATTTCTTTCAAACTTCTCCTGATATAAGAAGCTTTTTAAAAATAACACAAGTCTGTTTGTTACATCAAGGTAACACTTAAACAAGGCAAGCTGTGTTGTTATTTACTTGAAATTAATCTTGTAGTGTGAAACTTGCCCTTAAAAATGGCACTACAGGCTATTTGTTAGAAGCTGAGGGGTTCTGTTTTGCCTTGTTTTTGTAATTTCCATGTTAAGTTTTGTGGTGAAATATTCAGGAACTATCTTTTTAAAAAATGATGGTTTAAAACCTTATCCAACTACCCACATTCCCAAATCAAGACTAAATGTTAAAGAAACATATCATGATATAGGATTAGTTTTTCCCAGTGAGAGACACTTAAATTTTTTTTTTTTTTAATTTTTTTTTTTTTAAATTTTTTTATTAGTTGGAGGCTAATTGCTTCACAACATTTCAGTGGGTTTTGTCATACATTGATATGAATCAGCCATAGATTTACACTTATTCCCCATCCCGATCCCCCCTCCCATCTCCCTCTCCACCCGATTCCTCTGGGTCTTCCCAGTGCACCAGGCCGGAGCACTTGTCTCATGCATCCCACCTGGGCTGGTGATCTGTTTCACCATAGATAGTATACATGCTGTTCTTTTGAAACATCCCACCCTCACCTTCTCCCACAGAGTTCAAAAGTCTGTTCTGTATTTCTGTGTCTCTTTTTCCTGTTTTGCATATAGGGTTATCGTTACCATCTTTCTAAATTCCATATATATGTGTTAGTATACTGTAATGTCTTTATCTTTCTGGCTTACTTCACTCTGTATAATGGGCTCCAGTTTCATCATCTCATTAGAACTGATTCAAATGAATTCTTTTTAATGGCTGAGTAATATTCCATGGTGTATATGTACCACAGCTTCCTTATCCATTCATCTGCTGATGGGCATCTAGGTTGCTTCCATGTCCTGGCTATTATAAACAGTGCTGCGATGAACATTGGGGTGCACGTGTCTCTTTCAGATCTGGTTTCCTCAGTGTGTATGCCCAGAAGTGGGATTGCTGGGTCATATGGCAGTTCTATTTCCAGTTTTTTAAGAAATCTCCACACTGTTTTCCATAGTGGCTGTACTAGTTTGCATTCCCACCAACAGTGTAAGAGGGTTCCCTTTTCTCCACACCCTCTCCAGCATTTATTGCTTGTAGACTTTTGGATAGCAGCCATCCTGACTGGCGTGTAATGGTACCTCATTGTGGTTTTGATTTGCATTTCTCTGATAATGAGTGATGTTGAGCATCTTTTCATGTGTTTGTTAGCCATCTGTATGTCTTCTTTGGAGAATGTCTGTTTAGTTCTTTGGCCCATTTTTTGATTGGGTCATTTATTTTTCTGGAATTGAGCTGCAGGAGTTGCTTGTATATTTTTGAGATTAATCCTTTGTCTGTTTCTTCATTTGCTATTATTTTCTCCCAATCTGACGGCTGTCTTTTCACCTTACTTATAGTTTCCTTTGTAGTGCAAAAGCTTTTAAGTTTCATTAGATCCCATTTGTTTAGTTTTGCTTTTATTTCCAATATTCTGGGAGGTGGGTCATAGAGGATCTTGCTGTGATTTATGTCGGAGAGTGTTTTGCCTATGTTCTCCTCTAGGAGTTTTATAGTTTCTGGTCTTACATTTAGATCTTTAATCCATTTTGAGTTTATTTTTGTGTATGGTGTTAGAAAGTGTTCTAGTTTCATTCTTTTGCAAGTGGTTGACCAGTTTTCCCAGCACCACTTGTTAAAGAGGTTGTCTTTTTTCCATTGTATATCCTTGCCTCCTTTGTCAAAGATAAGGTGTCCATAGGTTCGTGGATTTATCTCTGGGCTTTCTATTCTGTTCCATTGGTCTATATTTCTGTCTTTGTGCCAGTACCACACTGTCTTGATGACTGTGGCTTTGTAGTAGAGTCTGAAGTCAGGCAGGTTGATTCCTCCAGTTCCATTCTTCTTTCTCAAGATTACTTTGGCTATTCGAGGTTTTTTGTATTTCCATACAAATTGTGAAATTATTTGTTCTAGTTCTGTGAAAATACCGTTGGTAGCTTGATAGGGATTGCATTGAATCTATAGATTGCTTTGGGTAGAATAGCCATTTTGACAATATTGATTCTTCCAATCCATGAACACGGTATGTTTCTCCATCTGTTTGTGTCCTCTTTGATTTCTTTCATCAGTGTTTTATAGTTTTCTATGTATAGGTCTTTTGTTTCTTTAGGTAGATATACTCCTAAGTATTTTATTCTTTTTGTTGCAATGGTGAATGGTATTGTTTCCTTAATTTCTCTTTCTGTTTTTTCATTGTTAGTATATAGGAATGCAAGGGATTTCTGTGTGTGAATTTTATATCCTGCAACTTTACTATATTCATTGATTAGCTCTAGTAATTTTCTGGTAGAGTCTTTAGGGTTTTCTATGTAGAGGATCATGTCATCTGCAAACAGTGAGAGTTTCACTTCTTCTTTTCCTATCTGGATTCCTTTTACTTCTTTTTCTGCTCTGATTGCTGTGGCCAAAACTTCCAACACTATGTTGAATAGTAGTGGTGAAAGTGGGCACCCTTGTCTTGTTCCTGATTTCAGGGGAAATGCTTTCAATTTTTCACCATTGAGGGTGATGCTTGCTGTGGGTTTGTCATATATAGCTTTTATTATGTTGAGGTATGTTCCTTCTATTCCTGCTTTTTGGAGAGTTTTAATCATAAATGAGTGCTGAATTTTGTCAAAGGCTTTCTCTGCATCTATTGAGATAATCATATGGTTTTTATCTTTCAATTTGTTAATGTGGTGTATTACACTGATTGATTTGCAGATATTAAAGAATCCTTGCATTCCTGGGATAAAGCCCACTTGGTCATGGTGTATGATTTTTTTAATATGTTGTTGGATTCTGTTTGCTAGAATTTTGTTAAGGATTTTTGCATCTATGTTCATCAGTGATATTGGCCTGTAGTTTTCTTTTTTTGTGGCATCTTTGTCTGGTTTTGGAATTAGGGTGATGGTAGCCTCATAGAATGAGTTTGGAAGCTTACCTTCATCTGCAATTTTCTGGAAGAGTTTGAGTAAGATAGGTGTTAGCTCTTCTCTAAATTTTTGGTAGAATTCAGCTGTGAAGCCATCTGGTCCTGGGCTTTTGTTTGCTGGAAGATTTTTGATTACAGTTTCGATTTCCTTGCCTGTGATGGGTCTGTTAAGATCTTCTATTTCTTCCTGGTTCAGTTGACACTTAAATTTTAATTAAAGCCCTCACATTTTAAAATATTAATTTAGTTCAAACTCCACATGCAACATTGTCTTTAATTTGATTGTTACAACACTTCAAAAGTAAGGTAATTGCTAACAACTAGGAAATATTAAAACTAGATTTGTTCTGTTTTAACTATGTCCATTGTCATCTTTTACTAATTTAACAGGAAGGCACTAAAAGGGCTTCAGTCTTTGCAATGAAGAGGCAATAGTGTTCAATCAGACAAGTCCCATATTGAGTATCAGATACCAAAGACCCAGGACTGAAATCACTGTGTCTAGACTCTCTGGCACCTGACTTCACTTATTTACCAGTGACCAGAGGCCAACCCCCACAGCTCGCTATATTCACATACACCTCTACCACCACCACCCCCCTCCCCAAACATCTTTGAATGATTATGGCAGAACTTTGCATGCCTCAGGAATCTCTTCTGACTGGCTACTCCCTAACTCTGCTGTTTGAAGTGATGCTCTGGTTTCTGAACTTCAGCAGATAATGGCAGGCAGGAGCAAAGGGGGCTGTCAGAAAGGACGTTTACCAGCATTCAGCTAAAAAGAGGCATGTAGATCAAAGAGGGGCCAAATAGGACAACTGTGGTGGAAAACATGTGGATTACTATGAAGATTCTTGCACACTGTTCTAGGGTAAAATATTAAATAACACCATGACATCATTACCTAAACATGTACTTTGGCCATTCTATTACCAATAAATACTTTTTATAAGCATCTGGATGGCATTTGCACCTATTTAAACAAAACATGCATCTCAGAGGTCTAAATAACAATGAACTGTTAATGTGTACTCTTAACTATTATTAGAATACAACCATTAACTCCTGGTTATCCCCAAGTATGCTCACCTGAAACAATTCACCCACTGAGACCATTAAGATCATATATGAAGAAAGACTTGCCCTGACCCCCAAATTTTATAGAATACTGGAAGAGGAAAAAATTAGAATATATTGGATAATTAGAGGTAATAAAATACAAAAGAAGAAAAGCAACGTAATAGTGGAAGAAATTATGAGGCATGATGAATTTATAACACCTACTCTGAATGTTAAATAATTTACAAAAGTGAACTCTAATTATAGAGCATCTCAATCTATTTCCACCGAAGTCCAGCTCTTTAAGAATCAACAGAAAAAAAAAAAATCAATAGAATAATTTTTCCCCAAAAGACCATCATCATGCACCATATACAACCTCTTTAGGTTAATCTAGTTTATGAAATGCTGTTCTATGAGCAGTGTTAAGACACTGTTTATTTGGACTAATAAAATTCTGAAGAAATTTTAAAAAGTATAGTATAGGTTCCTTAAGTGTAAACACACTTAAGAAAAGGAGCATTTAAATTGGACTCTGAGTGGTTCCAAAATAGTGAGAACTATTTACTAATGGCATCTTGTTTTAGTACAGTGTTTCACAGTTTATAAAGTTTCTTTACATATATAGCTAATATAATTAAAGAATATGACCATACCACCTATTCTTTTTTGATTGCTGAAATGAATATGAATGACAATTTAATCACTGCTTTCCTACTCTCAGGCTTCCTATGTGGTTCAGTGGTAAAGAATCTGCCTGCCAATGCAGGAAATGCAGGTTTGATCTGTGGGTCCGATTCGTGAGTCGGGAAGATCCCTCGGATGAGGAAATGGCAACCCACTGCAGTATTCTGCCTGGAGAATCCCAAGGACAGAGGTGCCTGGCAGGCTACAGTCCATGGGGTTGCAAAGAGTTGGACACGACTGAGCAACTGAGCATGCAACATTCCTACTTTCAAAGTTATTTTAGGCTTGTCATTTGAAAAATTCATTTGCAATTCTTCACAATATTTACTACACAAAAATTAATGTGCATAATTTCAAAGTGAACAAAGTATTACATTAATTCTAACATATTTCAAAACCCAGATATATAGTTTTATTTAAGAAGAAGGTTAATCAGTTGCTGTCACAAATGAGTTTAAAGCTCTGCTAGTATTATAAACATTACTTTGAATAGTCAATATTTCTGAAAGGAGTATCTTTTTAATTTCTGAAGGAAGCTTGGAAATTTCAACATAATACCAAATTTTCTTTCTTTTATTTTACAATGTACTTTCATAATTGGCACTGGGTGGCAATTAAACCATGCCAATTTTTCCCCAATATGTCAAAGTTGAGCCTTATAAAGTACAAGTTATAGCCTGGATAGCACTTTAGGAACAAACATACTCTAGAGTATCATTTATTTTCTCAACTATGGCTTCATACTAAAAAGTTTCAGGATGTCTACAACATAATAACTTGAAGACACACTTTCACTATTCTTATCAGGGTTGAGCTTTTTAAAAACAGAATATAATAAATTAAAACCCCCAAACAATTACCACTGAATGAATTTTGGAAGATTTTGTTCATGAAATACAGACCATAAATGTTCTGAAAATCCCTCTGCAGAAATGTTTGATGTTAGAAAATTATCTGGCAAGGAAATATGCATGAATGCATGAATATGGCTCTTGAAAAGCTATGGGAGAATTTTCTACAAAGTCTTCAACTACAATAATATTAATGTCTCAAAAGAAATCTAAACAGACTTTTATTTCTGATTTATTGAAAACAGTTTTATATGTTATGCTTGAGATTATAAATTCTATGGTATAGAGAGAAGGGTTAAATAAAAATTTAACAAAAAACAAAATAAGTTTTCCATCTCTGTTTAGTTTACATTTCTCTTTTATTTAATGTCATTCTCTTTAAAATCTAATCTGGATGAAAACAATCAATTTAGACAAAAATATTTTTTTGTCACTGCTTTCCAATTTGTATGTTGTAGTCAATGAAGTTCTGACATTAAATGGGCTTGGAAAAGAATACCCTTTGAAACTGTGAAGGAAAACCTTTGGAACATATGGAGTGAGACTGTAGTAAATCACTTGTAATCTCCCTTCGACATGGCTACTCTTTTATTGAAAACTTGTTTGACAAAGAGTTTGATTACACTTTGCATCAGCTATAGTCTGACATGTGTTATCTCTGTAAGAAGCCTTGCCATGTTAGATAAAATATGCAGTATATTTGAAGGATGCCTACTTTCTGTAAACAAGCATAATTAGTTTATCCCCTGATTTAAAAGCCTAAGAAATTATCCTTGAGAGTTTATCAGCTTTTTAATTATATATGGATAAAGTATTAATATTTTGGAATCGCAAATTCAATTTTTAGAACTGTTTTATTAATTTGGGATGAATAGAAGGATTAATAAGAATTAATAAAAAGAAAAATTATGGTCTTATTTTTTACTACATATTAATCATTTGTCAATATAATACACATTTAATAATTTACATTAGGCTAATAAGGAATTACCTAGTAAGAGGCTTAAGAAGATTACTTTAATAAGCATAATTTACTATTCATATTCTTCTAAAGTATCTTTTAAAAGTGTTATATTTTTATTGTATATTATACATCCTGCAAGTTTCCTTTTATGTATTTATTTATGTTGGCTGTGCTGGGTCTTCACTGATGCACTGTATTTTCTCCGGTTGTGGGCACTGGGGGTTCCTCTCTAGTTGTGGTGAGTGGCTTCTCCCTGGGGTGGCGTGTCCTGTGGAGCATACGCCCTAGAGTGCACGAGCTCAGTAGCTGGGCTTCCCAGACTCTAGGGACAGGCTCAACAGTTCTGGCACAAGGGCTTAGTTGCTCCAAGGCATGTGGGATCTTCCTGGATCAGGGATCAAACCCATGTCTGTTCCATTGGCAGGCAGATTCTTTACCACTGACCAACCGGAGAATCCCTGCTTTCTCTACTTTAGAAAACCATATTATAAAAAATAATATTAAAAATCAGCCCAACTAGTATTCTGATCATCAGATAGTAATCAAATTAGTAGAGCTCAGTTTAATAAAAATTAATGGCACAATAGTGACTTTGAATGTAAATTCTCTAAGAGTAAAACCATATATGTATGTGGTTCAGTGGTAAACAACCTGCTTGTCAATGTAGGAGACATTCATTTGACCCTGAGTCGAGAAGAACTCCTGGAGAAGAAAACGGCAACCCACTTGAGTATTCTTGCCTGGAAATCTCATGGACAGGGGAGCCTAGCAGACTACAGTCCATGGGGTTGCAAAAAGAGTCAGAGACGACTTAGTGACTAAACAACAACAAGGAATCTCAACCCTTAGAGTCCATGAAAGAAAAATCACTAAACTTTTTGAAGACAAATAAACCTAACATATGAAATATACCAAACAACTGAGTTATTGCAAAAATCTTTCTTGAGAACAGTGCTATAAAAGAAAGCAGAAGTATTTTAATGAAGAATTTTTTCATCAGAGCATGCAAAGCATTCAAAACAGTCAACCACAAACAAAATTAAAGGGCAAATGACAAAGTTGGGAAATGTCTGTAATATGACAAGGAGTTAAAATAGTTATTATATATATAGATTTTATGTATTAGTCCCAAAATACTGACATGCCAATGGAAAAATTATCAATAGAAAAAGATTTATAACATGTCAACAATAAAAATGTGAAAAATGTTCAACCTCACCAATATTCACAGAAATGCAAATAAAAAAAACCCCAGACATTCCATTTTTAGAGAAATGATAGTATCTAGTGTTGTTAAAAATGAAATGATAGTTTGGAGAAATCAACTCATGTCTTCTTGGAAGGTAATTTGGCCATATTGTGTCAAATACACAAAATACCTTTTGACCTAGTAATTCTACTTTTAGGAATTAAAACTAAATAAAAAATCAAGATATGATTAAGCTTCTATATACTATGATTTTTACCCCACATTATTTCATTTGCTTACATATGTTTACTTACATCAGCTTTCATGGGATAAACTAGAAAGTTATTTTCATTTTTATACTGTCTGTACTTTCAGACTGTATATAACAAATTTATATTATTTTTAGGAGGAATTTTTAAAAGAAAAAAGCTATTTGACAAATCAAGAGAAGAAAGCAAAAAACACATTTTTTTAATGCTTTTTTAAGAAAACGCTTAAACCACTCACCTGTGGTATGCAGTCAGTATATGCAAACATTGATTTAAAGCGATCATCCATGCTTATATGGTAAAGAACACACATTGCTATTTGTTTGTAGTTTTCATTGCCTGGAAATAAGACATCATGGATATGGTGAGATTTTATATTATGCTATGCCTTGCATGCAATGACCACAAAGGAATTAATTTTTTGTATAACACACTCAAATTAATGCATTAAAACTTTTAAACTACAGAATCAATAAAAATCCTTATACAAATCCTAATTTAGAAGATATGAAATTTTTCTAATTTAGAAAAATATGAAAAATTTGAGCTTCCTATTTCAATTTCCCTGCTTGCCACAACTAGAGGAAAGCCTGCCCAGCCAGGAAGACCTAGCACAGCCAAAAGTTAGCTGAGCAAGCTCGGGGAGTTGGTGATGGACAGGGACGCCTGCGTGCTACAAGGAGGGGTTGCAAGGAGTTGGACACGACTGAGCAACTGAACTGGACTGATTTGAATTCCAAAGTCTGGAGCACACCAACTGTGAAATATCACTAAGTTCCAAGAAACTGCATGTATTTTACAAGACATACTTTTGGAAAAAGTTAATCACAAACTGAAGAATTAATTGTTCTCAGCAGCCCACTAAAATATATATTTGGCCACTGGCCTCCCTATCCCTCCTGTTTTATCAAAATATGTAATTAACACATTTCAGTGATAATGTACAATAAATATAGTAAACAAAAAAGTTTATTTAATGTCTATGAATCAGAAACTGGAAAAATAACATAAACGATAAAAAGTAGAACAGCATTTGCAACATTAAAAAAAAATGACTATAAATTGCTAAAGGGTATAATATAGACTAATAAGCATAGTCTAAGGATTGTCTTAGAACTTCGGGGTAAGATTCTCGTTTTATACACCTTGAAACTGAAAAAAGGAAAGTGAATCATATAGATTTGAAAAATAAAATGGAACTTGAATATGTCATTTAATCCTTCTACATGCTTTCATATACCATATTTTAAGGATCTTTATATGATCTCAAAGTCAGTGACAAAACTTGAGCTAGAAAAGTTGTTTTGCTAAAAAGTTTTATCCAAAAAATAATATTCTTTAAAAAATTTTTGGCTATATGAAAATCCTGGGAGATACTTGGAATTTTAAAAAAATCAAGTATGTACATAAATTTAATTATCAAGAAAATTTTAAATATATTCTAACAAGGAAGATAATTTCAGCACCATTATTCTTGTGTCTACTATAGTACAAAATTACTAAAATTTTTCAGATATTAGATATATCTTTGTAAGGTGGTTAGCAATTCTTAGAGGACATAAACTTTGGTATTCTTACAGGCTTAGTATATGTAATTTTCTCAAAAAATATCTGCTGATTGATTCTATTTTTAATATTTAAGAAGCAAGGTGACTATACTTAACAATTCTCCAGGCAAGAATACTAGACTGGGTTGCAATGCCCTTCTCCAGGCGATCTTCCCAACCCAAGGATTTACCTGGGTCTCTCGCATTGCAGCAGATTCTTTACTGTCTGAGCCACCAGAGAAGCTGTTATAGTTAACAATACTGTACTGTGTATTTGAAAGTTACCAAGAGAATGTATCTTAAAAGTTCTCACAACCAGAAAAAAAGTATTGTGTGAGGTGATAGATGTGGTAACTAACCTTACCTTACCTTACAGTGGTATAGTTAACTAACCTTATATCTAAACTTAACACATTTTACTATATATATACATATATACATATCAAGTTATCACCTTAAACTTACAATTGTTACATCAATTAGATTTCAATAAAGCTGGGAAAAAACACAATGTTATGTTTAAAAAAATCAGAGGCTAAAACTGAAAAAATAAGCACAAAGACGTCACCGGTTTTACAAGATCTTCAGATGTGACAGAGAAGTGTTTTAAGTAAAATTTCCAAGGGTCTTTCACAGGTAAATTTAAGAAATATAGTGAGCCTCTCTCTATCATCTTGTTTTCCTGGAGCTTATTATATGTTAGACAAAAATATATCATATGCTAAGAAAGAACAATGTGAATCTTCAAAACAGTCTGTCAAATCAATTTTGTCATCTTTATGTGTCAGATGGGGAACCTAACAGAGAAAAATACTTCCTACACAGCCATGCTAAGCAGCTGAACAGGGCTTTAAACACAGGTCTCTCTGACTCAAAAATCTTCACAGAGGTGAAGTTATATACACCAAAGGTATGTTACAATATCTCTCAAATAGTTTTGTATCATAAGGTGAAATGGTCTTTCAAGAGATATTACTAGCAGGTATAAAAGACTGACATACACTGACATATGATAGGATAAAGCACATTTTTAAAACAATTTTTAAAAATCAAGACTTTCGCATCTTTTTAAATTGTTTGGCTAGAGCCTATTTCCAGGGACTCTCAATATCAATGTAAAAATAACTTCTTGGCATAAAACAAAAACAGTAAAATCTAGCATATGCTTGTCAGATGAATACATACTAGTAAACACTTTCATCTTAACTAAAAATCTATGAATTCACTATACTCAACCACTTGGAATATGATATATGCAGAACCTACATTTGGAGGAAAATGTAATTCAAAAATTGTGAAATAACTCCAAGAAAGAGAAAAGTAGAGACTAACTGGGTATTCCCAACTTCATTATTCTGCTTGGGATGAGAGCAATCTAAACAGAAAAGACTTGGGTTTGCATGATATGCAGATTAAAAATGAAAAACTCCAACTTTCTTCCCTAGAGAGGAAAAGTATCTCTTAGGGTTTTGGTCAGACTATATATACTTTACAGTATTTAGCTTTTCATCTGGGGTTGAGATATTTAAAAATCTTTTTAAGGAAGTTCCAACAGTAAACTCAATATTCTGAAGGCACAATCTCTTTCCTTGCTATTCCAGTTTCTTTCTGTATGCTGTTCAGCTGTGGGTAGGTTCGAGTCCTACTTAGTTTTTACAAAATATTATTATTTTTCTCTATGTAATGGATTCACTGATAAGTGGGATTCTAAGTCACACAACTTAATAAATGGTAAAAGAAACAGAGAAATCAATATCCAAAATAAAAGATTCTTCAACATCAAAGTAAATCATCAAATATTAAAATTCAGAATGGC